>NC_044041.1:97993275-98314754 GCF_901765095.1 Microcaecilia unicolor | reverse complement strand
AAAGTGAGGGCTAACATTTTTTATTTATGTTTGTTTGTTTGTTTCATTTGTATCCCACATTTTCCCACCTATTTGCAGGCTCAGTGTGGCTTATATAGTACCGTAGAGGCGTTTGCCAATTCTGGTATGGACAAATACAAAGTGATATTATGGTAGAATAAGGTTCATGTGTGATAGACACATTAGGGATCTTAGAGTGGAAGAGTTATTTTATGTCCATTATGAGCTTTGGTTTCGTTGTGTTGTAGGGATTCAGGTTTTTAAGTTGGGTTGGTGGGGTATGCCTTTTTGAACAGTTTGTTTTTAGTGATTTCAAGAAGTTTAGGTGGTCATACGTTGTTTTTACAACTTTTGGCAGTGCGTTCCATAGTTGTGCACTGTAAAGGTCTAAAATACAAACTAACACATGCGTCAACCTTTTCCTACCTGAGCACACAATTCTGGAACGCGCTGCCGCGCAACTTAAAAACAATCTATGAACTAACTAACTTCCGCAAACTACTGAAGACCCGTCTCTTTAACAAGGCATACCACAAAGATCAACAAATGTGAACGACCACACATATATCCAGAACTGTCTTATATTATTTGCTTGTTAAACTACTATCAAGTTTCATCATTATCATGTTACCCAAGATCCTGCTGTAATACTAAATGTATATTTTCTTATGTATTTCCACTGTTCATGATGTTTTGTAAGCCACATTGAGCCTGCAAAGGAGTGGGAAAATGTGGGATACAAATGCAATAAATAAATGAAAAAATATAGGAAAAGCTGGATGCATAAGTTGATTTGTATTGAGTCCTTTGCAGCTTGGGTAGTGGAGATTTAGGTATGTTCATGCTGATCTTGTTGTGTTTCAGGTTGGCAAGTCTATGAGGTCTGTCATGTATCCCGGCGCTTCGCTGTAGATGATTTTATGAACCAGGGTGCAGATTTTGAAAGCAATATGTTCTTTGATTGGGAGCCAGTGCAGTTTTTCTCGGAGGGGTTTGGCGCTTTCAAATCGCGTTTTTCCAAATATAAGCCTGGCTGCTGTGTTTTGAGCGGTCTGACGTTTCTTTATGATTTGTTCTTTGCATCCCGCATAAATTCCATTGCAGTAGTCTGCGTGGCTTAGTACCATTGATTTTATCAAGTTGCAAAATATTTCCCTCGGGAAGAATGGTTTCACACGTTTGAGTTTCCACATTGAGTGGAACATTTTCTTTATTGTAGATTTTGCTTGGTCAGGGCCGTGCCTAGGGTCTCTGGTGCCCCCCTGAAGACTCTGGAATTCATTGCCGGAAAATGTGGTGAAGGCGGTTAGCTTAGCAGAGTTTAAAAAGGGGTTGGACGGTTTCCTAAAGGACAAGTCCATAAACCGCTACTAAACGGACTTGGAAAAATCCAAAATCCCAGGAATAACATGTATAGAATGTTTGTACGTTTGGGAAGCTTGCCAGGTGCCCTTGGCCTGGATTGGCCGCTGTCGTGGACAAGATGCTGGGCTCGATGGACCCTTGGTCTTTTCCCAGTATGGCATTATTTATGTACTTATGTACTTATGTACTATCAGTTGGCGCCCCCTCCCCCCCTCCATCTAGCAGAGCAGGAACAGAAGGGAGCAGGCAAGTAAGCCGGACCTCAGGAAAAAATAGCACTGTATGTATCCCTCATTGATAAGTCTCTGACTCTAAAGTTTAGCAATTTCATTAAAGTAAAATGTATTTTCCTAACACTTCAAAGATTTCCAACTCAAAATAGGAATGCTAATTCAATATGTGAGCAAAGTCCTCTTAGTTTCCAAAGATTCTTTTTCTAATCTCCTTTGCACCAAAGGATATAATTCAGATCAAACGTTTATCCCTGATCAACTATCTCAGATCAAATATTTATTTCAGATCAAATATTAAGGTTTCCTTGCTTACAGTCACTTAAATCTACCTAGCCTTTACATAGCTTATAGGATTTAAACACTCTTAAACTGAAATTCACCCTTTTCTATTCTTCATAAACTTCAAGTAATCCTGAAATATTCAGATCCTTTTCTCACTAGAGAAACCTCAAACTTCAATCTCCACCAACCTCTTTTCATTCATATTTTCTCATTTACCACATAATCAGGCACTCTTTTATAATTTCAGTCAACACACACAGGAACTCACAGCTGCATGTCTCTCTGGGCCAAACCGACAGTCAGTTGCTGTCTCATTCTGTTCCCTTCACGGCAGATTTCTAACAGAAGCTGATCATCCAATCAGAGAGCTCTATTTGAATGCAGATTAACATACAGACACTGTAATGGGAATTTTTAGTCAAAAACACTAGATAAACCCTTCATTTTTGGATCAAACTTCACACTTTTGATCAGAGCCATGACCTAACATTAAGGCTGTAAACATTTCCATCATTTTTTATTCATAAATATGCAAATGAGAACCTCCCAAAAATGGACTAATTTGCATATGATTTAAACAAATCTGAGCATATGACAACCAAGTACAGACTCCCAGCACCTGAATTCTGCAATTAGATTTAATGCAAATACTTTTAAAACTTATTTTTAGCACTTTTAAAATTTCAGGTTCTCTTTAATTTGAATGCTGTTCAAGCTCTGAAGCTCACCCTGAGTGAGGAGTTATCCCCAAACCAAAGCATATATAGCAATCTGGTTGCATGCTCTCAAATAACTTGAAGAGCCTGCCTGCCTCAGTGAATACTGCTGTTTGCCATGAAAAGGAGGGCAGGGTAAATAGGAGAATCGCAACTTCAGGTAAAAGATTTTGCAAGTGAGCGGACGGCAGGGCAGCGGCACCCCTCGAAGGCAGGCGCCCCCCTGCCTTGCTTACCCCGCTTACCGCATTGGCACGACCCTGTGCTTGGTTCTCTAGTGAGAGGTTTTGGTCGATTATAACACCGAGAATTTTCAGGCTGTCTGAGATAGGAAGGGTGTTTATGTTTGTGGGTTTATTCGTATTGTATTGGGATGAGACATTGTGTTTTTTCTGTGTTGACACTAATTAGATTTACGTGCTAGGTAAAAAAGGGGCGTGGAAATGGGAGAGTCATGGGCGAAATGGGGGCATTCCTAGCATTTACGCACATCATTATAGAATAACGGGGACACACGCCTAATGTAAGTGTGTACATTTGCACCACACTTCAGTTGGTGCAATTGGCCGCACCTAAAGTTAGGTGTGATTCCTGGATGTTCGCACTATTCTATATACTACACCAACTTTAAGCACAGCTTATAGAATAGCGCTTTTTTCGGTGTCATATTTAGAAGTCACCCTCAAATAAGTAAGTAAATACCAAAAATCTAATCACGTACTATTCTATAACATGACACCTTAGTGTATACACGAGTGAAGTCTGGGTGGAGCATAAGTGGGGCACACAGTTCCACGTGTAAATTATAGAACGCTAGAATTTACACGCGTTTTTCAGAAATTTAGGCACAAGCATTTATCCCAGCTCTACAACCGGAATAAGTGCTTATGCTGCTTAAGGGGGGTTCCTTGATACTGTATTTGCAAAACATGCGTCATATTGGAACATATCCCCTACCTGACTTCTTGCTTCAAAGATAAGATGAGTATACATTTTTATGAATGAAGAGTTAAAACTTTGAAAATTGGAAGAAATAAAAAATTGACCAGTGACGATTCTGATGCATAATGCTCGTTGGTAAACTAAGAGCACTGAGCTGCATTGCCGAGGTCAAAAAAATTATTTAAGGAAATTGTTATTTGTGAAAAAACTGCATTTACTTCTGTGGGTGCTTTACTGAGATAATCAATTGGACTGGTGCCCATTAAGATTCTCATTGGTTTTGAATGGTTTTATTATGCTTAAATTGTTGGCATGTATTTTCACTGGTACGCTAGAATTCTGTGAAGGAAAGTAGGTGCCTCCCTTCCTTTATACAATAGCCCTCTAAATATAAGCACACTGTTGCCATCCCTAGGTCTGCCTCTTGCTGACCAAGTCGGTCACAAGGTAGGGGTGGCAGGACACTATGCAGAAAGGTCACATGGATATAAGAAACAACTGTGCTGGGGTCAGTTGCCATCTGGACTATTGTGGGATCTTGTGGATCCAGAGAGGAGAGGAAAGGTAGAAATGTGAGCTAAAAAGTGAATCTTGTATGCAGGACCATATTAACCATCCATGGGGCCCTGGGAAAACTATTGTGAATAATTCCGGAACCCCCCCCCCCCCCACCTCCCGTCCAGTAGTTCCCTGCTGTTCCCCCACCCCCCCCCCCCCCCCCCCCACCTGCCCTCCATCCCTGGGTTCAGCAATGTGGCTTACTTTGCTTCTTGAGGATTTTTAAAAAGCAGTATAACGGCACAGAAACGCAGTAGGTCCATACCACTTTGGCTCTGCTGGTCCCACCTCTCAGAAACTGGAACTGACATGAGAAAGGTTGGGACTGGCAGAGCCATCAGTGGTGGGGACCAACAGTAGCTCTGTACCTTTATGCCACTTTTTATTCCCGGTAAGCAGTTGCTCTGGATGGGGGGGGGGGGGGGTGCAGAGGGAAGGAAGATGCTGGACGGGAGTGGGCCCTGTGCTCAGGTCCGATTTTACCTGTGACCTCTTGCTAAGCTGGGCTTGGAGCAGCTACTTCCTTTGCCCATTGGTAAAAGCAGCCCTGCTTATATGCTGAGCTACCCAAGAAGGCAGAGTGCAATGGAGAAAGGCTCCAAAATCTGTCTGATAAGTAGTGATATTCTATCAGTAGACGCGCTTTGAGGCTTGCAGCTAGTATATGACCTTGGCCATGCAGACAAAAGTAATTGGACTTATTGGATGACCAAGTGTTCTTTCTCTGCTGTCTTCTACTGTGTTAGTATGAACCAAATTGCTAAAACCAGATATTAGCTCCTGACAGCTGCTGATAGAAAAGGAGACGAGGGTCATTGCATTCTTCTGCCCCTGAACCAAATGCTTAAATGGGACTAGATCAGTGTGTCCGTGTAGTCTGTGCGTATAAGAACTAGCTTGTGTCGTCATTCTCCAGAAGTCAGCATCATGCCCTGTCCCTCTGAATATTCTCATTGCTGACTGCAACACCGTGTGTTTCCCCTGATTATTCTTGGTGCCTCAACAGGGCTTACTGGCTGTCTTACTTTTTGCTGGCCTATGATCCCTGGTAAATGCTATGCTGTGACCCCATGCAAGGAACCACAGCGGCTGCTGCTCTCGGTGGTTCACAGAACAGCTTGGTCATTAGACCCTGACAACACGTGATTAACTGATATTGAGCAATAGCTACACAGTTCTGTCTTGCATCTGGGTTTCAGCTGGCATTTCCGAGATGGGGGGGTCCACTTAATTTCAGTGTCCTTGATGTCATCCCCCAGCTCTCTCTCTCTTCCAAAAAAGGAATTGGCCATGTCCAAATTTGAAAGCATCGCCCTATCATATTGAGCCTGAGTGTGGCTTCTTGGACTGCTCAGACATGTCAGCATTCTCCATCTTCCCTGCTCAAAGGTAAAAAATGAACCTTCCTGAATAAAGTCCCCTGGAAGATGGGCATATGCTGACTTTTCAGAAAGACAGCATCTGCTCATGGCACATAGAGGCTAGTACAAGGTATTTGCTTTTCTGTCATCTCAAAGGTGAGAAGCTTCTCTTCCATACTGATTTCTGCCAGGTCAAGCCATTTTGCTGACCTTTTGTTGCGGATAATGGAACCTTTTTTATCTTGCTTACTGGAGTGGAGAGTAACACTTCCCTCCTCCCCCCCCCCCCCCCCCCCCCCACACACACACATACAGCTGTAATTTTTTTTCTCCTTTCCTGTCTTTATAGAAAAAAAATGCAGTACAACCACACTGCAGACATGAGGGGGGGGGGGGGGGGGAAGGGGTATCACACACTATTCCTAGTAAAAAGCACAAAGTAGCTTGGTGATGATTTTAAACCCAATCCTCAGGATACACCCAGCCAGTCAGGTTTTCATAATGTCTACAATGAATAGGCACAAGATAAGTTGCATACAATGGAGGTAGTTCATGCAGATCATCTGTCTCATGAATATTCATGGAACCTGTATGTAATATGTAAACTGCTTTGGTTGTACCACAGAAAAGCGGTATGTCAAGAATCTAATAAACAGAATTGTGAATATATTGGCAGCTTCTCTGCTTCACAGCCTACAAGGATCAAGCAAAGTGTCTGCACATGTGAAAGCATCTTGCCTACCACTCAACTCAGAGGCAGCGAGCTTCTCCCCTGCACAAGCTCCACAGGCTAATGTAGCACTACCCAAACTGTGGGTCTTGCATGTCACATTTAGGGTTGTGACCTGGGCAGGCACTACATGGGTGTATCATTATGATGCTCTTCTGCGGAGACACAAACATGAAGTCACAACCACAAGAATTTTGTGCTGCACTGTGCTAGGCACTTTCCCTAGCGAGCCACATGGAGAAGTTCCGCGCATCTCATGTGCATGCGATTTCCTTAGAGCATCGATCACTGTTTCAAAATAGGTAATTTCAGCTCTGGATATAGATGCACTCAATATTTAACGGTGACTTTTGAGCATCAGGACCTTTGTTTGTGAAATTGGCCAAAGGTACGGTGGGGACAACACCAGAATGGGATCAGTTCAATTCAACGTATTCAGCTTGACATATCACCCAGTGCAGCAAGGTGGTTACAACAAAACAAGCAAAATGTAAAGAAAGGAAAAAAGAATCATCAGTGAGGCATGCCCTTGTTCCATTCCCCTCCCTCCCCCCCCCCCCCCCCCCCAACCCAACAAAGTGCATCAGCACTCTCCAAAGGTAGGGTTATCATATGGCTCCAGAAAAAGGAGGACAGATTGAGCCAGTCTGGGTTTTACTTCCATTGCTTTCAACGGAATCAAAACCCGGACTGGATCAATGTGTCGTCCTTTTTCTGGAGCCATATGGTAACCCTACCCAAAGGCTTGAGTAAATAAGAGTGTCAGGGCTATCCTGGATCTAGTGGCAATCCTAAGTGCCTCCTGTTTCTCTCCTATAGCTGTGCAGCCCATTCTCCTTCCCTCCTCCCCCCCCCCCCCCCCCCCGCCCCGCTGCGTGCCAGCCTTCTCCTATCTTGCCCTTTTCTGATCTTCATGCTTCGCGGAGGACTGAGCGTACCTAAGGAAGGCTGTGCTGTTCAGGCATCCTTTATTTATTCATGACTGTCCCCAAGAGAAGAGGGCTGGGAATCCTCACAGCACATCACTCAGTTCCTATTCACCTTCCTAAAGGATGGTGTCTTCCTCAATACAGCCAGCTCCAGCCACTCTCCACAGGAGCCCCTTACGCACTATAGTTTGTCCATGTAATACTTTGCCACGGTTTATATTTATTTATTTATTATCTCATTTATACCCCACATTTTCCCAACTGTGTCAGGCCCAATGTGGCTTACATCACACTGCAAAGGCAGACGCCAATACAGTAAATTAAGCTAATACATCATGTAACCTACATAAGAAATAAAGGAGAGAATGGGGAAGAAACAAAAGGAACAGGGAAATCAGGGGAGAGAAGGGAAGGGTGGATGTGTCCAAAATTGTCATTATATTGTTATGAATCAAGTAGTGGAGACATGTTGAGACCTTGGGGTAAGCTTTTCCAAATAACAAAGTCTTTAGAGATTTTCTGAAATTTAGATGGTTGTGAATGGTTTTTATGGCTTTTGGCAAGGAATTCCATAATTGTGAGCTGATGAAGGAGAAAGATGAAGCATATGTGGATTTATACTTAAGCCCGTTGCAGGTTGGATAATGAAGGTTAAGGTATGAAAGGGATAGTCTTAATGCATTCCTCGGTGGCAGGCTAATTAGGTCAATCATGTAGTCAGGGACTTCACCATAGAGAATTTTTTGTACTAGGGAGCAGATTTTAAATGTGATGCAATCCTTGACAGGAAGCCAATGCAATTTCTTTCGGAGCGGTTTAGCACTCTCAAATTTGGTTTTACCATAAATTAATCTTGCCGCTGTGTTTTGGGCGGTCTGCAGTTTCTTAATAAGTTGCTCTTTACAACTTTCGTATACTCCGTTACAATAATCTAAATGACATAAAACGATTGACAGTATCAGGTGACGAAATACCTCTCTCGGGGAAAAAAGGTTTTAACCGTTTTAGCTTCCACAGTGAGAAGAACATCTTCTTTGCAGTGTAGTTTATTTGGCTTTCAAGTGAAAGGTTGTGATCAAGTGTTACTCCCCAGTACTTTTAGGCTGTCCAAGATGGGAAGGTTAAGGGTGGAGGTGTTTAAGGTTGAAGGTCTGTACTTGTTGTGTTGTGATGATAGGATAAGGCAGTGCGTTTTTTCAGTATTCAGTTTTAGTTTGAAAGAGGTTGCCCAAAAGTGCATCGTGTTTAGACCGTGATTGATTTCATTAGAGATCTCGGACAAATCATATCTGAAGGGAATATACATTGTAACATCATCAGTCTTGGCCAATGGAATCATCATTATATTGAAGAGTGTGGGAGATAGAGGTGAGCCTTGAGGTACTCCACAAGTTGATTTCCACGGAGGTGATAATCATTCCTTCATTTGCTATTTCTCTTTGCCAAGGTCTCTATCACAATAATAATGGGTGATTTCAATTACCCCGATATTGACTGGGTAAATGTAACATCAGTGCACGCCAGAGAATGTGGTAAAGGCAGTTAGCTTAGCAGGGTTTAAAAAAGGTCTGGCTGGCTTCCTAATGGAAAAGTCCATAGACCATTATTAAATTGACTTGGGGAAAAGCCACTGTTTATTTCTGGGATAAGCAGCATAAAATGTATTGAACTTTTTTGGCATCTTGCCAGGTACTTGTGACCTGGATTGGCCACTGTTGGAAACAGGATGCTGGGCTTGATGAACTTCTGGTCTGTCCCAGTGTGGCAATACTTATGTACTTATGACTGCCAGTCTCTATCATACTTCCGTCTCACTACAGCCAGTCACTATAATGTTCCCCAAAAATCTTGTTCTAGCATTTGTCACCAATAAAACCTCACTGAGATCTTTTCTCTCACTAAATCAGTTACTGTCAAAAAAATCCAGCAGGGGTTCAAATAGTCCTTGCAGGAGAATTCTGGGAGCCTATCACCACAAGAGGGCCAGTTAGCTGCTGTGTATTCCTGCGGCAATCTCACGAGACTGCCACTGAAACTTACGGCGGTCACTTTCTGTATGGAGAGTGGAGATTGCATGGGCAGGAGCATATGTAGGAGGTTTGCTCCTGGCCCAGATGATCTGGCGCAACAACCGGCTCGCAAAATTAAAGAAAAATTAACAGCCAGCCAGTAGTGTGCTGGATCTGGCTTACACTGGCTCACAAGAGCCGATTGTTATTTTTTTAAAGCTCTTGCGAGCCGGTTGTTCTGGCAGGCGAGCCAGCTCCCAGGGGCGCTGCAACCCAGTGGTAAGCAAGGTAAGCATGGCAGGAGGGCGCCACAAGCCATGCTGCTTACCTCACCTCCAGCCGCCCTGGGGGGTTTAAATCTTTGAGTTACCTCCGTCGCAGCAGCCGCATTTAAAGCCCTGCCCATCTCTAGTCTTCCCTTCGTTCCCGTCAGTGTCCCGCCTTCTTCTGACATCATTTCCTCTTTCCGCAAGGGTGGGACACTGACAGGAAACAAAGGGAAGGCTAGAGACAGGCAGGGCTTTCACTGATGCGGCTGCTGCGACGGAGGTAAATAAAAGATTTAAACCACGCAGGTTGGCAGGAGCAAAAAGAGGGATGTTGGGGGGAGAAGAGGGCGAGCAGGTGGACATGGGAGCAGGAGGGCAGGGGAGAGAGGAGCATCGAAGCCATCGATGGACATGGATGGGAGGGCAGGGCCCAGGGAGAGAGGAGAAATTGCTGGACATTGATGGAGGAGAGGGAAGGGAGAGAGAAGAAATGCTGGACATGGAGGGAAGAGAGAGGAAGGAGATGAGCTGAGGGAAAAGGAAGAGAGGAGAAAAACTGCACATGGATGGAGAAAATAGGTAGAAGCTGGATCCACTGGACAGTCAAGTCTGCGGAGGACCTAGCCTTTACTTATGGAGGGCAAGAAATGAAGAAGAAAGGAGGAAAGAAAAGAAATAAATGGAAAGAAAGCCCTGGAAATGGAGTCAAGGGAACAGATAGAGAGCAACAGAATCAGATACTGGGCCAGCATGATCAGAAAAACAAAGTCACCAGACAACAAAGGTAGAAAAAAATCATTTTATTTTCATTTTAGTGTTTGGAATATGTCCACTTTGAGAATTTACATCTGCTATCATATTTTTCAATGTATAGCAACGTGTTTCTTTCTGTTTTTCTGGTATTGTGCTGCATGCAGAGTCTAACTTCTTAGGATTTCAGGTTAATTTTTGAAGAATTTTAATAGGGGCTATCTCTGTTCTGCATGTTTGACTGCAAGGCCAAGTGTCTGGATAGGGATCTGTTTGTTAGGTTCTGAGAGTTTGATAACACATTGTTTTTCAGAGTTGGCAAGACTGTCTGTTCTCCTAATTCCTGGTCTGTATGCTAATTTGGTTTGTGTCATTTTGGGTATACTGCAGAGATTTTTTTTTTCCTGGTAAAGGGCTTCTAAGACAGATATCATGTTATGAGAATCAGGTTCTCAACATTAAAAATTTATATTTATTTACTTATTTATGGCATTTTATCCCACATTAAACATGAATTAGATTGGACCCTGGGAGCATTAAAAAAAATTTTTCCTGGAGAGAGTAATATGCATTGCGGGCCCCCCCCCCCCCCCCCCCCCCCCCACCCCACAGGCTCTCTCCCTGGCTATAGCCAGCTCTACAATTTGGGGGGGCACAGAGGTGGACCGGGGAGAGAGCCTGTTGTTAAACATTTACCAGCACACCACTGCAGCCGGCTCTCGTGAGCTGGTGTGAGCTGGCTCCAGCACACCATTGCAGGCGCAAATCAGAATACACCCAGATTTCCACATGTAACTCAAGGCGCCGTATATAGAATCCAGGGTTTAAGAGCTGACCAGGAATATTCAGCAGATGATAACAGGCTATCTCCCACTGAATATTTGCAGATAGCCGGTTAAGTGCTATTTAACCAGCCAGGAGATATTCCTGGCCAGTTAAGTAGTGCTGAATATCGGGGGATAATGTCTGAATATCTCAAGACGGCAAAACAGTGTTAGAAGGCAGTGGCCAAAGCCATAAGGATGCTAGGCTACATGCGGTGCCTCCGAGGGGGGGGTGAGGGGGCAAACTTCCCCGGGCCTGGGCCTCTAAGGGGGAACCTGTGCGGTCTCTGTCTCTCCTGCTCCTGACGGGACCCGGGTGATCACATCCCAACAGGAGCAGGAGAGAGAAAGCTCCGGCGCCAGGCCCCCCTTGGAGGATGGACTTCGGGCCAGGGCCTTTGGTTTGGCTGGTGGGGGTCCCCCTCAGGCCCCGCCAGCAGAAGAGGTCTTCCTCCAGCGCTGCTCTTCTTCACTCTGCTGACTTCCTGCCAAACGGCAGCTTTTCTCCTCATGCCGCTTATGTTTGGTTTTGAAACCGAGCATGTGTGACGTGAGAGAAAAAACAGCCACAGGGGCAGGCCTTGTGGCAGAGTGAAGTAGAGCAGTGCTGGAGGAAGACCTCTTCTGCTGGCAGGGCATGGGGGGGGGATCCCCGCCAGCCAAAGTAGTTGCGGTGGGCGGCAGAAGCAGTGGCAATCCTGGGGGGCGGCAGCAGCGGTGGCGATCCTGGGGGGAGGCGGCAGCGGCGACGATCCTAGGGGGGGGGTGGAGGCCCTGCCCTGGGCCTGGTGGTGGCAGTCCTGCCCCGGGCCCGGTTTAGTATCTTAACGGCCCTGATTGCATAGAGAGAGGCATAACCAGCAGATGAATGGAAGTGTTAATGCCCCTGTAGAAATTATTGGTGAGGCCCCACTCGAAGTATTGCGTTCAGTTCTGGAGGCCATATCTCACTAAGGACATAAAAAGACTTGAAGCAATGAAAATGAAAATGGGTTTGTGTCAAACAATGAATGAGAAGAGAGTTCAAGATATAAACACGTATACCCTAGAGGAAAGGAGGAACGGGGAGATATGATACAGACTTTTAAAGACTTGAAAGTCATTAATATTCAAACAAATTTTTTCCAGAGACAGGGAAGTGGTAGAACCAGAGGAAAGAAAATGAAATTGCAGGGTGGTAGACTTAGGAGAAATATCAGGAAATACTTTTTTTCACAGAGAGGGTGGTGGATACCTGGAATATTCTTCCTGTGGAGGTTGTGGACAGAAAAACAGTGACGGAATTCAAAAATCCATGGAATAAGCACAGAGGATCCTTTATAGAAAAAAGATGGATGTAAAACAAAACAGCAGTTGATGTGTTATGATGGGCAGGAGTGAGGTTTAGAAAGCAACTCTAGCAGTGGGGAAGTAAAGCCAGAGCCAGGCAAACTTCTACAGTGAGGCTCCGATGCACAAAGGCAGCCGTAAAATATGGCTGCCTCGCGGAAAATTAATGAATCGCTAATAACCAGCGATGCAAAAGGGGATTACATGCAGATGAACTGCACGGATCCCCCTTTGTGCATCCTCACTGTTTGCAAGTTTGAGTTGTCAAATGGATTTCAGACTGATGTCAAATCCATTTGACAGCTCTGAAGCACTGGGCCACCACTGTTGTTTGTTAATTTACCCTGGTGGTCCAGTGGACCCTGACCCCCCCAAATATTTTTTTTACATTTTCATCTAGTGGGCCACGACTACCCCCCCCCCCCCCCCACCGCCCCATGACCCCGGAACCTTTTTAAAAAATATTCCCTGGTGGTTCAGTGGACCAAATCCCTTCCCCTGCACAACAGGCACATACCTCTCCCTCCCTGCCACACCTGACCCACACCCCTGCCCCTCCCTGTACCTTACAACAAGGTAGAGGCAAGAGGGCAGGCGCAACGGCTCCCCCCTCCTGCCTCGGGCTGCCTGGAACATAATGGTGACGCCCAGGTCTGGGATGCACTGGGCAGGGCTAAACCCCATATAAGGAGTTTTTTCCCTTCCTACCTTGTTGTAAGGTACAGGGAAGGGCGGGGGTATGGGTCGGGTGCAGGAGGGAGGGATGGGTTTGGTCCAACTTAGGGGAAGGGGTTTGGTCCACTGGACCACCATGGAAAACTTTTTAAAAAGGTTCCAGGGTCATGGGGAGGAGGTTGTGATCCACTGAACCACCAGGGAAAATTTTAAAAAAATTCAGGGGGGGCACCGGGAGGTGAGATGTAGGAAGCACAAGCAGGCAGCCTTTATAAGCTTCCTGCTTGTGCTTCTCTCCTCTTCAACAGCTCCAGAGCAGCCATTAAATTTGCTTGTTAAATTGGGCTGCTCTGGAGCTGTGCATCCCGTGGAATACACATTAGATTATAAATGAGCTCGTTAGAATACTAATGAGCTCATTGTAATACATTTGCATGGGGTTCTCAGTGGCTGCTAACGGCACATGTTAGAGCCACGGAAAACCCCTTTGTGCATTCCTAGCTACATCAAGGTTTGCTTTAGACTGGCGGCCCAGAACCAGTCTAAAGCAAACGTTAATAGCAAGGTAAGCTTTGTGCACCTGGCCCTCTGTGTCCCGAAAATAGCAAAGATAAATCAGGATGGGCTGTGACGGCAACTCAAGTAGTTGAGAAGTAAGGCCAGTGCTGGACAGACTTCTATGGTCTGTATCCTGAAAATTGCAAAGACATATCAGGATCATGAATGCATATTTTATTCCATCTTGTTGGACAGAGTGGTTGGACCATGCAGGTCTTTACGTGATGAAGCAAGGGGAACAGGAAACCACCTCTATGGGAACACAAAGGCAATAAATCAAAGTAGAGGAGACAACAAGAGTAGCAGCTCTGGGAGTATATGCAAAAAAATCCCACATAGGTAATTGACCAGGAGAAAACCTTTATTTGCACCATTGAGTGGAGGAGTGGCCTAGTGGTTAGGGTGGTGGACTTTGGTCCTGGGAAACTGAGGAACTGAGTTCAATTCCCACTTCAGGCCCAGGCAGCTCCTTGTGACTCTGGGCAAGTCACTTAACCCTCCATTGCCCCATGTAAGCTACATTGAGCCTGCCATGAGTGGGAAAGCACAGGGTACAAATGTAACTAAAATAAATAAGCACTGCCACACTCAAAGGTCCATCAAGCCCAGCACTCCGTCTCTGACAGCAGCCAATCCAGGCCCCAAGAACCTGGCAAAACCCCAAAATTTAATAACGATCAATGGACTTTTCCTTCAGGAATCTGTCCAGACCCCTTTTAAACTCTGCAAGGCCAGCTGCCGTCGTTACCTTCTCCGGCAATGAGTTCCAGAGTCTAACCACGCGCTGAGTAAAGAAAAACTTTCTCCAATTTGTTTTAAACCTACCACATTCTAATTTCATCTTGTGTCCCCTGGTTCTATTATTGTTAGAAAGCGTAAACAAACGCTTCACATCTGTCTGCTCTACCCCACTCATTATTTTGTAGACCTCTATCATATCACCCCTCAGCCGCCTTTTCTCCAGGCTAAAGAGTCCTAGCCTTCTTAACCTCATAAGGTAGTCGTCCCATCCCTTTTATCATTTTCGTCGCCCTTCTCTACACCTTCTCCAATTCCTTTATATCTTTTTTGAGATGAGGCGACCAGAACTGAACACAATACTCCAGGTTCGGTCGCACCATGGAGCGATATAACGGCATTATAACATCCTCCTTTTTGTTTTCCATCCCTTTTCTAATAATACTCAACATTCTGTTCGCCTTCTTAGCCGCCGCAGCACATTGAGCGGAAGATTTCAACATCCTATCCACAATGACTCCCAGATCCCTTTCTCGGTCCGTAACTCCTAAAGCGGAACCTTGCATGACATAGCATTAATTCGGGTTCCTCCTTCCCACGTGCATCACTTTGCACTTGTCAACATTGATCTTCATCTGCCATTTGGACGCCCAATCCCCCAGTCTCACGAGGTCCTCTTGTAATCTTTCACACTCCTCCCGCGACGAGATGACCCTGGATAACTTTGTGTCATCTGCGAATTTAATTACCTCACTAGTTACTCCCATCTCAAGGTCCCGACGTGGGACCAGTGTGGACCTGACGTGGGACCATGTTTCAGTGGGGCAAACCCGCCTGCCTCAGGGGTCATGGAGACACTGATGGATGTTGGAAATCAGTACAGTCAAATAACCTGGAGTGAATACCATATATAAATGTATACGGATGCTGCTGTCAGGGAATGGTAAGACTAAATGGTGCTGAAAAAGCCACAGTGTGTCATGGAGTCTCAACAGGTACTTCCCATCCCCAGCGTGCTGTCATATCCGGCGCTACAAAAGTATGTTTATTTTTGTAGCGCCAGTGTGTACCCAGAGGTAATTGGGCAGTGCCACGCGCTGCCTGGTTAGCGCTGGAGCCCTTACCACCACTTCAATCGGTGCCGGTAAGGGCTCCTCCCTGAAATGGCCGCACGATAAGTGCTTCACTTGCCGCCTTGCCATTTCTTTAAAAAAAGAAAGACCTACCTTTTACCCGCTGCAGTAAAAGGAAGCCTCGGTGCATGACATAAACACGTGCCGACGCCAGCGCAGGCCCTCTTTTGCAACAGCTTGGTAAAAGGGGTCCTGAGTGAATTCTTTCAAAAAGGCGGTAAATAAATCCTAATCATAAATAAATTAAAATAAGTGTTGAAAAAAAAGTTCAGCGCCGTTTAGAGAATACATTCTTAAGCGGAAAGTCACGGGATACATGCTTAAGCAGAAAACATGATGCAAATGCCCGCACCCAAATTTATGCATGGAGCACCATTATTCTGTAATTATGTGCATAATTGCCCCGTCCACTCCAAAATACTCATGACCCTCCCATGTCCGTACCTCCCTTTTTTTGGACACGCGCAATTACAGTATATGCCTCACTGTGCCTAAATCTACATGCATGGATTTACACCAGGTTTTTATTGGCGTAAATGAATGTGCTTAGCTTTAGTCGCTGCAGTATTGATAAGGTCCGCGTCTTAAATTTATAGAACACACTTATTTCTGCACGGATTTTTTAGGCACCATATATAGAATCTAGCCCTTCTGTAATGCACTGCACTTAAATTTTAATGCACGCAAGCAAAAAGGGGCGTGGTCATGGGTGGCGAAATGTGTGTTTCTTAGGCATTCCAAAATTTAAATCCGTTGTTATAGAACATGGCCATCTCAGTGTAAACAGTTAAAAGGAAGTGGGAAGTGGACCAATGACTCCAGGGAGACGGGATACTGATGTATAAAGTACCACTTTATTCACAGACTCGACACAGTACCGTGTTTCGGCACACGCCTGCCTCAGGAGTCTTAAATGATTCTGGTACTAGGTGATCATCTCAGTGTAAAGCCTTTTTAGCGGGCTGTACAGATACACCCTATTGCTGGAAATGTCAGATGGAGAATAATTCTTCTTTTCATGGCCTTTGGCAATGTCATTTAATCCGGGCATTTTGGGCAGCCTTGTTTCAATACCTCCAGTCAGTGCTGGGCTATTGTTTCCGAGTCTCTGCAGAATGGGTTCTTTTGGGTAGTTCAAGGGCCATGGGGTTGCTTACATCAGGAGGTAAAATATTTGTCAGTAAATCTAGCATTTTAGAGAAGAAATGCGTTTTAAATCACTGGTTATTTGATTACCCATGTTCTGTTTGGTATTGGAGGAATAAGCTACACTCCTTAATGTTGTGGGAATCTTTTGGATCTTGCCTTTCTCCATGCCACCAGAAGCAATTTTTATCTGTCTGGGGAGTGGAGGAGTGGCCTAATGGTTAGTGGTGGCGGGTTCAAATCCCACTGCTGCTCCTTGTGATCTTGAGCAAGTCAATTAACCCTCCATTGTCTCAGGTACAAACTTAGATTGTGAGCCCTCCTGGGACAGAGAAATATCTAGAGTACCTGAATGTAACTCACCTTGAGCTAATACTGAAAAAGGTGTGAGCAAAATCGAAACAAACAAACAAACAAATAAATAAATAAATAAATAATCTGCGTTTAAATCTATGTGCGGAGATTTACATCACATTTTCATTGTGATGTGTGTAGTTTTAGGTACTACATCAACTAAACGTATTCTATATACTGTGCCTAAATCTATGCACATAGGTCCCAATTAAATCTAATTCATGCCAATAATTGCTTGTAAAAAAGCCAATTATTGGCAGTAATTGGCTTGTTATTCAATTAAATTGCGCGCACAAATCGGGAACACACCT
The DNA here is from genome assembly GCF_901765095.1 of Microcaecilia unicolor. Lineage (NCBI taxonomy): Eukaryota > Metazoa > Chordata > Amphibia > Gymnophiona > Siphonopidae > Microcaecilia > Microcaecilia unicolor. The sequence goes on along the minus strand of NC_044041.1, from coordinate 98,297,542 downwards.
GAATTTGCACATGCAATTTTTTCTAACCTTTACAGAATCAGGGGGTTAATCCTCTATTGCCTCAGATACAAATATTAGATTATATGCTCTCCAGCAAAAGGGAAATATGTGGAGGGGCATAATCGAATGGGTCGCCCAAGTTTTCATGAGGGCGTCCTCGCAGGACGGCCCCGCGAAGGGGCGGGGAAACCCGTATTATCGAAACAAGATGGGTGTCCATCTTTCGGTTTGATAATACGGTCAGGGATGCCCAAATCTCAACATTTAGGTCGACCTTAGAGATGGTCATTCCCAGTTTTCGGCCATAATGGAAACCGAGGGCGCCCATCTCAAAAATGACCAAATCCAAGCCCTTTGTTCGTGGAAGGAGCCAGAATTTGTAGTGCACTGGTCCCCCTGACATGCCAGGACACCAACCAGGCACCCTAGGGGGCACTGCAGTGGACTTCACAAATTGCTCTCAAGTGCATAGCTCCCTTACCTTGGGTGCTGAGCCCCCCAAACCCCCCCAAACCCCACTCCCCACAACTGTACTCCACTTCCATAGCCCTAAGGGGTGAAGGGGGCACCTACATGTGAGTACAGTGGGTTTCTGTTGGGTTTTGGAGGGCTCACATTTACCACCACAAGTGTAACAGGTAGGGGGGGGGGTGGGCCTGGGTCTGCCTGGCTGAAGTGCACTGTACCCACTAAAACTACTCCAGGGACCTGCATACTGCTGTCATGGAGCTGGGTATGACATTTGAGGCTGGCATAGAGGCTGGCAAAAACATTTTTTTAAGTTTTTGTTTTAGGGTGGGAGGGGCTTGGTGACCACTGAGGGAGTAACGGGAGGTCATCCCCGATTCCCTGTGGTGGTCATCTGGTCAGTTCGGGCACCTTTTTGAGGCTTGGTCGCAAGAAAAAATGGACCAAGTAAAGTCGGCGAAGTGCTCGTCAGGGACGCCCTTCTTTTTTCCATTATCGGCCGAGGACGCCCATCTCTTAATCACGCCCCAGTCCTGCCTTTGCTACGGTGCTGACACGCCCTCATGAACTTTGGTTGTCCCCGCGACGGAAAGCAGTTGAGGACGTGTAAAATCTGCTTTCGATTATGCCGATTTGGGTGACCCTGAGAGAAGGACGCCCATCTCCCGATTTGTGTCGGAAGATGGGCGCCCTTCTCTTTCGAAAATAAGCCTGATAGAATACCTGAATGTAACTCCCCTAAAGCTACTACTGGAAAAAGGTGTAAGCAAACATCTGAAACTGAACATGGCAAAGACTGAGCTCCTTGTCTTTCCACCCAAACCCTCTTCTCCTCTTCCCCCACTTTCCGTCTCTGTTGACAACACCCTCATCCTCCCCGTCTCTTCAGGCCGCAATCTCGGAGTCATTTTTGACTCCTCCCTCTCCTTCTCTGCCCATATCCAGCAGACAGCTAAGAACTGTCGCTTCTTCCTCTATAATATTAGCAAAATTCGCCCATTCCTCTCTGAACAGACCACCCGAACCCTCGTCCACTCGCTCATTACCTCTCGTCTTGACTATTGCAACCTTCTTCTCGCTGGCCTCCTGCTTAGCCACCTATCCCCCCTTCAATCTGTCCAAAACTCCGCCGCACGTCTCATCTACCGCGTGAACCGATACTCTCATATCACCCCTCTCCTCAAGTCGCTTCACTGGCTCCCGATCCGCTACCATACACAGTTCAAGCTTCTCCTATTGACCTTCAAGTGCACTCAATCTGCAGCCCCCCATTACCTCTCTACCCTCCTCTCCCCGTATGTTCCCACCCGTAACCTCCACTCTCAGAACAAATCACTCCTATCTGTACCCTTCTCCACCACCGCTAACTCCAGACTCCGCCCCTTCTGCCTCGCATCACCTTATGCCTGGAACAGACTTCCCGAGCCCATACGCCATGCACCCTCCCTGACCATTTTCAAGTCCTTACTCAAAGCCCATCTCTTCTCCCTTGCTTTTGGCGCCTAATCACCTTCTCCATTCATGATACTTACACTTACTACATAGTTTGTTACCTTTAGATTGTAAGCTCTCTTGAGCAGGGACTGTCCTTCCCCATGTTTAAACTTGTACAGCGCTGCGTAACCCTGGCAGCGCTATAGAAATGCTAAGTAGTAGTAGTAGTAAGTAAATACTGTATCAATCCAAACAATTGTCTCTTCTTCTGTCAGAAATTTTCTCTGCGGTTTCATTTCTCACTCTGTGAATGTTAGCAGCATAATGGCACTTAAGATTCCAGCTCCTGATCCCTGTAGCCCCTGAAGTCCCACTTGGCCCAATTTCTCTGTGCGCTAAGGTTTGCTGTGAAGATAGGATTGAGGGAGCCCAGCTAGTGGAGCAGAACTGTGCACTGGAATACATTTCCACTGGGCTATGACCAAGTGTGCCAAGAGTGATTATAGTGAGTCAATGTCCTTGATATGTCATTTTGCTTGTAATTTTATTTGGCTATTAACTGCATATTTATGAATGGTCTTTATCTGCTGTCATGTTCAGTGAAGCACTTTTAATCAAAAGTTAAGCTATGCACTATAAAATCAATAATTCATGTACAGCATTTATGCACTGGCCAAATGAAAATCAGAGGAGTCGAAAGAACAGAAGGGTGGGGGACTTAAAAAGGACCGAGAGGAAGAGAGAGAAATGATGGATAATAAAAGTCCCTGAAATGCATGCATAATCTGGCACAATAACGCATGTTTCAGCACCAGAATCTGCAGCAGGGGTGGGGGTGGGGGGAATGTGCAGTTCCGCTCTGCTGTTCCACAGAAGCGTTTCATCAGCCTCTTTAATTAGGGCACCAGGTGGAGAAGCATGTTTTATTTCCTGGTATGATTATTAAAGCGATCAGTTGCCGAGGGGTCAGATTTCATTAATTCCGCATTGGGCTGACAGAAAAACACATCAATATTCAAAGGAAGCAAGATCCCCATGATGCCCAAATGTCTACCAGAGCTGTAGACTGAAACCTAGGGTGTAAATGGCTTGGGGGAGCTATGTTAGAAAGGAAGCAGTGTGGGGAAGTTACTTTTTGATGTTTATCAACTATGTATGCAAAGGCATAACTTGCCTAGAAGTGTAACATGGTCCAAGACAGAAATATTTTTAAAAATAACAATTTCCTTTTCTCCGAAACACACATTCCTACGTGCATTCTATACACCTTTTGAGGTATTTGAGTATCTCTATCACTTTTCTTCTCTCCCCTTTACAGAATACTTTATTTAGATCTTTACATCTCATTTCTGCAGGGCAGACTGTGAACCCTTGTGGAAGCCTTCCCCGTGCCACCCCTACTGACAGACACACGAGGAGCCCCCCCTGTTCCTTTCACTGTCTCTCTTAGTCCAACTTTCTGCCTTCCCACCTCCCTGAAAGATATTAATCTTTTCTACTGTGCATGAATCATCTGACATCCCTCATGTTCTGCTCATACATATTTTATCTAAATGTCTTCAAGAACGGAGACCCCTGGCAAGAACATCTGTTCTGCTACTCTGACAAGGCCTCATCCTGTTTTTATTTTCTCTCATCTTAAACCATTTCTTGCTTTGCTTTTCTTTTGTCATCAAGGGACACTTTGCTTTTGAGAGAGTCTGTTAAACCAAATGTTATTATTAGAATGCTTGCACGCCAGCAGTTGGAAGATTGTGGTTCAATCTAGCAAGAGAATGGTGAAGGGCCAAAAGAAGCATTACTACTGGATACCTCCAAGTTTAGAGCTGTAGTGCCCAGAGGGTCACACCCTAATGACAAGGCTTTAATCACATTGAGTCCTGCCTCTGAATCTTTAGGGCCCAATATTCAAAAAAGGCTGAGATTCTAAATGTATGCTCTTAAATTAGGCTCCTAACGTATGCCCTATTTTTAACCAAACTTAGGAGCATGAATTTTTGGCTGAAAATTCATTGTAATTTAGGAGCTTAAAAGTTATGCTTATAATTTAGGTCTTAAGCAAGCAATCAAATAGCCAATAATTCTCAAAGCTAATTACAGTAGATTCAAATTAATATATCACACCGCATATAAACACTTGATATTATAATTCTTAACAGTTCATGCAAAAAGGTAACTTCAGACCATCAGAGAAAGTTCTCCTCAAATTCCTTAGTGGTTCAATGATGATATCCACCTTTTATTGCCATCGGTCCAACTATTCTTTAAACAAACTTTATCAATCTGTATAATTTCTTGAAGTAACAAGATACTTGTACTTATCTTAATCAGATAACTTGATGGTTTTGGGGGACGTTTAAACCCACACAATGTAGAAGTCTCAGGGGACAACGTGCTGACATGCGTTTCGTCTTATTGCTGTCTCAAGACTAGCCTCTTTATGTTTCTGCTGGATTATTCAGATCACCCCTTACACCAACATAGCCATGGCGTCTGAGTCCTCATAAAAAGAGAAGAACTGAGTAATCGAGAAGAAACAAAAAGGGGCATGCCTGCAGTGATTCATTTATTGCTGCCTGCGCCGGCCCTGCAGGCTTCCGTTGGCCAGGTCCCGCCAGACAGGAAATGATGAAAGCGAGGGCAGGACCTGGCTGATGGAAACCTGCAGGGCTGGCGCAGGCAGCAATAATTGAAACACTGCAGGCACCGGGGATGCCTGTAAGGTATACCAGGGAGGGCCAGCAATGGGCAGGCAGATGCCGGGATGTCGCAGAGGAGGAGAAATGTTGATGTGGGCTGGTGCTGCTGGGTGGGTCTGAGCCAAGAATGGGTGGGCCTGTGCCCACCCAGGCCCACCCATAGCTACACTGCTGCTAAACACGGTGAAGGAGTTTGCTTGATATTGAGGATGCTCAGCACCCATGGTTGCCAACAATTTAATATTAAAAAGAGACAGACTGAGTCACTCCTTTCCCCTTATTGCAGGCATGGAAGCTGTAGTACCTATTTCTCAGTTCCAGGCTGGAGATTTTGGGACAGTCCTAGATTTCTGAGCACCCAATCCTAGAGCGTTATGGGACTTACAGCTCTGATTTTTTTTTTTTTTTTAGTTCAAACAATTTTTGTTGAATTTTCAATAAATATAACAGTGACTGAATTAGCCAGTACAATCAGAACAATAATTACCATCCTGGAAATAACAAGTAACCATGTCAATTCAATAATAACATTTGTGGAGCATGAATAATGACATGATTAAACAAAAAAAATAAAAAGTAAACCAAATGGAAATGAAAGAATAGTGAGAAATAAAATAATGAAAATGATAAAAACCCATATAGACCCTGTTGTTTTTTTTTCTGATGCTTTTATTTCTATTCAAGGCATACAGTGTGCCACCAAAATGTTTCATTTAAAGTGGTTACATTTTTCCATGATCTTAAAGTCATTTGAAGAGCAGCTGAAAGAAGTAAGTTCAGTAAAGTACTATGATTTTCTAATTTGATTGGGATGCAGTGATTGAAGAATTATTACAGAAAATGTGATTGATACATCAATATTTAGAATCGTTTGTACAGTTTTCCCAATAGAGCACCAAAAACCATGTAAGATTAGATATTCATAAAACATACGTTTTAAAGTTTCAACTGAACAATTACAATGCCAGCAAAGATTAGTAACATGTAATTTTACTTTATATTTCCATTCTGGAGTCCATAATGTTCTATGAGCTAGAAGTACATAGATTGGAGCAAGTTGGCTGATTGTGTTAGTCTGGAAATTCTGGTCCAAAAGTGTTCCCATGAGATTGAATATATTGTTAAATTCAGTTCTGTAGTCCTACGGGAAATCAATCTGTTGTTTAAATTGAATATAGAGCACTCCTTTTACTAAGCGGCGGTAAGCCCAATGCGGGCTTACCGCTTGCTATACAAAAAGTACCGCCGGGCTACCGCAGCAGCTCACCCGTACTCCCCACCCCTAGCGCATCATCATTTCCGGTGTCACAAAAAGTGTACCCGGCAGTAATCGGGCATTGGTGGCAGTAAGGGATTCCCCCCGAAATGGCAGTGCAGCAAGTGCTTTACTTACCGCACAGCCATTTCCTGCAGGAAGGCGAGACTTCCCTTTTACCAGCTGCGGTAAAAGGGGGCCTCGGTGCACGTGTAAAACAAAACGAATGGGCTGTGTCGGCAATAGCGCACATCCATCCATGCTAGTGACTTAGTAAACCCCAGCGTAAATTTGAGGATGACACAAAGTTATCCCCCGGGAACTCCATTCACTGGGTAAATCTCTCTTATCTGCACCCTTCTCCTCCACTGCTAACTCCAGACTCCGTTCCTTTTATCTTGCTGCACCATATGCCTGGAATAGACTTCCTGAGCCGGTACGTCAGGCTCCATCTCTGACCGTCTTCAAATCTAAGCTAAAAGCCCACCTTTTTGATGCTGCTTTTAACTCCTAACCCTTATTCACTTGTTCAGAACCCTTATTTTATCATCCTCACTTTAATATTCCCTTATCTCTTGTTTGTCCTATTTGTCTGTCCTAATTAGATTGTAAGCTCTGTCAAGCAGGGACTGTCTCTTCATGTTCAAGTGTACAGCGCTGCATACGTCTAGTAGCGCTATAGAAATGATAAGTAGTAGTAGTAGTTATTCAAAGTTATTAAATCGCAAGAGGATTAAATCTCAAGAGGACTGGGCATTCAAATGGCAGATGACGTTTAATGTGAGTAAGTGCGAAGTTATACATGTGGGAAAGAGGAACCCAAACTATAGCTATGTGATGCAAGGTTCCACATTAGGAGTCACTGACCAGGAAAGGGATCTAGGTGTCATCGTTGATAATACGTTGATACACTCTGCTCAGTGTGTGGCTTCGGCAACGGTGGCGGCAAAGAAAGCAAATAGAATGTTAGGTATTATTAGGAAAGGAATAGAAAACAAATATGAGGATGTTATAATGTCTTTGTATCACTCCATGGTGCGACCACACCTCAAATATTGTGTTCAATTCTGGTCGCCGCATCTCAAAAAAGATATAGTGGAATTAGAAAAGGTACAAAGAAGGGCAACAAAAATGATAAAGGGGATGGGATGACTTCCCTATGAGGAAAGGCTAAAGCGGCTAGGGCTCTTCAGCGTGGAGAAAAGGTGGCTGAGAGGAGATATGATAGAGGTCTATTGTTACACTATAAAATAATAAGTGGAGTTGAACAAGTAGACATTAAACGTCTTTTTACACTTTCAAAAAATAGTAGGACTAGGGGGCATGCGATGAAGCTACAAAGTAGTAAATTTAAAATGAATTGGAGAAAAAGTTTCTTCACTCAACGTGTAATTAAACTCTGAAATTCGTTGCCAGAGAATGTGGTAAAGGCGGTTAGCTTAACAGAGTTTTAAAAAGGTTTGGACGGCTTCCTAAAGGAGAAGTCCATAGACCATTATTAAATTAGACTTGGGGAAAATCCACTATTTCTGGGATAAGCAGTATAAAATGTTTTGTACTTTTTGGGGATCTTGCCAGGTATTTGTGACCTGGATTGGCCACTGTTGGAAACAGGATGCTGGGCTTGATGGACCTTCGGTCTGTCCTAGTATGGCAATACTTATGAAGCTGCATCTATCTTTAGCCACAACTGAAGAGAGCAGTTTTGAGTCAGGCCATTGTTCCTCTGAATATGACCCTCCCCCATATGCAACTGGGTTCCTACTTCCATAAGACATGTCAGGAATAAATGTTATCCACTGGTGTACTTTCACTCTGAAACATGTTGGGAGCACAAAGTATATAGTCGCATTTGCCTGCTTTTTCTGCAGGGTAGATTAATGCTGAAAGAATGCTTGCAACAATTTTTGAAAATTCCATCCACGTGTGTACTTCCCCACCCCTGACCTGGACATGCATCCTGTTTTACCAGAAATAATCAAAAATTACTCCAGTACTTAATTTGAGTTTTATAAAGAGGATACAGGAAAGAAAACGCCTCAGAAAACTCAATGAGTTTGATACTCTGGTTCAAATTCTGTCATTAGCATAAAAAAGAAAACTTCCTCCTATATTGTAATATATTTAAATTCTTGTGCAAAATATCATTGATCAAATTGAAAAAAAAATAGTGGTCAGTATTTCATGATTTCTGTTTATATAACCGCTGAATCAAGGAATAAACTGTCCCTCAAAACGTTTGCTACCTTCTATTTATTTCAATTTGATCATTGATATTTTGCATGATAATTTAAATATATTACAATACACAAGAAGGTTTTTTATGCCAGTTGACAGAATTTGAATCAGGGTATCAAACCCACTGAGTTCTCTGAGGCTTTTTCCTTCCTTTATCCTCTTTATAAGACTCACATTCCATGGCGCCCCACAGATCAATCCAGAGACTTGTGGGTTGTGTCCCTCTACCAGCAGGTGGAGATAGAGAGAACCTCCGAGGTTTGCTATATGTGGACCTGTGCAGCCAGTTGAACCTCAGTATGAACGATACCAAAGCAGTGGAATGGAAACAATAAAAAACTCTCCTGACATTGTCAGACCAATTGCCCAACATACTTCCAGCACTTCTATATTTATTTTATTTTCTAATCAAATGAAGGAACATTCAGAACGGAACCCGGAAAAAAAACTAACCAACCGCAACAAAACCGCAAACAGTAAACCCAGGGGGGGCCTCTGGATTGATCTGTTGGGACTAATGGAAAGAAAATTATCAGGTAAGAATTAATTTTTCCTTCCATGGCGTCCCACAGATCAATCCAGAGACTTGTGGGATGTACCCAAGCAGTCCTCAAGTAGGGCAGGACACCCACAACCCAGCAGAAATCACCAACGAGCCAAACACCGCATCTTGACGAGCTACCACATCCACCCGATAATGACGAGTGAATGTATGGACCGAAGCCCATGTAGCTGCCCTGCAGATATCTTCCAGTGAAACCAAACGGGACTCTGCATAGGAGGAAGCTTGAGCTCGCGTAGAATGAGCATGAACTTGCAAAGGGGCTTGCTTGCCCAATGCCACGTATGCCGAAGAGAAGGCCTCCCGCAACCAACAGGCTACGGTGTCCTTGGATGCCATATGACCCTTCTTACTGCCTCTAAAAAAAGGACAAAGAGATGGTCATAAGAACATAAGCACCGCCATACTGGGAAAAGACCAAGGGTCCATCAAGCCCAGCATCCTGTCTCCGAGAGTGGCCAATCCAGGCCTCAAGAACCCGGCAAAAACCCAAAAACAAAACAAAAATTTAAATTAATAATGTTCAATGGACCTTTCCTACAGGAATCTGCCAAACCCCCTTTAAACTCAGCAATGCCAACTGCTGTCACTACATTTTCCGGCAATGAGTTCCAGAGTCTAACTATGCGCTGAGTAAAGAAAAACCTTTCTCCTATTTGTTTTAAATCTACCACATTCAAGCTTCATCTTATGTCCCCTGGTTCTATTATTGTTAGAAAGTGTAAACAAACCCTTCACATCTGTCCGCTCCATTCCACTCATTATCTTGTAGACTTCTATCATATCACCCCTCAGCCGCCTCTTCTCCAAGCTGAAGAGCCCTAAACATCTTAGCCTTTCCTCATAGGGAAGTCCTCTCATCCCTTTTATCATTTTTGTCACCCTTCTCTGCACCTTCTCCAATTCCTTTATATCTTTTTTGAGGTGCGGTGACCAGAACTGAACACAATACTCGAGGTGCGGTCTCACCATGGAGCGATACAACGGCATTATAACATCTGCGTGTTTGTTTTCCATCCCTTTCCTAATAATACGCAACATTCTGTGCACCTTCTTAGCTGCCGCAGCACACTGAGCAGAAGTTTTCAAAGTCTTATCCACGATGACTCCCAGATCCCTTTCTAGGTCTGTAACTCCTAACGCGGAACCTTGCATGCATCACTTTGCACTTGTGAACATTGAACTTCATCTGCCATTTGGACGCCCAATCTCCTAGTCTCGCGAGGTCCTCCTGTAATCTTTCACACTCCTCCTGTGACTTGACGACCCTGAATAACTTTGTGCCCAACAATTTTTTTACCCTCCCCCCCTGCCTCCACCTGGTCATAATCCACTGCCTTACCTGTGCATCATGTGTGCTGTGCTCAGCTCACTCTTCCTCCTCCTCCGTCCTGGCTACCACATGTGCTGCTACTGTACTCAGCTGCTCACCTCGCTTTCTCTGCCTTCTCTCCCATCCTGGCCCAGCACTAAGATGATGATGATGACATAAGTGACCAATAACTTTCTCTCCTATTGGAGCCCCAGAATGAAGGCTGGAATGAGAGAAGCTATTGGAGCCCCAGAATGAGGCTTGAAATGCACACAGGAATCGGAACAGTGAAAACACCCAAAAACCCACAACCAACGACTGCTGAAGATTTCCTGTGGCCAATGTTAAAAACCCGCCCAATTGCGTGGGAAAAGTGTGCAAGTAGCAACTCATGCAGGCATTTGCACTACGTTTTCGTTGGTGCAAATGGCTGCACCTAAATTTATGTGCGACTCTCTGCTAAAGCATGTATTCTATAAACCATGCTGAACTTTAGGCGCGGCTTATAGAATACCGCTTAAACGTTTTTGTTTCAGTGCTGCTTTTTTTTGGATGCCATTTATAGAATTTACCCCAGAATATAGATTCATGGAAAGTGCATGCCTATTACTGCAGGGTCTATGCAGAGACTTTCCTGGGCATAACTTGGGTGGAGTAGAGGTGCAGTTATTTAGTTGTTATTATTATTAGGATTTATGGACTACCTTGTTGAGGAAATTCATCCAAGGCAGTGCACAACAAGAATAAGCCAGCAATAGGCAATAGACAATTACATAAGTACAAAATATTCACATAACTTGGGTTTAAAAATTTCCTTGTTTCCTGATCTCTCTAGAGAAACCCAACGTAAACAGTTCCTTATTATGAGACCAGCGATTCAACAGTTAGGAGGTGTTTTCTTTCTGAGATACCCATGTAAATGTATTGTTAGGATTGACTCTGTTAAGTGTCTTTTTGGACCCTTCCCAGCTGTCGGCTTTTATTGCGTCTAAAAGAACTTCTGGTAGCCTTAAGGAAAGATAGCACTCCCTCCACAAGTGTATGATTTCTTATTTTTTACTTTTCCTGATTCTCCTCATAATTTAGAATCTTGGATCCCATTTTGTTTAGGACTTGAGTTATGTCAGAAGTATTCCCATTTAAGAATAATGGTAATATTTATTTTGGTTTGTTAATTTCATATCCCTATGATGTAACACTATCCTTCAAGGTGTATCTTGAATAAATGTTTGTAAAATGCATAAAGAAATAAATAAATACAAATATTCACATAACAATTCATATTATATGCTACTGGCAATGTCAACTTAATACACAACATCAAAAGAGGCTCTTCAAGTCTACAGAAAGAACAGGGAACAGAAACCACACCAGATCCGGAGTCCAGAGAAACCTTTATTAAAATAGACCCGATGTGGCTATGTTTTGCCAAACAGGCTGCATCGGGGGTGGGGGTGGGTGGGAATTAAACATACATATAAAATGCAAATTATAAATATAATTAAAATACATGTACATGCAAAAAAATTAAAAACATGCAATAATAAACATAAGTATATTCATATGCTAAAAATCATAACATCCTGAAAATATAAACATTCTTTAAAAGAAAGCAAGAGTGCCAGATAGGAATCAAATAAAATATGCCCAATGTACAGACAGACAACAACCCAGTATAACATTCCTAACCGATACAAACAATGTTTGTGCTTTTAAAATAACATAATGTGAATGTAAAACTCTGTGTGTCAAACACTGTAGTGGATATGTATAAGAACAGACTGAATATACACCAGGAAGGACACATACCTAACAGGGGGTTAGAGCAGTGCTTCCCCTAGCTAGCAAATATGCATTCAACACTGCCTAAAAGAAAAAATGCAATCTAAACATCAGTAATCAAAATACTTTTATTTAAAAATTCCTTTAAAAGAGGAATTATCAAAAGAAGATAATTACTTACAATTAGCAGCTCCTGAATACGAAATAGAAGCAGTACGATACAGAGCAGGAGCAGCTTCTCACCTCAATTTCAAAATAGTGAATCAGCCATATTGATAACACAGACTAGTTATGTACAGGCTGAGGAGGTCAAAGGTAACTGCAAAAAGATATAATTACATTCAAAAAACTTTAAGTAGGATAGCTAATCAAGTTAAAAATGCCTAAGGACGTTCAGAAAGATAAAAATAAGCCAAAACGGACTACTTTAAAAATTGGAAAGCAACAAAAATGAGCATTTCCGTTAAAAACATGGCTGCAGGAGAAGTCCGGCAGCATTCTGGACTTCTCCCGCAGCCACAATGCTGTTGACGCTCTTTTATTTTTTGCTGCCAAGCATCGGTTGTAGCAAGCACAACTATACATATATGGGGCCATACTGCACCAGCATATGTGACAAATGTTTTGACTCCTGATGCAGGCATACAATGCCGAAACACGGCCGTATCGAGTTAGACAAACAGACTTGCTGACAAGATTAAAGGTTCTATACTTATCCTTTGGAATCTTCATCTTTTTTTGTGCCTCACTTCCTTTGTTTTGCTGTTGCACGTTCGTAAGGTTTGGATTTTCTCCTCTTCTTTTGGACCATCTGGGGACTCCACAGTCAATGGGATTTCAGGATCACTACACTAAATATCAATGAGATTAATCCGAATGCATTAGACAGGTATATGCAATTTGATCTCATGCATATTAATCCTGAAAACCCTCATATAGATAGATATAAACATTCGCACACATATACAGGCATTCATCTAAACTCTTACACACCTTTTTTCCAATCTCTGAAAATGTGCTTTCAGGCAGATCCGGAGCCTAAGGAACATGTCACCAGCGCCATCCAACCGGCTGAAGATTCAGATTAATGTGGCAATACCTGCATAAATACAGAATAACTAATGGGCTTTTGTGGAATGCAAGGAAAAGCTCTCAGCCTGCTTTTCCCTCCCCTCCTTTCACTTCAGCAGAAACTAAAGGTTTAATAGTGGTTTACCTGCTGGGTGAACAGCTGCCCTCCCATACCTAACCCATCAGCTCCAACATTTTATTATCATTATTGCCCCACTCCCCTTTTCTTTCACCCAGTATATGCAGAGCAATGTCAGGGCTTCCTTTGCAGGTTGTACCCATACTGCAGTATCAGATCCGCTTACACACACACACACACGATCCAGCCCCAATATATTTATACACACACGCAATCTGTCTAGCTGCAATCTATTTACACACACACGATCTGTCTAGCTCCAGTCTATTTACACACACGTGATCTGTCTAGCTGTAGTCTATTTACATACACACACACACAATCTGTTCAACCCCAATATATTTACACATACACCTTCTCTGCCCCCACCCCTGTCCAAATCATGCTTTATCAGTTCTGGTTCTTTTTCTCCAATATAAACAATATGCCCTAAGTCCTTCTTCACATTGTGCTTCATTTTCATCTGACAAGCTGAACTCGTGTCCATAATTAGCTCATCTAATGTCTAATGAGCTGACATTTCCATTCTTCCCATTTGGAGTCAGCTGAAATGTATTCATTAATACAGCTGTAAAGATATCCCACTGCCCTATTGCCTGCTCCTGCTGGGATGGAGAAGAACAGCACTGTGTTACCTTGCAGCAGCTGCAGGGATTTCTACGGACTGTGCTTCTTGAGTGCAGGGAATCTGATATCAGAGATGTAGTGCTGGGCTTGATGGGCATTTGGTCTGACCCAGTATGAAACTTCTTATGTTTTCTGAAAAACTGCTGCGCTCTTCAAGTCATCAGGCCCCCCCAACCCTCCCTCACACTCCACTAGCATCTGTAAAACAAATGATTAGGCTCATGTTTCATTATAGTTTAACCCCTGAAGATGCAATCAGGTAAAACGCATCAAGTGCGTTGGGTTTGACACAGTAAGGTGCTGTTCATCTAGATTCACCAATGGAAGTAAAGGTGGTGAACAGTTTGTTGATATGAGATCATATAAGTGAAATACCGAGGATGAAGCGTGATACAAAGACGGAAGAATTATTATAGACAACTTATTAACACTTTGTGAAACTTTGACCGGTGATACATCAGTTTGGAGTTAACTACTCTGCTGTGGAAAAGTACCCTTTTGAATAGACTATCGTTGAGGAAAAGAGGACATCCACAATTGCAAAAAGAGATTTAGAGGAAGGTCATATACGTGATAAGTTGTAACAATTGATTGCATACCTATGGGTTATGTAAAATCTATGTATCGTGTCATCTCCTTGGATTCTATATAAACAAATAAAAGGTTTGAGAGAGGAGGAGACAGTAGAATGAATGTGTTTGAATGGATGGATGTGAGAAAACCATAAGAAAGTAATAAGTATTAAACTCTTATAATATTGTTTGTGGGAAAAGTGTAGTCAGCAGATTGTTATTTAACACATATTCACTAGAGATCTCCTGAAAACCTGACTGGCTGAGGGGAGGGGCACAATCTTGAGCACCTGTAAGATTGTTGGGGGAGGCAAGGCTTGAGTATGATTGGCCAAAGCCCTGCTCACACTGAAGGCATTAAAGAGTTCTTATTGCCTAACAACTCTGTTAGGAGCCAAGCCAGGGGAAAGCAAAGTGACCCTAAGTATCTATAGCTCTGTACAGAGCCCTGAACACTGGAACAAATTACCACAATTCTTTCGTCATCAAATCTCCCTTCAAATATTTAAAGCAGAGCTCAAAACATTTCTGTTCCTGGATGCATACTCCCAATTCTCCATGCATACTCAAAATTCACTACTCATTTACTGGGGAGAATGAACCCGAATGACTGTACTTCCTCTCCCTTCCCTCCCCCCCCCCCCCCCCACCCCCACCCCCATCTTTCCTATCCATATTTTAGTTCCTCCCTCTGCCCCTCTTGAGTCATGTTGTCACTATAAATATATGTTATACTATTTTGATGTAACTTGTAGTATGTAAGCCGCCTAGACACATGCCTTGATAGGCAGGATAGCAATCCCTTAATAAAACTTGAAACTCAATATTATTTATTTATGCATTCTTGTATCCCACTATTTTCCAAAAACAGGTTTTGATTCAAAGTGGCTTACAATTTTACAGTTACATGAAGTTACAGTAGTGTTTTTCAGTTAGAACAGCGGTTACCAAACTGTGTGCCGTGCCACCCTGGTGCACCGCAGCAAACTCTCTGGGTTGCCTCCCAAACCGCTACTGCAGACAGCGGCGGCGGCAAAACAAAAAAAAAAAAAGCAAGCACAGGGCTGCACCAGGCTTCAAGCATGTGCTGTCAGTTCTGTGGGTCCTCTGCCCCCAGAACTGGAAGTTGACTTTAGCGGAGGCAGAGGACCAGCAGAGCAGACAGTGCATGCCTGAAGGCTGCTGCAGCCCTGCGCTTGCTTTTTTTTTTTTCTCACAGCCATTGGGGACACAGAGCAGACGGCCTTTAGGACACGCTTTTGCTGCCAAGGAGGTTGGATGAAAACAGGAGATGGGATGAAGTCAAAAAGTTGAAGCCAATAAGTCAGTCTCTGTTTCCCCTTCACATGCAAAACAAAGCAAGCAAACCTAGCAAACCAATCTATGAACTTCTGCAGCCAGGTTATTGTGGAGGAGTGGCCTAGTGGTTAGTGCAGTGGATTTTGATCCTGGGGAACTGAGTTTAATTCCCACTACAGCTCCTTGTGACTCTGGGCAAGTCACTTAACCCTCCATTGCCCCTAGTACAAAATAAGTACCTAAATATATAGGAGTGGAGGAGTGGCCTAGTGGTTAGGGTGGTGGACTTTGGTCCTGAGGAACTGAGTTCAATTCCCAGCACAGGCAGCTCCTTATGACTCTGGGCAAGTCACTTAACCCTCCATTGCCCCATGTAAGCCACATTGAGCCTGCCATGAGTGGGAAAGTGCGGGGTACAAATGTAACAAAAAAAATAAACCACTTTGAATGTAGTGCAAAAACCTCAGAAAGGTGGTACATCAAGTCCCATTTCCCCTTTATTGCTGGTAGCTTTTTTATATCATCTCAATTGTATTTTCAAACATGCCAGCTTGTGAAGCATAGAGATGTATACAGATGAAGTATAATAACGAAATAACTTTTCATAGGTAGAGTAGTTATTTGTTATAAATTGTAATTAGTGTGTCATTTGGAGGGGCTCCCCCCCCCCCCCCCCCAAATGGCCACACGGCAAGTGCTTTACTTGCTGCATGGCCATTTCCTGCAGGAAAGAGAGACTTCTCTTTTACCCGCTCCAGTAAAAGGGGGCCTTGGTGCACATAAAAAACATGCTCCGATGCCAGTGCAGGCCCCCTTTTGCCGCAGCTTGGTAAAAGGGGCCCTAAATGCCTTATAACCGGCTGTCTAGCAATATTCAGTAGAGGATAGCCAGCTATCTCCCGCTGAATATCGCTGGTTAGCAGATAGTCGGTTATATCGGACAACATAACCGGCTGTCCACTGATTTTTCAACCCCACTTTAGAGGCTATATTTGGCCATGTCAATACATGGAATATCTTTAGCCGGCTAAGTTTGAATATTGAATTGGCCAATTATGTTCAAACCAGCCAAAAATAAACTGGATATTCCTCCTGTCTGTCCTTCCCTTATCCTTTTTGGTCCTGTCTGTTTGTCCTGATTTAGATTGTAAGCTCTTTTGAGCAGGGACTGTCTTTCTTCTTCATGTTCAATTGTAAAGCACTGCGTACGACTGGTAGCGCTATAAAAGTGATTTATAGTAGTAGTAATATTCAATGCCGGTCACCGAAAACGGCCCAGCATTGAATATCTAGGTTTAATGCTGACGGCAGGAGTTAGCCGGGCTCCCTCCTGTGGTCTGAATATCAGCCCCACGGTCTTTTGTCCCAGTGTAAATGGTTTGAAATTTGTCCCTTAAATTAGCTATGTAAATTGTATTTTATAAATATATTTCTATTTCTAAGTGGAATTACAATATGTAATTTATAGAATGTAAACATAACATATAATTAGTTTTAAGCACATATCATAGCATATGCTATGCTTTGTAGAGAGAAACATAACCAGCAGAAGAAAGGAGAAGTTAATACCCCTGTGGCGAGGACCCACTTGGAGTATTGTTTTCAGTTCTGGAGGCATCTTGGATGCTTCTAGTCCATTTCAGTCCTGTCTGCAAGGCAGGTAACATAATACCTAACAATCCAACCTCTTTAGCAAGCAACCTGGCTGTGGTGGGTGTCTCCAAGCAACATGGCATGCATTTAATTATTAATAAGATACTAATATCAATAAGCAGCAGCAGCAGGGAGATACAAGTTGTTTGTCTTGTCCACTTAGAAACTGTGGAATTAATGAAAGAGGGAATTCTTTCAAAAGGCAGTAAATAAATCCTAAATATAGGGAGACTCGCCCTGTAAGGGGCTGTTAGCAGTCAAACAATTTCTACTAATTTTTCTGCAGTGTTGAATTCATAATGTCCTTGGGAAGGAAAAATTTGAATAATACTGGGGAGGGGTGAAGGGAGAGTCACCAAAGTCATTACTCACAGAAGCAGTAAAAATATGGATTATAAAGCTATGAAACTAAAAATTAAATGCAACTGTTCCCTCTGCACATAAGCACTAAGCTGTGAATAACTTATGGGGGCCACCACAAGCGTGATAGTTTCCATGGCAGGCCAGGAGTCAGGCAGGATTACCTGAATTTGATGTTGTTCCCCTCTGAAAAGGGCTTCGCTATGCAGGTCTGGATTAACCATTAGGCAGCTTCAGGGGGAAGGGGAAGGGAAGAATGTCAAACAGCAGCTGCAGTAAAAGCAAACCAGTAATTGCAGATGGATACACTAATTCCAATAACCATCAGGGTGTACTTTTACCTGCAGAGAGGATGAGCAGTGTTCAAATAGCCCGATTTGCCATGTTATTGTTATTTTAATTGCTATTGTAAGCCACAGCAATGCTCGGTGAAGAATGGACTAACAAGTTAATAAATCAAACTAACATTCCTGGGGGATAATTTTATCAATATTTTTCCATTTACAAAGCATGTTGTGCCTGTGCTCTTCTCCTCCACTGCCAACTACAAACTTTGGGGTCCTTCTATCATGCTGCAGGAAAAAGGGCCCTGTGCTAGTGGCAGGGGCCGTTTTCCCCCACGTCAGGGCCCTTTTTACCTCAGCGGGTAAAAGGCCCCCAGACACACATGGTCACATGGTAAGAGAACTCTTACCATGTGGCCTTTCAACGGGGAGCCCTTACCGCCACTCATTGAGGTGGCGATAGGGGCTCCCGTGCTAACCAGGCAGCGCGATGCCCTATTACCACCAGGTTACTGCCGCGCAAGCCATTTCCAGGAGTTTTCTTTTTTCCCTAGAAATGGTGCGCACTTGGGGCCACCGGCGGTAGTCCCGGAAGAGCGAGCGGTAAGCCTGCGTTGGTTTACCGCCGCTCTGTAAAAGGGTCCCCTATATTCTTTCCAACTTGCTGCTCCATACACCTGGAACAGACTTCCTTAATCAGGGGTTCATGGCCCCTCTCTGGTCTCATCCAAACCAAGTCTAAAAGCTCAACATTTTGAGGCTGCTTTTAAACCTAAATCCCATATTCTCCTGTTCACCATCTTCTTATAATAACATAGTAGGTAACGGCAGAAAAAGACCTGTATGGTCTATCCAGTCAGCCCAACAAGATAAACTCATATGTGCTACTTTATATGTATACCTGACCTTGATTTGTATCTACCATTTTCAGGGCACAGACCATAGAAGTCTGCCCAACACTAGCCCCGCCTCCCAAGCACCAGCCCCGCCTCCTAACCACCGGTGCTGCCACCCCAATCTCTGCTAAACTTCTGAGGATCCATTTCTTCTGAACAGGATTCCTTTATGTTTATCCCACACATTTTTGAATTCCATTATCGTTTTCATCTCCACCACCTCCCTCGGGAGAGCATTCCAAGTATCCACCACTCTTTCCGTGAAAAAATACTTCCTGACATTTTTCTTGAGTCTGCCCCCCTTCAACCTCATTTCATGTCCTCTAGTTCTACCGCCTTCCCGTCTCCGGAAAAGGTTTGTTTGCAGATTAATACCTTTCAAATATTTGAACGTCTGTATCGTGTCACCCCTGTTTCTCCTTTCCTCCAGGGTATACATGCTTCCCCTCCCAGAACTACCTCTCCAGTATATGTATTTTCGCAAACCCAAAAGCGTGTGGTTAAATTAAACGCACACACTGCTCTACTTCCCCTCCCGGAACTACCTCCCTAGTATATGTGTGTATGTTTGGCAGTTTTCAAAATCCTTATTTCTGTACACAAAATACTGCTGTTAAACTCCCTAATTCTCTCAATTGTTCTATTTGTCTGTCTTGAACAGACATTCCCTGCATACATCTACTAGCCCTATAGAAATAATAAGGGGTCCTTTTACAAAGGCGCGCTGAAAAATGGCTTGCGGTAGTGTAGGCACGGGTTTTGGGCGCGCCCCGATCCATTTTTTAGCGCGCCTGTAAAAAGGGCCTCTTTTTTTTTAACCAAAAATGGACATGCAGCAAAATCAAAATTGCAGCGCCTCCATTTTGGGTCTGAGACCTTATTGCCAGCCATTGATCTAGCGGTAAAGAATCTGCGCAGTAATGACCTACACGTGTATCAAATGCCACTTGGCACGCGTCCATTACGTGCACCAGAAAATAAAAAATATTTTTCAGACACGCGTAGTGGACGCGTGCCAAAATTGAAATTACCGCAAGTGCCATGTGATAACCGGGCAGTAACTCCAATTTGCCATGTGTTCGGCGTGCGTAGGCCCCTATGCGGCTTAGTAAAAGGGGCTCCTAAGTAATGCTAGTCGTGGTTTTACATGTGAAAAATGGCTTTTATAAAAATTGTGTGAGATGATAATAGTGTGTAAGAAGTGGACACACCAAAAGATTGTATAGAAGTAGGTGCAGTCTGCTCATAGGCTTTCCCAGGGGTAGTTTAGCTAGAACTGGGGCAGATGTGCACATGTATTTTATAAAATACTTATATGCATTCATAGGGTTTGTGCCAGTGGCGTAGCCACAGGTGGGCCTGGGTGGGCCAGGGCCCACCCAATTAGGGATCAGGGCCACCTAACAGTAGCACACGTATTAGTGGTAGCAGGTGGGGATCCCAAGCTCCGCCAGCTGAAGACTTCCCCCTGATGGTAATGAAAACGCTATTCTCAACGATACCAGCACCTGCACATGCTCAATTTTCAGCGCATGCCTGCTGCAGAGTACTAAGGTGGAAAGAAGTGTTTTCCCACCAGCTGAGATTTTTTTTTGGTGGTGGGTGAAGGGGAGAACACTTGGTGCCCACCCACTTCTTGTCTAAGCCCACCCAAAATCTGTTGTCTGGCTAAGCCCCTGGTTTGTGCACACCTTTACACCTTCTTTAAAGCAGGTGTACAACTTGTGCACATTATTTGGGCACTGTTTGGGGTCACTGTGCAAGCCTATTTTATAAAGGCACATAGGTGACTATCCAGCTCATTTTCGAAAGAGATCACCGGCCATCTTCCGACACAAATCGGTAGATGGTCGGCAATCTCCTGAAACCGGCCAAATCGGTATAATCAAAAGCCGATTTTGGACGGCTTCAACTGTTTTCCGTTGCAGAGCTGGCGAAAATTCAAGGGGGCGTGCCAGTAGGGTAGTGAAGGTAGGATTTTTAGATGTTTTTCTATGAAGTCCATCAGAAGTGGGTTCAAATCACAAGGGGACTTGCCAGGGGCGTGTTAAGGGTGGGATCTGGGTGTTCCTAACACTTGGACATTTTTCTGTCTTAATGGAACAAAACAAAAAATATCCAGGGCTATAAGTTGGACGTTTTGGTCTAGACCTGTTTTATTAACGAATAAGCCACAAAACAAATGCCCTAAATGACCAGATCACCACTGGAGGGAATCAGGGATAACCTTCCCTTCCTCCCCCAGTGGTCACTGACCTCCTCCCACCCCCCAAAAATGTGATTTAAAACATTACTTATCAGCCTCTATGCCAGTCTCAGATGTTATACTCAGGTCCATTAGAACTGCTTGCAGGTTCCTGGAGTAGTGTAGTGGTGGTTGCAGTGCACTGCAGATAGGTGGACCCAGGCTCATACCTCCCTCTACCTGTTACATTTGTGCTGAAAACCATGAGCCCTCCAAAGTTTACCTGAAACCCTCTGTACCCACATATAGGTGCCCCCTTCACCCATAAGGGCTATTGTAGTGGTGTACAGTTGGGGGTGATGGGTTTTGGGGGGACTCAGCAGACAAGGGAGCAGCGGTGAGATGTACACCTGGAAGCATTTATTTGAAGTCCAGTGCAGTGCCCCTTAGGGTGCCCCATTGCTCTCCTGGGATGTGTGTATGACCAGTCTACTAAGAATGCTGGCTCCTCCTACATCCCAATGGCTTGATTTTGTGTGGTTTTCACTTGGACGGGTTATTTTTTCAAAAATGGACCAAAAAGATAAACGCACAGAGCACAAGAGCATCTACCAAATAGCCATTTAAAAAAATGTTTTTCTGTTTTGAAAATGGCTATATTCCCCACTTGAATTTTGTATGTCTTTAGTAAAATGTCCAAAGTTGGACTTAGACATCATATCAATAATGTCCCTCCACGTTGCCTTTATAACATAGGGACTTGTAGAAAAAAATGCATGCCCTGCTTTGAAATTACCCCCATATATAAGAATATGATGTTCAATTATATCATTTTGGAAGGGCTGATCATGACTTTTGAATATAATTATCAAAATTTCAAGCGAGGCACAAAGATACACCTAGGCCACTCAATTCCTTTGCAGTGGCTAATTGCTATATTCTCCCTTGCCTTTCCTTGCCTGCTTCATCTGCATTTATTTGGATTGAGATGAACATGTAGTGACCTCTAGCGCCCAAGTAGTATAATATAGTATAATGTGCTATATTAGGGACACAGGACAGGTGCTGACAACAAGAATCACACTGTAGGCATCCATCAAACACCACAAAGCAGATCGTAGAGGTGTCAGTCCCAAGCGCTTATTTTGTGAATCATGTGGAGAGAGGGAAGATCCTCAAGTACCAAGAAATGCAGTCTGAGACCAAGAAAATGTAGCAGAAAGCTACAGAAATATTTCTCATCATTTTGGGTGCAGGTATGCCTGAATGGTTGCCTATACATGTAACATCATATGAGCTCCAGAGGGAGGCTCTCTTTGGCACAATGAAACTACTACGGCAAACATTAGCAGTAAATTTAAGAAACTGAGGGCCTCTTTTACCAAGCTGAGGCAAAAGGGGGCTGGCGTCGGCGCATGTAAAAGGGAAGTCTCACTTTCCTACAGGAAATGGCCGGGCGGTAAGTAAAGCATTGAGGTGGCAGTAAGGGTTCCCGCGTTAACCCGGTGGTAACCGGGCAGCGTGCGGCACCGCTCAATTGCCGCCAGGTACACTCCGGCACTACAAAAATAAATTTTTGTAGCACTGGAAATGACAGCACACTAGGGGTAGGAATTACCGCCGGGCTGCTGTGGTAGCCCGGCAGTATTTCCTGTATAGCTAGCAGTAAGCCCACATTGGCCTTATTGCCGCTTAGTAATAGGAGCCCTGAGGTCATAGGAATGAGGTTCATAGTGTGTACAAAACCAACCCATTTGGAGACAAATAAAGGTGACATCTATGTGGCTGAGCATTTTTCATGACCTGAAGAACATTGATCAATTTCCTTATGGTCAGAATACAAAGAGGTAGCTTTAAAATAATCCAGAAAAATAAGACTTTTGAAATTAAGATAATGAAATATTTTGACACACATCAGACAAGACTTAGCAAAAATATGAGTTTTCTATCACATTATAAACCATAAAATTATACAGCTTTTTCACTCTGCCTATCCACCTCTTCCTGTTTCTCACTCCTCATGCACCACCCCCTCATCCCTACCTTTTCCTTATCATTATTGTCATTGAAATGCTTTTCATGTCTTATATATATTTTGATATTGTCATCTTTTGCTCAATCTGACCTGAAGAAGTTTCTTTGAAAGTTTGTCAAAAAATGTATTTTTAGGTATTATTAGGAAAGGAATGGAAAACAAAAATTAGAATGTTATAATGCCTTTGTATGAGGGGGGTCACGTGATGCGCTGAGAGAGCAGGACGTGAGATCTCTGCTCTTCGAGGCCCGACGCCCAAAATCGTCAATTATTCTCGCTAAAATATCTTGAGCAGGTCAGAAAAGACTAGAGAGAGGAAGCTTACCCACCGATAGACAAGTTTGTCGAAGCGCAACCAAAAACAATGCCAGCCCGCAGCGTCAAAAAAGAAAAACCGCGAGGAGCGGACGCTGGCGCGGATCAGCTAACGGCACGAGGCGGGTTTGCCCTCTCCGAGGAACAGCTACTGCAAATAACGACAGCAGTAACACAAGCGCTGGAGCCGCGCCTAGAACGTTTATCGACGCAGATAGAACAGTTCGAAGCCCGTCTGGCAGAATCTTCCAAGCGAACCGGAGAGTTAGAAAAGCGGGTGTCAGACTTGGATGATATCCACCCCCCGATACAGCAAACAATGAAACAGCTGCAGAGTACGGTAACAGCACTAAATGAAAAGATTGACTATCTCGAGAATAGATCGAGACGGAGCAATTTGCGTCTCATTGGTCTGCCAGAATCGATCAGCGACCCGGCATTAGCAGAGGTCGTGGAAAAATGGCTCAAATCAAAATTTGCTTTATCAGACCACGCTGGGGCACTCTGTCTGGAGAGAGTTCACAGAGTAGGCCGGAGACAAGATGGCCGCCAGGTACCGCGTGCAGTCATATTGAAGGTACATAACTACCTACATAAACTAGAGATTCTGAGAGGATACAGATTAAAGAGAGAGACCACCAAATATGACGGCCATCTGATTCGAATTTTCCAGGACTACTCAGTATCCCTACAAGAACGACGGAAGAAATTTAACCCGTTGTGCCGCCGTTTGCAGGAATTGCAGGTCAGATTCATGTTTATCTACCCAGCGGTGTTACGTATACGACATGGAGACAGATGGAAATCGTTTGACACAGAGCTGGCAGCCAAGGAATACATCGCAGAGTTGGAAAGCAAGTTGGCTCCGCAGAAGAAGGGGGAGAGTGAGACTGTTCTTGGACTTTGCAGTGGACTGATGCAGTGAGTACAACAAGTTGTGAGAACACTTCTTAGTTATACATCCAACAAGGGCGGGAGGCCTCGTGCATGGTAGGGGCTCCCAACTTAACGAGGGCTGATGTATAGGGAACGGGTAAACAGGTTAGATTTTTGGGAGGGGGGGTAGGATATAGGGTGGGAAGGGTTAGAGAAAGGGGGAGCATAAGATTTCATTTGGGAACAAGGACTACAACATTGGTACCAGTTAAGAAAACACATAGCAACACAAGGTACAGAAGAGAGGATAGTGACAAAACGATGTGCAGTGGGAAAAAGGGAGCTCTGGGGCAAGGCTGGGTGCCCTGGAGACATAAACAAAACATCTTAGCGTTGCCGGGACAGCCTGTTACCCCTGTATGCCACCTGCTAGGATTCGCCTGATCTCTTGGAATGTTGGGGGCATTTCCTCTCCAGTTAAGAGAACTAAAATACTTGCGGCCCTTAATCGCCACAAAGTA
The DNA here is from genome assembly GCF_901765095.1 of Microcaecilia unicolor. Lineage (NCBI taxonomy): Eukaryota > Metazoa > Chordata > Amphibia > Gymnophiona > Siphonopidae > Microcaecilia > Microcaecilia unicolor. The sequence continues at coordinate 98,272,959 of NC_044041.1, read as the reverse complement.
GGAATAGCCTGCCTCTAGACCAGGCTTTCTCAGGAAGAACATGAGAAGCTGAAGCACCATTGGGTGGGAGAAGTTTTTAGTTCCCCAGCAATAGGTCAAAAAGGGGGGGTAGCGATCCTGATTCACAAAACACTATTATGCACAGCAAAAATGATGTACAAAGATGGTGAGGGAAGATTGGTGGGGATACAACTTAACCTACAAGGGAACGAGATACTGCTGGCCTCAGTGTATGGACCAAACTCCTCAGCACAAAAATTTTATGCACAGCTGTTAGCCCGATATCAAGACAGAAAGGTGCGGCCCTTAATAGTAGCAGGGGATTTAAATCTGGTGATGGATGCAGAGTTAGACAGATCTAACCCACCTCCCAAAAGTCCGACCTCTTCCCCCTCGGTGTTAGAAACTTTTTGTCAGGGACTGGGCCTGATAGATCCTTGGAGGACCCTCCATGGGGAAGAGAAAGATTACACACATACCTCCAGAGCACATCACACACAGTCTAGAATAGATTATATACTTGTAACACCGGATCTCTTCCCGAAGATCACTGCAGCCACAATAGGCCCGGAAGAGATTTCGGACCATTCTGCCATTTGGGTGGATATTGAATCGGGGACTTTCTTCTGGAGGCCATCAGGGTGGAGATTCCCAGCATATTTATTCTCCTCTAAAGAATTCCAAGCCCACTTGCAAAAGAAATGGGAGGAGTTTCAGGCACATAACTGGGAACACGTAGAGGATATTGTTCTTTTTTGGTCTACCGCCAAAGCGGTACTCAGGGGTGAGATTATCGCCTACGTCAGTAGACGGAATCGACAAATCACCCAGGGAATCATAGACCTAGAGAAGAAGTTAAGAGGGGCGAGACGCAGATACATTCATGAACCTACTCAACCCCACTATGAGACACTGATGGCTACTAGGGTGGCCTTAAATAGTCTACTACACGAGAGAACAAAGAAATCCCTGTTGTACAGGAAGTACCAGTTGTACAAATTTGGGGACAGAGCAGGAGGAATGATGGCCCGACTAGTGAAAGGAACCCGGAGACCTCATTTCATTTCCGCCATAAAGACACCTGGGGGCAAGACTACAAATAACTTATCAGAAATAGCTCAGACTTTTCAAGATCACTTCGCCACCTTATATAGGGGAGGAACAGAAAAAGTAGGCCTCCGGGAGAAAATTCAGAAATACCTACAAGAGAGAAAATTGGGGAGTATTTTGACGGACCATTTAGCCTCTTTAAATATCCCGATAGAGGCCAAAGAGTTACAGACAGCCATTAGAGCGCTGAAGTTACATTCCGCCCCTGGGCCCGATGGCCTGTCCGGCGAATTTTACAAAATATTGACATTACAGATAATAGGTCCTTTAACAGAATATCTAAATACGGTGGTGGAGGCGGGGTGTTTCCCAGCACATGCGAACACGGCTGCTGTTAGCCTTATACCTAAACCAGGTAGAGACCCCTTGGACCCTGGCTCCTACAGACCCATATCACTCATTAATGTAGAGGCGAAACTACTGTCCCACATTTTAGCAGATAGATTGGCGCCCCTAATGCCTCAACTAGTACAGGAGGAACAAACCGGCTTCATCCGGGGCCGCCAGTCAGTCCTCAACGTGCGGAAATTACTATTAGCCATGCTGGCTAGACCAGGTTCAGAGGCCAGTGGGTTGCTTGTGAGTTTAGACGTGGAACGCGCTTTTGACCAGGTGGAATGGCCTTTCATGTTTGAAGTCCTGAAAGACAGAGGGTTGGCAGGGTGATTTTTTCAAGCGGTAGAAACATTGTATACACACCCACGGGCAATGATAAGAGTAAATGGGGTGTACACAGATAGTTTTGACATCGAAAGGGGCACAAGACAGGGATGCCCTCTGTCACCATTGCTTTTCATATTGACTCTGGAGCCCTTATTGGCAGAAATTCGATCGCAGTGCAGTATTAAGGGCATCTAGGTGTATGGGAGGGAACTGAAAGTACTTGCATACGCAGATGACGTGCTGATGTTGTTCCTATCTGTGATAGAGAATTACGGGAAACTTTCGGGATATAAGCTTAATTTGTCTAAGTCACTGGCCCTTCCGCTGAGTGAGACGGTGCGGAGGGAGTGGAGAGGCCAACAGCCGCTGCAGTGGGCACAACAGCAAATCCGTTATCTGGGGGTCACAATCCCAGTAGACATGGAGGCACTATATGAGAGTAATGTTTCACCCCTCATGACCTCAACCAGGAGACTATTACAGGCATGGAGTGCATGCCCTCTCTCTCTTTCGGGTTGGATAGGCCTTTTAACATGATGATTGCCCCTAAGTGGCTATATATATTTCAGATGCTGCCCTTGTACCTGAGGGGGAGAGAGGAGCGGACTCTTAATCAGCTCACACAGAAGTTTTTGTGGAATGGGAGAAGGCCCAGACTCCCTATTCAGATATTACAGAAACCAAAATCACATGGGGGAATGGGCCTACTTAACATACGTTACCTCACTATAGCTAGTTCTTTGAGGCACATAAAAGACTGGCTAGCAGGAACCCAGGATTTTTCGATAACATCTTTAGAGATGGCTCTGGCTCCCACTGCACATCTAGGATGGGGGTTGCATGCGCCGGGACATAGATTAGATGAGGGGTTGAGGAAGAATCCATTATTACTGGCAGCTAGGGCAATATGGAAGTGGCTCTGTAGGAGACATAACTTTGATTGAAGGGCGACTCCATTTCAGCCACTGTATCACAATCCGGATTTTCCTGAGGGATCTACCTCGGCAGCCTTCGCCCGATGGCGGACAAGTGGGATACAATACATTTATCAACTAGTGACGGAGGAGGGCAAGATACGACCATTTACAGAACTGCAACAGGAATTTAAGCTGACCGAGAAAGACCGCTTTGCCTATCTACAGGTGCATCATTACATCAGATCTCTGGGATGGTACAACTTAAGTGAGGATGTTCAGGACATTTTAAGCACTGCATTGACTTTAGGGGCACAGAACCCGGTACCCCTGAAATACCACCACAGATACCTACAAGACTCGACAGAGGACATAGATTATCGAACAGTGACAAGAAAATGGGCGGCAGACCTGAAGGTGGAGATTACAGAGGATACATTGAGTGGTTTCCTGACCTCCATACAAAGTACCTCGGTCTTCACCCGCTTCTGGGAATTACAATATAAATTTGCCCTTCGACTTTACGTTTCTCCAAGCAGAGCCTTTAAAGCAGGATATGGACAGTCTGATATCTGCCCGTGGTGCGGTTTAGCTCAAGCCTCTCTTGGACATATGTTCTGGACTTGCTGCCACTCGTCATTGCTATGGGCACAGATACTGCGTGAGACTAGGAGATATTGGGGTCATAAATTCAGCGACAACCCTTACTCCTTTTTGGAGAATTCAAATACGTTGGACCCTCTCCCTCAGGCCTTCGCGCTTTCTTACAGAGGGCAGCATTGATGGGGAAAAGAGTCATATTGCTGCACTGGAGAGACAGTAGAGCACCGTCCATAGCAGCCTGGCAGATACAAATGATTGAATTATTGAAGTTAGAGAGGCGCGGAATTCAAGATTTGACATCAAGAGAAGGTCGGACACTGCAGAAAACATAGGCGAACTTTTGGGACACTCTGCAACCCACTGCACGAAGTAGAATCCTCAATTCATAGTACCTAATAGTGATAGTAATGTTAACATTAATAATCTTATCCGCATAAGATTATAGGGAGGGAAGGGAGGGGAGAAGGGAAGGGGAGATGCTAAGTAGGAGGAGGGAGGAGGGGGGTGTTGGGAGGGCTAGGGATGGAGAGGGGAGGGGGTTGAGGAGGAGGGAATCGGAGGGAGTGGTTGGGGGGATGGGAGAAAATGTAAATGACATGTTGACGCCTGGCTAGCTGTTGATCATTGTGATTTTCACTGTTTGTTGCATATTTACTGGGTTTTCTATTTGTTGCGCAATGATAATAAAAAAGATTTAAACATAATGCCTTTGTATCACTCCATGGTGTGACCGCACCTCGAATACTGTGTGCAATTCTGGCCACTGCATCTCAAAAAAAGATATAGTGGAATTAGAAAAGTTACAGAGAAGGATGATGAAAGTGTTAAAGGGGATGGGATGACTTCCCTATGAGGAAAGGCTAAAGCAGCTAGGGCTTTTCAACTTGGAGAGAAAATGGCTAAGGGGAGATATGATAGCGGTCTATAAAATAATGAGTGGAGTGGAACAGGTAGATGTGAATCGCTTGTTTAATCTTTCCAAAGATATTAGGACTAGGGGGCATGCAATGAAGCTGCAAAGTAGTAAATTTAATATTTCTTCACACAATGTATAATAAAACTGTGGAATTCATTGCCAGAGAATGTGGTAAAAGCAGTTAGCTTAACAGGGTTTAAAAAAGGTTTGCCTACTTTCCTAAAAGAAAAGTCCATAAGTCATTATTAAGCTGGACTTAGGGAAAATCCACTGCTTATTTCTAGAATAAGCAGCATAAAATGTATTGTACTGTTTTGGGATCTTGCCTGGTACTTGCAACCTGGATTGGTCACTGTGTGGGCTTGATGGACCTTCAGTCTGTCCCAGTATAGCAACACTTATGCTCTTATGTTCTTAAAATGGTATCACCTTATTTTCCTTTCTTTTGTTTTATTTCTATTTACTTTGAATGGTCTGTGCCAGCAATGCCGTGCAGCTTTGTAAACAGGGGGGGGGATCAATCACTATAACCCACCTATTACCTGATCAATGAGTAAAGGACAAAAAAAATTAAACTAAATGTTCTCTTTTTCTAATAGAAAAGTTTCCAGGTGTAAGAGATCAAGAAAACAAAAACATTATTCTCATATGTTACCAGACACTTACAAGGAAATTAAAAAAAGGAAAGAATCTCTTAATGCTAAGACCCTAGGTTTTAACTGAAGAAAAACTTTCCACCTCATTTGCATAGATCTGGCAAACATCAGGAAATATCATAATAGGCTGCCCCCAAAAAAGGAACATTTATCTTTGCCAAATAAGCTTTCATTATTACAAATTTATGTTCCTCTTTTAGAAAAGATACCATCTTAGTAAAAGGCTCCTGAGAGGACTCGCGAAATCTAGTCAAATCTAAGCTGTCTGGAGAATGAATAGTATCTAAAGCTCCTTCCTTATTGGGGGTCCTAGACCTTCTAGGCAAATAATGTAAGTGACTAACAGAAACAGTTTCAATTGTCAGTAACTGCAAAACCAAGTACATTTTTAGAAGTTCTAAGAGTGCCAAGAAATGAGTAACAGGAAAAGAGTGCCACATTATTTATCAGTAGCGATTATTCCTTATTTTCCATCCAGGGAACTTTGTTCTATATTCTTTTAGAATTAAGATGGCGATTATAAGAAAATCCATGTTGGTTTACTTAGCGCCTGTAGTAGGGAGTTCTTTACCCTTTAGAATTTGAAATGAATCTTCTTTATTGAGGTTCAAGAAAGAATTTAAAACATTTTTTTTTCTTTACCAAGTGTTTGGTTAGAATGAAAGTGCTGTCAAGCATCTCAGTAGAGCTCTGGTTAGGTACTGGCAGATCTGCATCACATTTTCTTTTCTTCAGAACGGCTATTCTTTCCAACCCCAATGGAAGTTGGAAAGAATTATACAACAGGGATCAAGAATATCTGTCTGTTCATCTGTCTGGGGGGCCAATTAACTCTATGAAAATTTCATGGAATGGGATGAAATTTGGCATGCGGAAAAAACAGTGAAAATAGGCCAGATGTGACTGGTGGTTCCAGAGAAACAAGCCCCCATAAATAGGCCCAATGCTTTTCTATGGAAGAAAGAGTTGCAGTTTCTGTACCATAAAAACTTACATCACCCTGTAAAGCTGCCTCCACCCACATCAGCCTCACCAACTTGCAAATTGTCTCTCCCAAAAATCTACCCTTCCAACTCCCCCACCACCCCACACAATGCCCCATCCCCATACATAAGAACATATGAGTAGCTATACTGGGTCAGATCAAGGGTCCATCTAGCCCAGTATCCTGTTTCCAACTGTGGCCATGCCAGGCCACAAGTACCTGGCAGAAAGCCAAACCATGGCAGCATTCCATGCTACCAATCCCAGGGCAAGCAGTTGCTTCCCCCATATCTGTCTCAATAGCAGACTATAGACTTTTCCTCCAGGAACTTGTCCAAACTTTTTAAAACTCAGATGCGCTAACCGCTGTTACTACATCCTCTGGCAAAGAGTTTCAGACTACCTCTGCAACTGCCCCACCCCCAAAATAACCCCACAATTCTCCCAGCCCCCGAAAAAGCACTACCCCATAATTGCCCCACCACCCCACAAAACTGTCCTCACCCACTCAACTGCCCTACCGTCCTGGATGAAATTATACTTCTCTGTCTGGGTAAAAGCACATGTCAGCTTCTACAGCATACAGCAGGGATGTCCAGCCTCTGCCTTTGCATAAAATGAAGGCAGTTCATGCAAACAGATCTCATGTATATTCATTGGGGAAATCCTGAAAATCTGACTGGATTGTGGCCCTTGAGGACCAAGGTTCAACACCCCTGGCATACAGATTTGTAGGTAGGTTAAAAAGAGATGTTCCTGTAGGTCAAGGGAGAAAACAGCATGCATTTTTTTTCTTCAATTTTATGTTTGTTCTTTTGCCCTGCTCGGTCACATACACAAATAACAGAAGTAAAGTGTTGGGGCGCTTTCAGCACATGTAACTTTACACTAGCTCAGGGTTTCAGCCTTGTCCTGTGGGATCCACTTACCAGTCAAGGTTTTCAGGTTCTCCATAATGAATATGCATACAATACTTTTGCATTCACTGCTTATTTGGTGGAGGGGGGAAGGGGAGAGACAGTCTTACTTTTCTAGAGTTCAAGCCATAATTTTGTCCTGGTTTAATGCCAGAGGCAGGAATGTGGCACAGGGAATTCACCATCAAGCTCTATTATGTATTTGTTTGTGTTTTTTTAATCTGTAGCTGTCACCAATGTTTTCTGTTCTATGAACTCTGATTTTTTTTGACAAGTCCAAAAATAACAAAACCGTAACGTGTATTATAATTAGATTAATCATTTTAAAGTATGGATGGTGCTCCAACCAAATGCTTTACTGTACTTGATGACTAACCTTTGTTTGTTATTTTAGAGCAAATAGAATTAATACTTTTCTATTTCTTTCTTTTTAAATTTGCAGGTGCATGGGAGAATGATCGTGCACCCATGAGACCATGTGCTGCACTATGACATCATATTGGCTTCTAATACTGGGTTTCCATTTACTCCAGCTGAGCATGAACTCAGCAGGGGCCTGCCCAGCCCGGTGTGAGTGTGCTCCCCAGATCAAGTCCGTGGTGTGCCACCGCAAGCGACTGAACTCAATCCCTGAAGGGATCCCCACCGAGACAAAAATTCTTGACCTCAGCAAAAACAGAATCCGTTACCTGAATCCAGGAGATCTGTCCCCCTACCCTTTGCTGGAGGAAGTTGATCTCAGTGAGAACATCATTTCAAGTATAGAGCCAGGGGCATTTAGTAACTTATTCAATCTGCAGACCTTGCACCTGAGAGACAATCAGCTGAAGCTGATCCCCACCGGTGTCTTCACCAAGCTATCTAACTTGACTTTTTTAGACATTAGCGAAAACAAAATTGTGATTCTATTGGACTACATGTTCCAAGACTTAAAGAATTTGAAGAGCCTAGAAGTGGGTGATAACGATTTGGTATATGTTTCTCAGAAGGCCTTCTCTGGCCTTCTGGGCCTTGAGCAACTCACGATAGAAAGGTGCAATTTGACCTCATTATCGGCAGAATCTCTTTCTTATCTTCAGAACCTGGAAGTTCTTAGGCTTCGCTACCTTGGCATAACTTCCGTGGAAGATCAGAACTTCAAAAAATTATACAACCTCAAGGAGTTGGAAATCGATAACTGGTTATTCTTGGAGGACATCTCACCAACAAGCTTTCAAGGACTGAACCTCACCTCACTCTCCATAACGTACACCAACATCACATCAGTCCCTATAGCAGCTTTAAGGAACTTGGTGTATCTCAGACACTTAAATCTGTCTTACAACCCTATCAGCACTGTGCAGAGGGGCTCTTTCAGGGACCTTGTCCGACTTTGTGAACTCCACATTGTTGGTGCTATGTTGACAATGGTAGAAACCTCAAGCTTTCTTTGGCCTGAGACAAATCCGCTTGTTAAATGTTTCCAACAACTTTTTGTCAACATTGGAGGAAAGCACCTTCCAGTCTGTCAACAACTGGAGACCCTACGCATAGACCAGAATCCATTGGCCTGTGACTGCCGCCTTCTCTGGATCTTGCAGCGCAGGAAGACACTTAACTTTGATGGCCAGCCACCAACTTGTGCCTCACCTACCGAGATCCAGGGTAATGCTCTGCGAGACTTCCCTGACTCAGTTCTTTTTGAGTACTTTATCTGCCAAAAACCCAAAATAAGGGACCGAAGCTTCAACATGTAACAGCACATGAAGGACAGTCTGTCTCTTTCCTCTGCAGAGCAGATGGGGAACCCACACCAGTAATTGTCTGGGTATCTCCTCAGCACAAAGTGATCACAAGCAAGAGTTCTGGGAGAGCAACTGTTCTCTCTGGGGGCACCTTAGAAATCCGATTTGCCCAAGTCCAGACAGTGGCACCTATACTTGTATTGCTAGCAATGCAGGTGGCAACGACACCTATTTTGCCACTTTGACTGTCAAAGGGCATCCAACAGATGGGTCCATTTATGCAAACCAAACTTTATACCTCAGTGAGCGCAATGATTCTTTGCATAATGAGACACAAGTCTTTTTAAAGTTTACCTTTGACCTTAAGACGATCTTGGTGTCAACAGCAATGGGTTGCATAACCTTCCTGGGTGTTGTGCTGTTTTGCTTTCTTCTCCTCTTCGTCTGGAGCAGAGGAAGGGGCCAGCACAAGAATAACTTCTCAGTGGAATATTCCTTCCGCAAAGTCGATGGGCCAACCTCGGCTGCTGGTCAAGGTGGTGCCAGGAAGTTCAACATGAAGATGATCTAAGAATAAGCTGGAAGGGAAACTCCTTGCCTGACTCATTGGGCATGGCTTAACTAAGGATTCTTTGTGCATTTTCCTTGAATCATATACAGGCAATGGTTTTGTTAAATAGACTAAAATCGGTAATGCACACTGATTAATTTAGATGTCATTGAAAATTTTGCCTTGATTAAGATCGACCACAAGGGCTTTCCGGCACATGATGGAATGTGTTGACCACCACTCTACAGGACCAAGATGTTTCATTGAGCTCCTTGGCCCCTTTCTAGAATGGCTTCCATCATCATGAATTCCCATTGTGACTTTCTGAAGATGCTTCAGAAGGACTTCCTTGAAAACCGTGTTTATTTTTAACTCCAAGAAACCATTTGCTTAATGTAAAAGAGCATTTATACCCAAGACAAACTAGACCTTAGATTACTACTTTTTTTTTAAAGCACTATGATCATTTTCTCATCTCTGGTACTGAAAATTTTTATTTTTTAATGTGGATCAGATAGTTTTAAAACACTTTGTATTGATAGTGCACACCACTAGCAATGGACTTTGAGACTGCAGACGTTTGATTATAGAGCTCATTCCACTTGTGCTTGTACTAGATTTCTATTAAATCCAGTGCACTTTGTCTTATTAGAATGGACATTTTTATCTGACATTTTAATAACAACACAGAGAGGCAAGGAAGCTTACGGGCTAAGGAACAAGCAACAAGGAAACCTGAAAAGATAAAGGAGAGACCAAAAAATATAGGGCCTGATAAAGAACTTATGTTCCTAACTTTGAAAATATACTAGGACTGAGTGCCTAAAGATTTACTCAAAATTTCAATAACGTTCCTCAATTTAGGAGCATAAAAAGTGGGTTGGCAACAGGGACAGATTTAGGGTACAGAAAAAAAAGGTAGGAGCTTAGCAGTGACTTTCAGCATCCAATTCGTAAATTAGGCTTATAAATCTAGGCAAACGCATGACAGGCCTAACTTTGGGGCCCTTTTGCAAAGCAGCGGTAGAGCTAATGTGCAGGTAGCACGCTCCAAATTAATACTACCGCCAGAATAGCACGGGTGCCTGGTGATAATTCTGAAGTTGGCATGCGCTGGTTCCCAGGGTAGAAAATATTTAATATTTTCTACAGCGGGGGGGGGGGGGGGGGGGGGGGCTTCCCGGCACTAATCAGCAGTGTACCCACGTTACCGCTGAAGTAGCATGTGAGCTCTTACCGCTAGGTCAATGGGTGGCAGTAAGGGCTCAGGCAGTAAATAGCCATGTGCTACCTTTAATTCTAGTGCACAGCCATTTCCTGCCCCATTGAAAACAGCCTTTTTTCCCAGCCGTGGTAAAAATTGGCCAAGTGTGGGCCAAAAACACACACCCAAACTATCATAGTCCACTTTTTACCGCAGCTTAGTAAAAGGACCCCTTTATAAGCATAACCTTTAAGCACTAAAATGCTAGCGCACCTTAGTAAACAGGGCCCTTAGGATTCTAAGTTAGGGCAAAATGTAGGATTCTAAAATTAGGAACTCTGTAATTTCTTATAAAATTCTGTATTGTTCGACTACAAAGTAAGCAGAATAAAGAGTATAACAGATACATAGGGAATGGCTATTTACCCTATTAACTAGTGCTAGGACTAAGGGATACTTCATGAAATTAATCAGCAACAGATTTAAACAAACTGGAGAACATGAAAGCTACTACTTAACCCCAGGAATGAGCAGCAAGGCACAGATTTCCCCTTTGGGATCTACTGGGTAATTCCTCTTGACCCAGACTGGCTGCTATCAGAAGCAAGGATGTTGGGCTCAACAGGCCCTTAGTCTGACACAACACGACACATTTTATGTTTTTATACCAGATTGCTGGCAAGAACTAATAATAGATTCTTCTTCACTCCGAGCTTTTGATATGTACTGCAATAACAAGAGTGATTCAACCCTCTTTCCATAGCAGACACTGGCTATCTAGGCAAAAACTAGGTGTACGGATGGGTCTGTTTAGACAGGCCAGCACTTGTAGTTGGATCTTAAGTCTAGTCCACGTGAGGATGTATTTTCTTGCTTTTAACAAAACTTCCATTTGATTCCTTCAGGAAAGAATGGGGTCCAGTGGATAAAGTAGCGCCTTGAGCAGGGACTGTCCTTCTATGTTAAACTGTACAGCGCTGCATAACCCTAGTAGCGCTTTAGAAATGTTTAGTAGTAGTAAAGTGTCAAGCTGTAAGTTAGGAAGACTCCTGGCCTTAGTTTATCTGTCTAGATAAATAATTACAGTATGACTGTTGTCCCTTCTCAGAGGTACCAAGTTACCCAGTTCTGGGTGGGGGGGGGGGGGGGAAGGTGTTTGGCCAGCCCTGGTTTTGAACTTATATCCCAAAGCATTGCTTTTGATATCCATTGAAATCAGTGCTACAGGTCCCATAATACTTTGGGGTGGTGTTCTCAGAAATGCAGAAATGGAACTGGAACTGGGTAGGCTTGGCAACTCTGCTGCCTCCAGAATTGGTGTGCTTCAAAGAAAGAGGAAGAGTTTTTTTTTTGCTCAGGCTTAACTAGAGGATGAGTATGCAACGCAGGAAAATGATTCTGCTTGTTTAGTATACATTAAAATCGATTAACTTAATAAAGATGCCAATATCTGCCATATAAAGCTCTCAGCAGACTGTATTTGGAGTACAGAATTCATTTCTAAGCATGGGTTTCCCTCCCCCCTCCAAAAAAAGTATCCCAAATCAGTATTTAAAGCTCCCCCACTAAGCTAGGATATAGGGTACAAGGGGCTTATATACTGCTAATCCCATGCTGGTTTTCTACATGGATGGAATGTGGCCCAAACCAAGACTTGTTTAGCCTGCTTCTTAGGACATAGGGATCTATGACACTTTACACTGCATGCTAAAAAAAGAAAAAAAGCCAAGGCCAAGCCCTCAAGCTTCCTGAAAAACTCATGGAATGGAAGCCCCAGAGCAGGGCACCAATGTGCACCATGGACAGTTTGACTTTCTTGTTCTGAAAACATGAGCTTGTTTCCTTCCCATCTTCTGCATCCCTGAGTGACATATCCAGATTTCCAAGGCAAGGGGGATTGGTGTGAGAGGGGAATACATTTCTCTTCCAGCGATTATTCACCTTTGCATATGTCTTCCAGGCTCACATGTTTTCTTTTTCAGGATAAGCGGGGAAGGTGGGACTGGGGTAGGGTTAAACTGGGTTAGAGGAGGGATGGGGAAGAGCGATACCATTGTAGAAATGAGCAAAAGGCCAATGCATGTGCTGTACTGTCAGAGAGTATAAGCACCCCATGGTGCGAGCAGATATTTTGTAGCCATGGTTTCTATTTTTCATTTAGATGAAAAAATTTAAACTTCACTGTTATGTGCTTTGACGGTTAAGACAAAAATGACAAGTTGCCTTTTTGTGTATAAAGCATGTGATATGCGCTATAATTTTAAAAACATGTAAAAATTAAAGATTTGTGGAGTTTTATTTATCTCTTTCTGTGACTGGGAGCAATTGTTATGTGTGTGTGTTTTTGTTTTTGTTCTGAGTTATGGCTCTTAAATCTGATCTGGGTTTTTAAGACAGCCAGAAACAAAAAAACAATGGGGCCCTTTTACTAAGGCATGTAGACACCTATAACGCACATGAAATTAGAACTACCACCTGGCTACCATGTGCCCCGGGCAGTCATTCTAATTTTACGCACGTCCGATACGCGCTGCAGAAAATATTTTTTTATTTTCTACCGCATGTCACTAACTGGGCGGTAATTGGCAGTGTATGTGCGCTGACGATTATGGCCTGGTTTAACGCACGAGACCTTATCGCTAAGTCAATGGGTGGCGGTAAGGTCTCAGGACCAAAATGAAAGTGCTCCAATTTTTATTTTGCCGCACATACATTTTTGGCCAAATAAAAGACCTTTTTTTGCAGGCGTGCTGAAAAATGGACCTGCGCACGTCCAATACACGTGCCTACACCAGCACAAGCCTTTTTTTAGCACACCTTAGTCAAAGGGCCCCAATAATTAAGGGCCCTGTTTACTAAGCCGTGCTATAGGTGAGCTAACATTTTTAGCGCATGCTAACGCTAGAGTCACCCCTAGAAATATATGGGTGTCTCTAACATTTAGTGCATGCTAATTTTAGCATGCACAAAAAACGCTACCGCACTGGCCCAAAGCCTTATATTCTGCTACAAACTAATAAGGCCCAATGCAGATTACAAGAAGACTAGACATGTATAGTAAATAACATAGTCCATAATAAAATTAAATCTAAATTACCTTAAAAACTTTAGAAAATTATTGCAAGCCTTTTATTTCAAAACTTTAGATAGCGTATCTCAGATCTATCATACAATGGTAAGGCATTCCAACACTTTCCCCCTGTTTACTAAGCTGCGCAGCAATGCCGACACAGCCCATTCAAAGGGGCCCTTTTACCAAGCTGCAGTTAAAAGGGCCCTGCGATAGCGGCAGTGGCCAATTTTGCCACATGCCAGGGGCATAGCTTTGGGGGGCCACTGGGGCCTGGGCCCCCGCAAATTATGTCCGGGTTCCCTGGTTTGGCTAGTGGGGGTCCATAGGAGCTGACTCTGCTTGAGCACCCCCAATATAGAGAATATTCATTGAATGTGTCCAGGGAGGGGTTATTTCCACTGGGCTTAGCACCCCCAATAATTTTGAAACGTTGGCTCCTATGTGGGGGTCTACAACCCCCGCCAGCCGAAGCCTTCTTCAGCGCCGTCTCCGGTGCAGCCACGTTCCTGCCCTGCTCTTCTTGCTCCTCCTGTCCTGTGCACGCTGACGCTCCGTTACATGAAACTGAGAAGGAGCATCAGTGTGCACAGGACAGGAGGAGCGAGAAGAGCAGGGCAGAGAACGCAGCTGCGCCGGAGACGGCGCTGAAGAAGGCTTCGGCTGGTGGGGGTTGGGGACCCTCGCCAGCAAAGGTATTTACGAGGCGAGGGGGTGCGCGGTGGGGGAGGTGGGGCGTGGTGTGGGGGGGTGGCGGCGGGGCAGCACTCAAAATGTGCCCCCAACCTCAGCCTCTCGCCCCCCTCCCACTGTAAGGTCTGGCTATGCCCCTGCCACGCGCTGAGGCCCTTTTTACCACAGCAGGTAAAAAGGATGCAAAAATGCATAGCCATGTGGTGAGATTGCTCTTACCGAATGGCCATGCAGGGGGTAGCTCTTACTGCCACCCATTGAGGTGGTGGTAAGGGCTCCCGTGCTAACCTGGTGGTAACTGGGCAGCGGAAATGCAAAAATATGGACCGTATGAGCACTTGTCGGTAAGATGGATCTGGCTTACTATAAGGGGGTATATCCTTGATAAAGCAAGTAGCGAAACATGATTCATGTTGGATAATTTACCCCTGAGCCAACATAAGTGTATTATTTAAAAATATTAGAAGTACATGTCAAGTTTATAGCTGCAAAATTCATAGAAGAGTTTAAAAATAAGCGAACAGAAAAGACCAGTGACGATGATGGTGCATAATTCTCAATGAGAAAGGTTTTAGTCACTGAGTAGCATCTTATGCTAAGGTTGTTTTGTTAACTCCAGCATTATTTTATAAATATATGCACAGGCTGTAATTCCAGCCAAACTGCACTTTCAGGGACATCTTTGTGCAGAGAACACAAAGGTAGGCCCAGTTTTGCAGACTTTTCAAATGTGTAACTCACGGACAATTTTAGAATGGTCAATTTCCACATGTAAAACAACCTTGGCATGTAGAACATGCTTAGAAATTCACCTCCTTTATTTCCTGCTGCCTCAGATACTTAGGGACCAAACAGGCTAATTTTGGTCCCTTTTACCAAGCGGCAAAAGGGGGCCTGCGCCGGCGTTGGTGCGTGTTTTTCACATGTGCCGAGGCCCCCTTTTACCACAGCAGGTAAAAGGTAGATCTTTCTTTTTTCAGGAAATGGCCATGCTGCAAGTAAATCACTTGCCACATGGCCATTTCGGGGGGGGAGGGGGAGCCCTTACCGCCACCCATTGAGGTAACGGTAAGGGCTGCCGCGCTAACCCAGAGGTAACCAGGCAGCACGCGGCACTGCCCAATTATTGCCGGGTAGACTCTGATGCTACAAAAATAAATATGTTTTTGTAGCTCCAGATATGACGGCGCGCTAGGGGTGGGAAGTACCGCAGGGCTGCTGCACTAGCCTGGCGGTACTTCCTGTTTAGTGAGCGGTAAGCCTACATTGGGCTTACCGCCACTTAGTAAAAGGGGCTCTTAGAATGTAAACTCTTTGGGAGAGGAACTTACACCTGAATTGTTGCAATCTACTTTGAGCTTACCCTGGAAAGATGGTCTAGAAATATAAATGTATTTGTATTAAAAATACTGGTTTGAAATCCATGGCAGTATAGGGAATTTAGGGGACTGAGAAGAGAGAAGGGGGGGGGAGGATGGGGAAGTGGGTTTGACGCAAATAAGGTACTTTCCTCCTAAAGAAGGAACATTGGTAGTTCTGAGACTAGTTGCGAAATAATGTTACAAAAACCAGCCCCAGCCTTAACCTGCAATTTTTTTTTATCTTCAGTCACCACATCAGGGTTCTTTATCCATATCAGTATTGCAGCAGCTCACGGAGACCATTCTGGCCACAGAACCTCCCCGGCTTCCTCCTGCCACTACTCACATATCAAACAAGGCACTCGGAGTACTAACTTTTTCAGAGGAGTTAAAAAATAGATTAAAACATGAATCGGTGACTAATGCGGAAAGACACAAAGCAGCTGAAAAGGTTCACAAGGCAGCAGATTCTTTCAGCATCGGACATGATTTCAAAGAATCTCATGAAGGAACCAAAGAATCCTGCTTCTATACCTCCTCCTCTGCCAGTGAAACAGCGCAGGTACTGTAGGGAGCGGAAAGCATGTTAGGACTATAATAGGTGTACCCAGGACACTTTGGGTTTTGTTCACCCCAGAAGGAGCAGATGGATGTAGCAATGGTATTGAATAAGGAGGAAATGCATGCAGTGTTTTCTGGTTTCTTTTAGTGACAGAGATGACTGTGCGGTTACTAGCAAGGTGTATGGGAAGAAACAGGAAAGGACGCACCTCGTAGGTTCCACCTAGAGAAAGGGAAGGAAAAGGGAAATGGGACTTGATATACCACCTTTCTGTGGTTTTTGCAGCTACAGTCAAAGCGGTTTACATAGTATATTCAGGTACTTATTTGTACCAGGGGGGTTAAGTGACTTGCCCAGAGTCACAGCTATACTCTCTTCATATTCTTTCTGTCCGATGTTCAAAAGGGTTTAACCAGGGGATTACACCTTGCTGAATGACCCAGCACACAATATTCAGTGACACTCAACTGGTTAATGCCACTGAATATTGCCGCTATCAATAATCTCCTCACTGGTTAGGTTAGAGACGGACCGTGGGCAGTGTCCACATATCCAGTTCTGGAGGCACTCTAGCCAGTCAGGTGTTCAGGATATCCACAATGAATATTCATGAGAGAGATTTGCATGCAGTGGATGTAGTGCATGTAAATGTCTCTCATGAATATTCATTGTGAATATCCTAAAAACTGACTGGCTGGGGTGCCTCCAGGACCAGGTTTGGGAACCACTGGTCTATATAACTGCTTAAAGTTAGGACAGCCTTTTTGCTATCCTAACTCTGGGGTCCCTTTACCAAGCTGTGGTAAAAAGGGCCCTGTGGTAGCGGTGGGGGCCATTTCTCCTGCATGCCAGGGCCCTTTTTCCCCCAGTGGGTTAAAAGCACCCCAAAAAATGGCAATGCGGTAAGAGTACCCTTACTACGTGGCCATGTGGAGGGGAGCACGTACCGCCACCCATTGAGGTGCTGGTAAGGGCTCCCATGGTAACCTGGCATTAACCGGGCAGCACTGGGTTAGTGCCATGGTAAAAATTCCAAAAATATTTTCTGGCAAACCTGAAATAGTTCATGCTTGAGCCAGAACTACCGCCGGCGGCTGCATTGGTCTGACGGTAGTTCCAGGTGCCACACAACCCTTTCGCTAAACTTAACTGGGCACTGGTCTGAATATCGGCCAGTGCCCGGTTAACGTCCAGCTGACTGCTGATACCCGGATATTCAATGCAGGGAGCCGCGCATGACCTGGCATTGAATATCTGCGACTGTGAGTGGCCCAGATGCCGCTTACCACTGTAGGCTGAATATCGGGTGTTTTTGTACTATAATCGCAGGACCCAGAGTAGGGTTTCTGAACCCAGAGGCTCTTAACTGGGAATTTGAGTCCAGTCATGTTAATTTGTCAAATGGAATCTGTGTCCTAGTGGGTGTGGGCACGTGCACAAGGAAAGCTTGCAGTACTGCTGCCTGTGCTGTGCCTGTTCTATGGAGGGGCATTTTGTGTGTTGAAGCCTGCACTGCTGCTTCTAATGCTGTCCCTGATCTGTGCTGGGGCAGGGTATGAGGCAGGGAAGTTTGCACTGTTGTTGAAATGGCAAACCTACTTGAATGGCAACTAGGCTCATCAAGTGTAAATATTTGAAAGGTATTAATATGCAAACAAACCTTTTCCAGAGAAGAGTATGCAACTATAGGACATGAATTGAGGTTACTTGGGGGTTCGACTTAATGTTAGGAAGGACTGTTTTATGCAGAGGGTGGTGGATGCCTGGAATGCACTCCCTTGGGGGGGGGGGGGGGTGGAGACAAAAACTGTAATGGAATTCAAGAATACATGCGATAAACACAAAGGATTCCTGTATGGAAACCAGTGCTTTTTTGTGCCGGTACGCGCCGGTACCGTGTACCGGTACCTTTTTAAACTTGTCCTCAGCTGACAGCACTCTCTCCGTACATCGGTATCTCTCACTGAACGGCTCCACTGTGGTTGGCGGCGGCTGAATTGAAGTGAAGCTACTGGCCCTATCAGCTTTGGCAGGCAGGCCCAGCAACAGCACGCACCCAATAGCAACAAAGACGTCACCTGATCAATGGCGCATGCGTGCTGTCAAGCCAGGTCCTGCTCTTGCCTGCCTCGTGCACTGCTGTTGGAGCGCACGGGAGAGAGAATGAAGAGAAGTGTGAAAGTGCTCACCAGCACCACTGCTCTCTCTGAGTCGGCTCCGAATAAAAAAGTGCCTGCAACAGGCAGGGTTCAGCTGAGCAGCTAAGGCTGTTTGTGCTGCTGTGTCCCTGCCCCTACCCCCCAGGACACATCAGAAAGGCTGGTTCAGCCAGGGCAGCAAGCAAGCTCCGAGTCTTGCCTGCCTCCTGCACTGCTATCAGATCCTGCTGGAGAGAGAAGGACAACAAAGAGAAGTGTGAAAAACAATAACATGCTCACCAGCACCACTGCTCCCTCCCAGTTGGCTCCCAAGTCCTAAAAAAGCACCTGCTGTGGGCACGCCCCCCCCCCCCCCCTCCAGGCTCTGGAAGCAAGGTAAGAAGAATGGGCCTGAAAAAAACTGAAGGAATGGGAATGGTTGAGGGGCTGAATGGGGGTGGGGGAAGGGGACAAAGTTGGAATTATGTTGGATGTGTAGCAGTGGCGTTCCTGGCCTGGATGGCACCCGGGGCGGAGCGCCGATGCACCCGCCCCCCCCCCCCCCCCCGCTAGATGACACCTTCCCCCCCCCCTCCGGTGAAATGACCCCCCCCCCCCGGGTGCATGCTGCTGGGGGGGGTGCCGCAGCGTGCGCCTGCTCCTCCACGTTCGCTCAACTTCGTTCGTTCACTGCAGCTCCCTCTGCCCCGGAACAGGAAGTAACCTGTTCCGGGGCAGAGGGAGCTGCAGCGAACGAACAAAGTTTAGCGAACGCGGAGGAGCAGGCGCGCACCGTGGCACCCCCCCAGTGGCGTGCACCTGGGGCGGACCGCCCCCACCGCCCCCCCCCCTTGGTACGCCACTGATGTGTAGGGGGGGAGATGCAGATGCCACGCTATGGAGGATGGGTAGGGCTTGGAGGTAGGGTAGGGCTGGTCTGGGCTACAGAGCTGGATGGGGGCTGGGAAGGTTAGGGCTGATTCTGGACTATATGGTATTGTATTTTGTGTTATTGCTGCTGCTGCTGCCATTCGAATTTCATAGACTTCCTACAATATTTCTATTTTATTTTTACCCCTGCCAAAATTCTGAGCATGTACCTGAGCAGGTGGCTGAAAAAAATATGGATGGCATGTGAGCTGGAACAGACCAGGGCTGAGGATCCTGTGTTTTCTTAGATTCTGTCCTTTCTCAGTCACTCAGTATGCCCATCCATGCCATCTACTCTCCCTTTCCATCCCTTACAGATCCTGTGTACTTGCTCCAAGCTTTCTGGAATTCAGACAGAGTTTTAATCTCCACCACCTCCACCGGGAGGCTGTTCCACAAATTTGCTACCCTTTCCATGATGAAGTAATTCCACAGGCAGTGTTGTGCTGGTAAAATTTTAACTACAGGCTCTCTCTCCTTGGGTATAGCCAGCCCTGTAATTTGGGGGGGGGGGTGCAGAGGTGGACTGGCCCCAGTCCACCTCTGTGCCCCCCCCAAATTGCAAGGCTGGCTATACCTGGGGGGGGCAATATAGTTTCTGTGGGGAACATCCTGTTTGTTATGTTTTATCAGTAAGAGATGTATTGGTATTCTAGGGACTGGTTAATATTCTCAAAGATGCTTTTTTATATGCTCTATGGCTGGTAAAGGGGGTGTGGCTACTGCAGGGTGTGGCTACAGTAGGGTGGAGCTATACACAGGGGCGGAGCATTTATAGTAGCCCCACCCCTAAGGTTGCCCTGTATGAGTACCGGCACCTTTTTTCTTACAAAAAAAGCACTGATGGAAACAGAACAGAAGCAAAACAACTTGGCCATACTTAAGCAACAAATCCATTAGTTGGGAAGAAAGGCTACTGTTGGCAGACTTCTAGTCTGTGTCCTGATTGTGGCTAGATGGATCTGATTGGGCTGGAGCGGGCTTTGACAGCAGCTCCAGTAGATGAAAATTAAACCATCGTCAGGCAGACTTCTACAGTCTATGCCCTGAAAATTTAAAGACAGCTCAAGATAAAGTGTGCGTTGTTTGGGCAGACTGATGGTATTTTGGAGTAAATATTCAGCCCTTTTTCCCAGCTGCAGTAAAAAATGGCCTAGCATGTACTAAATTCATGCGTCCAGACTACCACAGGCAACTTTTTACCACAGCTAACTATAAGGTTATTCCACACCTCTCCTACAAGTAATCATCAAAATCAGAGAGGGAACTCCTCCACCCTGGGAATCGAGTCTGAGCCCGCACTGATCATTGCTCTGCCACTTGTGTGCGTCGGTTCATATGAGAAGCTACCACTGAGGAAAAGGATCTTGGAATCATTATGCACAATACCCTGAAATGCAAAATCCAGTGTGTTACCGTGGTAAATTTTTCAAAAAGGCCTTTTTGCCTTTGCAACTGCCCCTTTCCGTTTCATTCTAATTTCCTCATTTTATCATGGGCTTTCTTTTCAAAGTTATTTGATTTTGTGGTAAGTTTACCCTCTGATAATTTTGTCACATTTGATTGCATCATGCTTACTATGACCAAATGGCTCCAGCACTAGGCCTCTGGAATCCACTGAGAACCAGATTTAAAGTAGCTCCTGCCAGTCATTGGTTTTAGGACCAGCTGCTCCATGAAGTCATTTATGACGTTAGAAACTTTACCTCCCTAGCACACCCTGAAACATTCACCCAGTCAGTATTAGAGTAACTATTAACATGTTTTTGGGGAGCCTGTCTAATGTCTGTTAATATTTTTTGGTCTCTCTCACCATACTACACTGTCTTTCAACAACAACAACAAAAACTATACAAAGCTTGTTTCTGCATAACTCTGTCAAAACTTTGACCAATTTCAATAAAATTTGGGATATATCTGTTCTGTCCTCTGACAGCCTCGCACTGGTTTATAATGTGATCCTAAAATGTGTTTAATGCCTTTACTGTTATTCTCATTTCTAAGGACCTTCACTGTTGTAGTTTCCTCAGCAAAGATATGTGAGCAAGGCATTGTGTGTAATGTAGTTCACAAGCAATGCAACCACACTTGTTTGGCTGTATAAGAACTGTTACCACTGGTTGTGAGGCTGCCCAGACCTCCTCTCTCTCTCTCTCTCTCTCTCTCTCTCTCTGCCAAGCTTGACTCTTTTGTCTTCCTGCTATCATTTCCTGGTCATTCTTACTATCTCTGTCCTGAGAGGTTAGCCAGGTATGACCTTTCCCTCCAATCAAGAGCCGTCCTCTAGGACCACCCCTTGCTACCCGATGGCAGGCTCTGTCCCCATTGGTCTCTGTCTGCTCCTCCTTGAGCCTGTGTGAGGCCTCAACACCCCTTTGTCCCTTTAACTTTCTGGCATTTGCATGCAGACACCTAAATCTATTCTTTTTATTGCTAGTCATAATCTGCTCACTTTTAGCAACTGATTCACTTAATTTGGAATCGTTCATATTTATCTATACCCAACTGGGCTCTCTCAACATCTCCAAATCTACTCTACCAAAATCAGGGATGGCCCAAGAAGGATGCGGGACAATATGCAGAGACTCACTGCAGAGCCTCAGATGTAAAAAATAGAGCCTGAAAGGCAGGGCAAGAAAATGGAGTGGGGGGCATGTGCAAAATACACAGTCACTCAATAGAAGAACCAGCCCTGGCAGGATCATCTATTTTTCATATTTTAAAGATATCTTTTGGAGATCTCTCATTTTGAAATATATTTCTCAGCAGTTGTTGGCTTTCCCCCAAGATCTGGTTGAGAACTGTTCTTTCAATTTTTTATTGTTAGCACCAGTTTCATTCTGGTTAAGATGGAGCCTATCCCAGTTTATGCTCCCCATTTTACAAAAGGTATCCTGAACTGATGTGCCATGCAGTGCACTGTGAGACAAACACCATCACCAACTAAAAGTCTATTATAGGGAGTTCAAACCAAACAGTATCGGAACCACCCAACTGAGTGGGACCAGAACCAGGACTGATGTCAGTGGGACCTACTGGGCTATGACAGGACTGTGTAGTGAAACATTCTGGCCAGAGCAGGTATGCAGCAAGCTGAAAGGGGCTATGGGACCCAGTTGCTCTCACCCAAGTCAAGAATTTCTAGTGCTGTGTGGATACTTCCCCTGGAGGACAGGCTAGAGCTGGTTTTTTTCCTTCATCAAGGCTCTTCCCACTTGATAGTTTCTCATGAAAGTGAAGATCTTCCTCTCTCCCTTCCTCATGTCACTAATTGGTCACGATCCTTTTGAAATTGTTAACAGCTCTGGTGCAAGGATATGCAATTCATCACCTGTGAGAAAAAACTGTCCAAGACAAATGAGAACCTCTCTTTGGCCTCCTCCCATGAACAATGTACAACTTGCCTTATCTCTAATTTGTGAAGTGCTCACAGTCTAAGGGCTGGAGTCCCAGTTCTCTCCCTTCTGCCTTTACAGTGTTTTTGCAACATTCTCCAAAAAACGAGCACTGACCACTTTGACAAGACCAAACCATCTTGTACACCATTCAGTTTGCACCATTCCTGTACCAGAATGACAGATTTAATGTAATTGACGTGAAGGGGCATAATCGAACGGAAACGTCTATCTTCATGGGCGTTTATCTCCGAGAACAGGTCCGTGAAGGGGCGGACCGAACCGTATTTTCGAAAAACATGGACGTTTATCTTTTTTTGAGCTGGGCGTTTTTGTTTTTCAGCGATAATGGAAAATGAAAGCACCCAGCTCAAAAACGAATAACTCCAAGACATTTGTTCGTGGGAGGGGCCAGGATTTGTAGTGCACTGGTCCCCCTCACATGCCAGGACACCAACCGGGCACCCTAGGGGGCACTTTAACAAAAAAAAAAAAAAAAGGTAAAACAGCTCCCAGGTGCATAGCACCCTTCCCTTGTGTGTTGAGCCCCCCAAATCCCCCTCAAAACTCACTGCCCACAAGTCTACACCATTACTATAGCCTTAAGGGGTGAAGGGGGGCACCTACATGTGGGTACAGTGGGTTTGGGGGGCGGTTTGGAGGGCTCCCATTTACCAGCACAAGTGTAACAGGTGGGGGGGATGGGCCTGGGTCCACCTGCCTGAAGTCCACTGCACCCCCTAATAACTGCTCCAGTGACCTGCATACTGCTGCCAGGGAGGTGGGTATGACATTTGAGGGTGAAAATAAACAGTTGTGAAACGGCATATTTTGTGGTGGGAGGGGGTTTGTGACCACTGGGGGAGTCAGGGGAGGTCATCCCTGATTTCCTCCAGTGGTCATCTGGTCATTTAGGGCACTTTTTGGGGCCTTATTCGTGGAAAAACAGGGTCCAGGAAAAGTGCCCTAAATTCTCGCTAAAAACGCATATTTTTTTCCATTATCGGCGAAAGGCGCCCATCTCTGATCGGCAGATAACCACGCCCCAGTTCCGCCTTCACCACGCCTTCAACACGCCCCCATCAACTTTGTCCGCATCCACGACGGAGTGCAGTTGAAAACGTCCAAATTCGGATTTCGATTATACCGCTTTATTCGTTTTTGTGAGATAAACGTCTATCTCCCGATTTGGGTCACAATATAGGTGTTTTTCTAGTTCGATTATAAGCAGGATAGTCACTTTAAAAAGAGGCAGATTTGGCTATCAAGTGCAGAACAGGCACAGCCCAACCATCTCCTTATCAAACACAACTCCTCTTCCCCCTACCGCCCCTCTCCCAACCACAAAAAAAGAAAAAAAACTCAGTTTGTGTAAGGGCAGTATTGAATGCTGGAAGTTTCAGTTAGACTGCGGTTTAACAGTCATATCCGCACTTCCTCTTCTTCAGAACAGGTTTCACACTTCTGTATAAATCAGTCAGTGTGCGTGAATATGTGTATGTATATTCATCCACTTTTCATGTACCGCAGGAGTTAGAGGATACTGAATTCAGATATAAGACCGGCCAGATTACTGTGTGGATTAATTTTAGATCCATCCCCTTTATAGAACTGTATTACTAAAATTTGCAATGATGCAGAGCCTTAAGATAAGAATTGTAAGTATTTGTAGAATGCTGACAAGGTGCACAGTACTATTACTAAGCTCTCTGCAATAGAGAGCCCTATATATTATCACAGGAAGGATAACTGGTTTACTGAAGGTTACAGAAAGAATGGTAGCAGGAGATCGGAATCAGTATTTCCCAGTTCCATCACGCTGTACTCTGACTACAACACTATACTGACAAAGCCATTCACTGCTATGATTTAATGGATGGATGAATTAGGCATTCTGGGCTTTTCACTAGGAATGGGGACTTAGGTGTAGGGATAAAGACTCTTTCATCCCTAAGTCTGAAGGACACAGGAATACAGAGCCTACCACCTCTAAGACTGCAGGGCTGCAGGGAGTTACAATGATCCCTGGCCTGTTACCTCTACAACTGGAGGGCTCAGAAGAGGGGTGCAGGGATACAGAGCCTTTAACCTATAGCACTGGAGGGTTTACGGCAGAGTTCTTCATTGCAAGGCTCCAGGGCCAGTGGTAAGCCCCATTGAACCTAGCTGCAACTCCCTGACTCTCTTCCCTCAATATACACACTTTTCTCCTACCCTTTTTTGAAGCTTGCTGCTGCTACTACTTCCCCGAACGACTGTTCTGTTTTGCTTTGGGACTGTGCAGCTCACAGTGAATTTCTGCCATGCAATGCCCAAATATCTATGTTATTCTCACAAGACTATGCAAACCACGAAGGAATTTGGATATTGCATGGCTCAAACTCACCTAGAGCTACATGTTGAAAGAAAACAGAGCAGCTGTCCCAGAGGTGGCAAGACTCTGTGGAAGTGAGACAGCATTACCAAACTGGGTGGAGATCCAGCTTGGAGAGTTAGGGGACAGGAGACTGGCAAAAATGGGGTTGAGAGAGAGTGTGTATTGGGAAGACAAGATGAGCTGAAGGAGAGAGTGAATTTCTGGAATCAGACCATTTTAGCTACAAATGTTGGTCTGAGTGGGCTGCAACAGCCAGAATGTATGCATCCCTGCAGGCAGTGGTGTGCTGGTAAATTTTTAACAACAGGCTCTCTCCCTGGTCCACCTCGGCGCCCTCCCCCATCCACCACTGCGCCCCCCCCCCCTCCACCTCTGCGCCCCCCCCAAAAAATTGCAGAGCTCGCTATAGCCGGGGGGGGGGGGGGGGGCAATGCATTACTCTCTCCAGAAAAAAAAATTAAATGATCCCAGGTTCCAATCTAATTCATGTTTAATGTGGGATAAAATGCCATAAATAAGTAAATAAATATAAACTTTTAATGTTGAGCACCTGATTCTCAAAGTGAACATATTCCAAACACTATAATAAAAATAAAATGATTTTTTTTTCTACCTTTGTTGTCTGGTGACTGTTTTTCTGATCATGCTGGCCCAGTATCCGATTCTGCTGCTATCTGTCCTCTTAACTCCGTTTCCAGGGCTTCCTTTCCATTTATTTCTTTCCTCCTTTCTTCTTCATTTCTGGTCCTCAGCTTCTGCCTATTTTCTTCATCCATGTGCAGTTTTTCTCCTCTCTTTCTTTTCCCTCATCTCATCTCCTTCCTCACTCTTCTCTCCCCTCCATCCATGTCCAGCATTTCTTCTCTCTCCCCTCCTCTCCCCTGCCCTGCATGCACCCATACCCAGCGACCCTCCTCTGCCCTGCCCTGCATGCACCCAGATGTCCAGCAGTGACCCTCCTCTCCCCTGCATGCACCCATGTCCAGCAGTGACCCTCCTCTCCCCTGCCCTGCATGCACCCATACCCAGCGACCCTCCTCTGCCCTGCATGCACTCAGATGTCCAGCAGTGACCCTCCTCTCCCCTGCATGCACCCATGTCCAGCAGTGACCCTCCTTTCCCCTGCCATGCATGCACCCATGTCCAGCAGTGTACCCTCCTCTCCCCTGCCCTGCATGCACCCATACCCAGTGACCCCCTCCATCCACCCATGCCCAGCAGCGACTCCCTTTTCCCCCCTGCCACCCCCTCCTGAGTTGTTTCGCGAATTCTTCTCCCTCCCTCCCGATCTGGTCCCTCACCACCCGCTTGTTTTTTGAATTCTTTGGGGCAGGCCCGCTTCCAGCACCGACTGTCCTCCCTTGCCGATTCACGCTTCAAAATGGCCGCCGAGACTTCAGCCGAAGTCTCGCGAGGCCGCCTCTGGAAGTCTCGGTGGCCATTTTTAAAGCGCGAATCGGCAAGGAAGGACAGTCAGCGCTGGAACGAAGCGGGCAGGCAAGACTGCCTGCCCCAAAGAATTCAAAAAACAAGCGGGCAGTGAGGCGGATCCGGATGGAGGGAGGAGAGCCAGAGCCGGCTCGCTATTTTCAACAACCGGCTCACAAGCCGGAAGAAAATTTAACAACCGGCTCTTGCGAGCTGGTGCAAGCCGGCTCCAGCACACCACTGCCTGCAGGTGAACCTCCCTCCATTGTGTGGAGGAGTGGCCTAGTAGTTAGAGTGGTGGACTTCGGTCCTAGGGAACTGGGTTGATTCCCACTGCAGGCACAGACAGCTCCTTGTGACTCTGGGCAAGTCACTTAACCATCCATTTCCCCAGGTATAAATAAGTACCTGTATATAATACGTAAGCCGCATTGAGCCTGCTATGAGTGGGAAAGCGTGGGGTACAAATGTAAGAAAAATAAAAAAAATAAAAGAAAATTTCACTGCCCAGAACACTGCGTACCAACCACTTTGTCCAGCAATGGCTCTGTCACCTCTAGGACTGGAGAACTCAGGGGATGGGTACAGGGATGCAAAGCCTGTCACCAATAAGTTGATGGGTTCAGGCAATTGGCACTGGAACACAAAATCTATATGTCACCTCTAAGATATGACATTTTCACTCTGCAATATGTGAACCACTTGAAGAAAAAGATGCCCCAGCAGTTCTTCACTATCTTTGCAAATGGGATTTTTGTCATGAATAAGTAGCACTGCTGTTTTAATAGCATCTGAAATGTTAATATATATATATAGAGAGAGAGAGAGAGAGAGAGATGCAGAGAGTAAATTTAAACAGCAGGAGTCACATGTATAGCACATTTATTCCAGAAAAAAACAAAATGAGAAAAATCCTTTAGCACATCTACCCCCGAGTTTGCCAAGTTAAATATTACAACAGGGGAGTGAACAGTGAAAAGAAGAAATAAGTGGGGAGAGAGGAAGAGATGTAGGAAGAAAGCATATGAACGAAAAGGTAACATGTTTTGTGCCAGGCTTGTGAGCTGAAATTGTCACAGAAGGTCAAAAAAAATATTAGCAAGACTGCCATCTAGTGGTCGGAAGCAACATTGCTAACAGCAAATTAGTATGCGTTCAGCTCTTTCATGCATCAGGAGGCGCTTTTCATCAACCCGAACAATCTCATGTAAACTTTCTACACAGTGTTTTGCTATGATTAAATAAGTAAATGTCTGATACATCAAAAACAGAAAGTACAATAGAAAAGTGGACTTGTAAGTAGCTTAAATCTGAAACAGTTTTCTAGCAAGTCAAAATGTGTGTAGAACAAATAAACTTCCAAAGGAAATAAAACTTTAAAGACATATTTATAGTACTAGTAGTAGTAATAATAATAATAATACAAAACAAGAAAGCTCCCAGATCTTGACCCACAGACATTATTGAAAGTCCAAACCCCAAATTCTGCCAAAGTACCTCTTCAGCCCTGAATTGAAGCTCCCGCTGTTCCAGTACAGCTCAGTCCTGACCTGAAGAACACTGTGGTATTCAGATGCTAAGACCA
Organism: Microcaecilia unicolor; assembly: GCF_901765095.1. Taxonomy (NCBI): domain Eukaryota; kingdom Metazoa; phylum Chordata; class Amphibia; order Gymnophiona; family Siphonopidae; genus Microcaecilia; species Microcaecilia unicolor. The sequence continues at coordinate 98,245,179 of NC_044041.1, read as the reverse complement.
TTTCTTTTAACAACACACCTTAGTTCTGCCATGCAGGGTGCCTACTATTCTAGCACTGATATTTTGGAGCCATCTTTTTGGGGGATTTAATTGTGGAAATTTTGTGATGGTTTTACAAACTGGTGTAACATTCACCTGGAACTAATTTGTTTTGTCCGCCTGTGTAACTTTTCACCCTTAAAGGTAGTTAGTGGAACTGTGAAGGGGTAGTGGGGTCTTGCTATGTGACTCAAAGATAACCTTTTCATACTAAGGGGCCCTTTTACTAAGCCATGTAAGTGTCTATGCGCACCCAACATGTGTCAAAATGGAGTTACCGCACACCTACCGTGTGGCTATTGGGGTAATTTCATTTTTGGCGAGTGTCCGATGCGCACATCCAAAAAACAATTTTTATTTTTGGATGCGCATATCGGATGCCAAGTGGCATTTGGCACGCATAGGTCATTACCGCCCGGTTACCAAGTGAGTCTTTACCGCTAGGTCAATGGCTGGCAGTAAGGTCTCAGACCCAAAATGGACGCATGACAATTTTGATTTTTCCGCACGTTCATTTTCGGCAAAAATTTTAAAAAGGCATTTTTTTACAGGTGCACTGAAAAATGATTCTGAGCGCAAAACCCAAGTCTACACTACCACAGGCCATTTTTCAGTGCACTTTTGTAAAATGACCCCTAAATGTGTGAGTAAAATCAGATCAGTACTAAACAATATTATCTCTAAATGAGGTCAGCACCCTCTTGTTTGGGGTAAGGAAGGTGTTTGCTGGCTCAGCTCAAACCACTGTTTTCCTTTTTTTCTTTGCTGTTTAATTCTTTTCCCAGCTAGTTGTTTGTTTGCTAAACTCAAATTAAGTGACTTGTAAACCATATTTTAAAACCTCCTCGCCTCTTTTTTTTTTTTTTTTTACCTTTTCCATCCCAGAGAGCTCTTTGCAGCTAGCAGAATAAGCAGCCGAGACAGTGGCAGTGGCTGGTCAGGCAGTAGTGGTTCTTTGGATCCAGATTTATCCCTATTCATTCCAGAGGTGGATGCTTATGCACAACAAGTTGGGTTTGACAGGACCTGGAACCAGTTTTCACACAGTAATGCAGGTAAATAACAGTTTCAAAGAATAAAATAATACTTATCATTTTTATAATACTACTGAATATATATAGTGTTGTACAGTGGTAATAAATATTTCAAGTACAAAATGTCCATGATATCTGAAGTAATAAGAGATAAAGTGACTTGCCCAAGGTCACATGAAGGGCAATTCTATAACCTATAGTGATGTGAAAAAGTATTTACTCCCCTGATTTTCCCTGTTATATGTCTCACTGATTGGCTTCTGATCTTTAAACAAAATGTAATATTAGACAAAGGGAACCTGAGTAAACAATTTAGTAAAGGAACAAAGTTATCTAACACAGATATCTCCCATCTAAAAGTAACTGTCTCCTTAGTTACTCAATCAACCATTTGACCAAATTTAATTGGAAAGTTAGATTCAGCTGATTGAACACAGGCTTGATTGTACCCAACCCTGTTGAATCTAGCCTTACTATATATTGAACATGAGAGTGAAGTAATCACTCAAAGTTTCTACCAGTATGTTAAATGCCATGGTCAAAGGAAATTCCAGAAGAGATGAAAAAAAAAACAAAAAAGAAGTTGTTGAAATATATAGCATATAGCTGGGGGAATGAATAAGTATCATGTGCCTGTTTTAAAAACTCGATTGATTGATTGATTGTATTTGTAATGGTGTTAAGTTATGTTGCAAGTTTGTTTTGTTCTTTATATTATGAGTGTAACTTTGTAATCTGCTAAGAACTATGGATTAAGCAGAATATAAGTTTTATAATAGATAGATAGATAGATAGATAGATAGATAGATAGATAGATAGATAGATAGATAGAATATCAGTCTGGAAAGGGTTACAATGCCATATCTAAAGCTCTAGGAGTCCACCAAACCACAGTAAGTCATTATATCCAAATGGAGAAGACTTTGAATTATGGAGAATCTTCCCAGGAGTGATTGGCCTGTCAAAATTACTCCAAGGATGTAGTGACAATTCATCTGGGAGGAGTCAAAACATTCCAGAAGAACACCCAAAGAACTGCAGGCTCTCTAGCCTCAGCTAAGGTCAGTGATTATGACCCCACAATAAGAAAGGGACTGGGCAAAAATGGGATTCATAGGAGAGTAGCAAGGCAGAAATCACTGCTGTTCAAGAGTAACATCAATGTTCATCTCACATTTGCAAAAACACACCTGGATGATCCCCAAGCCTTTTGGGATAATGTTCTATGGACAGATGAGTCAAAAGTGGAATTCTTTGGGTAACACAAATCCCATGATGTCTGGCATAAAGCAAATACAGCATTCTACAGTAAGAACATCATACCAACAGTCAAATACAGTGGCAATAGACTGAAGATGTGGGGATGCTTTGCTGCCTCAGGACCTGGAAAACTTGCCATTATTGAAAGAACCATGAATTCTGCACCGTACCAGAAAATTCTTAAGAAGGATGTTCAGTCATCTGTCCATGATCCAGGGCCGCCAAGAGGGGGGGTGCAGGGGGGACAGAATTCCCCGGGCCTCCAAGGGGGGCCTGGCACCGCAGTCCCTGGTCTCTCCCACCTGCCCTCCCTCTCCGTCTGCCACCGGGCCCCCTGCATTCAAATTGGCAGAGCTTCACTTCCATGTGAAAGCTCAGGGGCAGATCACCTCCCTTCGGGCCTTTCCTCCCTGTGTCCCGCCCTCGTCTGATGTAACTTCCTGTTTCCACGAGGGCAGGCCCGAAGTGAGGCGATCTGCTGCTGCACTTTCACATGGAGGTGAGGCACTGCCGATTTGAATGCAGGGGGCCCGACGGCGGATGGAGGGTGGCTGTCGACGGGTCTGGGCAGGTGGAGACTGGGGACTGCGGCGCTGGCGGCCTAAGTAGTGATTGGGGGGGGGGGTGGCGGCCTCGGGGAGGGGCAGCAGTGGGCCCCGGGGGCAGCCTTGCCCCAGGCCTAGCTCAGTCTCTCGGCAGCCCTGCCATGAGCTGAAGCTGAAGTGTAACTGTGTTATGCAGCAAGACAATGATCCAAAACACAAAAGCAAGTGAATAAGGAGAAACAAAATTAAAGTATTGAATTGACCTAGTCAAAATCCTGACTTGAACCCAACAGAGGTGCTGTGGCAGGACATGAAGTGAGTAGTTAATGCACAAAATGTGTCTGAATTAAAATAGTCATTCAGAAAGAGGTATTGGAGCACACAGTCAAAAGCAGCGATGACTTGACCCAACTCTAGTCAACACTTGTCTCCAAAGGCTTGTCTGAAAAGCCAAGCTTTTATGTTGGTCTTGAAGCTCTTAAGAGACAGATCACTACGTAAGACATGGGGCAGAGAGTTCCAAATGTGAGGAGAAAGGAACAAGAAAGCAAGATGTCTAGTTGTCTCTAGTTGGGCAAATTTAGGACTTGGTAGAATTAGACAGTGGTCGTTTAAGGAATAAAGGACACTGGTAGGGGAGTAGGGGATAGTTAGGCGGGAGAGATAATCAGGGGAGTCTAGCCAAGAACCTTAAAAGGGAACCTGGGCATCAAGGTTTCATTATAAAATAGACTCCTACTGCGTATCTTTGGGGCTCCTACTAAGCAGCGGCAGGCTCACTGCGGGCTTGCCACACAGCAATCCAGATCTATCAGCGGCCCAACTTGGGCGCCGGTGGTAGTTTCACCATCAGCGAGCGGCATATCCGGCACTAGCGAAAATATTTGAAAAATATTTCTGCAGGGTGCGCTGATCGGTTACCACGGGAGCCCCTACCGCCATCTCAATGGGTGATGGTAAGCGCTTCCCCTTGAAATGGATTCACTGAACGGTAAGGGTTAGGTGCCGAACGCAGCATTGAAGAGGTGGGCTTTAAGCAAAGACTTGAAGACGGGCAGGGAGGGGGCTTGGCGTAAGGGTTCTTCTGATGCCAGCAACAGCTTCCCCCTGGGGAGGGAGGGGGAAATTTAAGTTAAAATGTTTCTATATTTACATTAGGTAGGCTGGGGGGAGGGGTGGAGAGTGTTTGGATAGAGGGTATTGCTGTTGTGGTGGGGGGGGGGAGGGGATCAGAAACAGGGTCATTTAGGGGAAAGGGGGATCAGAGGGGCTGGGAAACATTTAAAAGTTATTTGGGTCCCGGCTGAACATAGGCTGGGACCCATATAAAATCTGGCAGCCACCGGTTTTCTAATTAACCCCAGATAGTCAGTGCCATTGCCAGCACATGGCTCGGCACTGAATATCTTGGGCTTACTTAGCCGTCTCGGTCAGCTTTAAAAAAAAAAGAAAAGCTGACTTCTGCCAATGAATTGATATTGGTTGATCTGGGAATGTCCCTATGAATGACAGGGGCGTAGCTAGGTGGGGCCATGGGCCCCCACAGATTTAGCCCTGGCCCCCTCTACTTTTGATCCTCCCCTGCCACCGACCCTCCCCCACCACTTTCAACCCCCCCCCCTCCCGCCACCAAACCTTCCCCGCCGCCGCTGCCAGGTACCCCCCGCCAGCCGAAGTCTTTTTCAGCGCAGGTCTCCGGCGCGTTCACTGATCTGTTTCAGGAGTCAGGACTCACAGAAACAGATCAGCAAGCACGCCAGAGACCGGCGCTGAAGAAGACCAGCTGGCGGGGATTGGGGACCCCCGCCAGTAAAAGTACCTGGTGGCGGCGGCAGCGACGGAGGAGGGTCGGCAGCAGGAGGGGGGTGAAAGTGGCAGGGGAGGGTCGGCAGCGGGGGGAGGTTCAGCGGCGGGCTAAACTGTACCACCCTAACTCAAGCTCTGGAACCCCCCTCCCGCCGAGGTCTGGCTACGCCCCTGGTGAATGAATAGTTATACTTTATGCAATTTACTTACAATTAACTTCTTTGTGAATACTTGTGCTCCTCATCCAGGCCTCACAGATGTGCAGCTAGGCTCTGGTGGCTCCAGCAACCCTGGTAGAACTATATATATATATATATATATATATATATATAATTTATTTATTTTTGTATTTTCATGGTTTTGTGATAAACTAAGGGGTCATTTTACTAAGGTGCGCTGAAAAATGGCCTGAGGTAGTGTAGACGCATGTTTTGGGCGTGTGCAGAATTATTTTTTAGCGCACCTACAAAAAATGTCCTTTTTTTTTGGCCAAAAACGGGTGTGCGACAAAATGAAAATTGCCGCGCATCCATTTTGGGTCTGAGACCTTACCGCAAGCCATTGACCTAGCGGTAAGGTCTCACATGGTAACCAGGCAATAATGGTCTACGTGCGTCAAACGCCACTTGATACGCGTAGCTGCCACGTGCCAGAAAATAAAAAATATTTTGCGGACGCGCACCAAAATTAAAATTACCGCAAGAGCCAAGCGGTAACCAGGTGGTAACTCCAATTTGGCACGTGTGTAGGCGCCTACGCGGCTTAGTAAAAGGGCCCCTTAATTGCTTAATTGTTTCTATCACTCCCAATCCCTTTACTCCCTGATTGTAGTTTTGAGGAAGAGCCAGGGGGGTGCAAGTAGGGCACCGGGGCGCCACCTCATCTCTTGCTTCAGGCAACAGATTGACTGAGCTGCCCCTGGCAGTGATATTGTGGTATTTCCTCTAGAAGTCTCAGCAACCATGTTGGTTAGCGCGGGAGCAAGTGGGCATCAGTCTCACCCCTCTAGGCCCCAGGGCCCTCCAGTAAATTAAATCTGGTGACTAGGGGAGGAATGGGGGTCTTGCACCTGGCAGGGCTATTGAGAGGGCCTTGTGCATGAGGAGGTTCTCAGGGAGGCTGCCACGTGACGGGCTTCTGCTAGCATGTGTGGGCCTTTCCCTGTGGAGGGATCCAGGGGTCAGCCTGTGTACAGGGAGTGTTAGCCTTTGTGTGGGGATTTTGACTGGCAAGGGTTAGTCTTTGTGTAGGGGAGGGGGTCAGACTGGCAGGGTGATAGGTGCTACTGCAGATCTGCAATGTTTGGCACTGCCACATCTGAAGAGTAAAATCACCACAAAGACATGGTAGTGCTAAATCTGACATGTTCAGGTGCCTGTTGAGTCAGTATCTGTATTTTTAGCATTTGATTTTGCGAAATAGTGCTTCTGCGGGACGGGCCAATGCAGGAACATCCATGTAAGCATTTATTGTAGAAGAGGTAGGAGTAGAAGTGGAGGAGTAGCCTAGTGGTTAGTGCAGTGGACTTCAATTCTGGGGAACTGAGTTCAATTCCCACTGCAGCTCTTTGTGACTCTGGGCAAGTCACTTAACCCTCCATTGCCCCTGGTACAAAATAAGTACCTGAATATATGTAAACCACTTTGAATGTAGTTGCAAAAACCTCAGAAAGGTGGTATATCAAGTCCCATTTCCCTTTCCTCCCCTTTGACATATCATTTTCTAAAATGCCTGATTTTGGACGTCCTGACCTGGACATCTCTAGAAAAGCTTTTTTGACCTTTAAAAAATGCTGTTCATAGCAGGAATAAACTCTGCTTTTCAAATCTAGATGAAAGCAGTTAGAAAAAAAAACGTTTTAATTAAGTGCCTCTAAGGTCCATAGTTCCACATGCAATTCGCTTCTAAAGGGTTAGTTCTGCTTTTCCTAGTCGGGATTGTGATGCTTTCTTCTGAAACACCACTTTGGTCTCTCTAAAGTCTATATTGCTATAGACAACATGCACATTATCTTTCTTCCTCTAGTCTCAGCCAAAGTTTCCTGAATTAATAATCTTACTCTGTATCTTTTTCTTTCGCACATATGGACAATGTCACACTTTACAATTCTGCACTACACATTTTCAATATGAATTATTATGTGGCTTTTCTACATCTTTTTAGGAGAATTTCAAGGCTACCTGTTACCATCTAATTTCAGTCAAGGACATTCTTCAACATTTTCCTCCATAGACTTACCACCTCCACCTTTGCCAAAAAAAACACTGAACAGGACTAATTCCTTGCCTGAAGTGAAACATTCTCCTTACCTCAAAAAGCTTCCACTGTGTCCAGCAGTAAGCCAAAATAATCCAGTCTCTGGTAAAAGAGAAAGCTACAGCACCCCTTGCAGTCCTATGAGCAGAGAGATGTTCAGTTCTTCTGTAACAGTGGAAAAGTCCCAGATCAAGTTTGGGAGACTACCCAAATCTCAAAGGCTTGATGAAGCTGTGCCCAGATCCACCGAGGATACTCCACTTAACATCAAAGAGGTGACCTTATCCACTCCTGATCAGGAGCTTAATGTCTTCTTCAGCAATCTAAAAAGTAAGGAAGAGATTTATGATAAAGTAGTCCAGTGCCACTTGGTGTCCCTATGCCATATAGGCACAAAACTGCAGGAGATACTGAACAGAGAAGAACAAGTGGGAATGGCACCATCAGTAGAAAAGTGGATGGATTTTGACCAACTGGATGCAGAGGCATGCTGTGAAGCAGGTGATGCCTGGTACTATCGAGTCCGCCAGACTTCGGGTTCCAGGAAAATACTGGCAGCCAAGGTAAGAATACAGATTAATTAGGAATGTCTTATCTGATGCTAAGGTGACATCTGACTTGAGGTCATAATGAACAAGTAAACTAGTCCTAGGTTTTCAATTCCCATTTCTAAGGATTTCAGATAGAGAATGCTTTTGAACAAGAGTGGGAAACCATGAGTGGCTTAGTTGTTTCATATGTCCTGGAAACAGGTGGTCACTCTGTCTATACCGAGGCCTCTCAAATCTAGCCTGAGGTCCCCACAGTCAATGCTCCCTCTAATTCTTTTTCTAACTGAGCAGATGATTTAACAACTTGAATGGCGTAAAAACAAACCAACAAACAAAAAGCCTCTAGTACAGGATTCATAGGATGTCAAATGGTCTTGTGACAACTAATTGATTGACCAAAAAAGCCCATGTCATCTGAGCAACATGAATCTCTCCACTATCAAGCACATTGTGACATAGTAACATAGTAAATGATGGCAGATAAAGACTCGAACGGTCCATCCAGTCTGCCCAAATTTTGTGAAATACAAAACCTCAAAAACAAATCCTGACTTTCAAAATATATGTAGAAAACATATCATATAACAGTAGTACTAATCCTTTGATTTAAACAACAAGAACCCTATCTATGAATAAGCAGTACTACAAATATTTCACTGAGCCCCAAAGCTCCAATACATCTACAGATCTCTACACACAAACTAAATACAAACAGAATACTGCACCTCAGTCATGTGTAGAACGCAAACAGACCCTCACCCAATGCGGAACAAGGGATCACATAGAAATATAAAGACAAAAAATTGAACTGGGAACCCTAAGAAGTTAAATTCAGAATGTACTGCAACACTGGAGAAATAAAAACAGAAATGCATTTCCTCTTATACTGTTACGGTAATGCCATAACAGATTTCTGTAAACCACATTGAGCCTGCAAATAGGTGGGGAAATGTGGGATACAAGTGCAATAAATAAAATTAAAAAAAAAATCTGTACAGTCCGTTCAGTCTGCCCAACAAGATAAACTCATAGCATAGGGTATGATGTGATACTTCATATGTATATCTGATGTTGATTTGTCCTTGCCTTTTTCAGAGAATAGACCATAGAAGTATGATGAGCACTGTCCTTGTTCTAAATCTTCTGAAATTGTTATTGAAGTCCCACTCCAGCCCATCCAAATCTGTCCAGCCACGATCAGGGCACAGACCATAGAAGTCTGCCCTGCACTGGCTTTGCTTCCCAGTTACTGGTGTTGCCATCTAATCACTGCTAAAATTCTATGGATCCATTTCTTCTAAACAGAATTCTTTTGTGTTTATCCTTTGCATTTTTGAATTCTGTTACCATTTTCATCTCCACCACCTCCCGTGGGAGGGCATTCCAGGTATTGTCACCCCCTGATAACTCTCTTTCCAGTGGCTGCTGTCCATTTGTCATTTCTCTTCTTATCTTGTTCCATTTCCTCACTACATCTGTCTCTGACATACTGATATTTCCCTTTTAGCTCTTTCCTCCCTTTCTTTGGTTTTTTCCTCTATCCAATTTTCACCTTCTCACCCTCCAGTCCTCTATCTCCTTTATTTTTTTTAACTTTTTACCTACCTATCAACTATTTATCTCCTCTTACCTCGTAGCTCTCCCATTTCCTGTCTCACCCCTTCCATGGCCTCTTATTTCCTTCTGTCTTTCATCTGCTTCACATTACCCCCTTTTTACCCTCTGTACTCAGTTTTCTTCTGTCATTCATCTCCTTGACAGCCCCATGTCCTCTCTCACATGTTCCACCATTTTCAATCTTAAAATCTCCCCTCCCTCCTCCTTTGCAGAGCAGCATCTCCTTCCTCCACCTCTCTCCCCTCCCCCTCCCCCCCGCCCATGGTCCAGCATCTCTTTCTCTTCCCCCCCCCCCCCAGGTCTAATATATCTCTCTCTCTTTCCTGCTGTCCTTCTTCCCCTGTAACCCAGTATTTTCCCCTTTCTCTGAACATCTCCCCCCCTAGTTTACTGTAAAACTGTCTTTCCCTCTAGAAGTTGCCAACAGCAGCAGCAATTCACATACACTGTATGTAGCCAGTCCTATAGCCTTCCCTCTGCCATGTCCCAGCCCTTTGATGTAACTTCCTATTTCTGCTTAGGTAGAACATGGCAAAGGGAAGACTCGAGGACTGGTCTTAGGCAATGTATGTAAATCACCATGGCTACCGGCAACCTCTACATAGAAAGATAGTTTTTATGGTAGACCGGGTGAGGGGGGGAGTTGTTGAAAGAGAGGGGGAAATGCTGGACTGTGGGCAAAGGAAGAAGTTGAGACAGGGGGTAGATGTTGAACTTGGGGGCAGAGGAGAGGGGGAGAGAGATGCTGGATATGGGAAAAGGGGGCATTGCCCCCCTCCCCATTGCTCTGGGCCCTTGGGCACTGCCTGGTTACATGAATGGTCAGTTCATTCCTGCCTCTAAGTTTATTACATGGCAGACCAAAATTGCTATGGCGCAAATTTAAAAAAGTTTGCGGCCATGCAGCTTAGAGAAAACAGTGCCCACAGCTATTTGGGTTTTCAGGATAATGCTTTCTCAGTCAGGGCATCTCAACTGTGGAATGCTCTGTTTTGTAGTTTACTCAAGGAGGCTCAAAACATTTCTGTTTGTATGTGCATATGGATGACTGGGGGTATTGTGTATGACTGATTATTAATAGATAGTATTTTATCTGTTGTTGTTTTTTATATAATTGTATTATATACTGACTCTCCAATACATGCAAACTATCATGCAAATATCCCATGGACATCCTGAAATCCTGACCAGGTGTGGGGTGCTAGAGGACAGGTTTGGGAAGCACTGCCCTATATCGCAAAATATTTGGGACTGTTATTCCTTTGACTGTTCTTACTCCATCCCCTCTCCCTACCCCCCCCCCCCCCCCCCCCACACACACACACACACACTCACATACACGCACGTACATTTCATGGAAAAGAAATGCCTAGTCTGTCCAGTAAAGTGGTTAGGGCTGTAACTTCCACTCTGTAATGGTTATTCCCCTCCATGTTTTTTTGAAGTGTGAAAGTAATTTGTGTTTTGCTATGAGCAGAAATACATAAAAGACTTTCACAAAATGTGTTTAAGAAATGGAACCTCTCCTGAAAGCAGACATCATTTCCACTTCTCAAAAAGACGCACCTGCTGAAAGAAGTTGGGGCTTCCAATACAAGGAGACAGGTTGGCCACAGGCAAAACAAGAGGACTATTCCAGAAGGAACTGAGGTCTTGGCCAGAAGGAGATTGGATCTCCACTGGAAGAAGAATGGATCTTCACTTGAAGGAGAAAATACCTTAGGTGGAAAGATGTATATGATACAAAGACCAAACAAAACTGGTACTTTGTCCCTCTCGCCTCTCCTGCTCATTTCTCTCCAACCCTCAATCTCCCATTCCCACTGCCCCCAGTACTGCTGATGCTGCATATGCTTTTTTTCTGCCCATACTCCCATTCTGTTCTTGTAGTTAGCGCTCTCATCAGCATAAATTAAAATGGTGTTTTGTTTTATTTTTATTCATCCTCACAGGTCCACAAGACCACAAAGTTCAGGTCTACCTCTTCAGATCCCAGTGGTCTCAGCATACAAAAATCAGTACATCCCCATTTCAACATCCAGCAGCTGAGTGATTGCTTCACAACCACCGTTCCTAGCAGCACCCCATCACCTACACAGACTGCAATCTCAGTAACAGAGTTGAATTTAAACCCCAGTGGGCAGAAGGCAGAGGAAGCAATGACCAACACTGGAGCATCCTGCCTGAGCCACCAACTGCTGCTTACACAGCAGGTTCCTTACCAGAATCTGGCAGATTGGCTTGAGGAATCTCAGGACCTCCACAGGTCCCACCCTGAGGACTATGAACATCTTGCTTGTCTTCTCCTCCTCCAGTTATGCATGGGACTAGAGCACCTGAAGAAACAAGGCATCGTGCACCGCAACCTGCGCCCAGAAAACTTGCTTTTGATCCAGTGTTCATCTAGCCAACAGGTCAAGCACCAGTCTGAACAAACATCCAAGGTGCTTCAGCTACCCCGACTTGTCATCAGTAATTTCTCCAAAGCCACACAGATTACAACAGCACTGGAAGTCACCAATGCCACAAACCTGTCCCCAAATCATGCCAGACTGGAACCAGAACTGCTTTCTAAAACCAATTACAGAGAAGTGGATAATTTTCAGGTGGGCATTTTAATCTATGAAATGCTGCACAAGGAGAATCCTTTTGAGAATTGCCCACAGCTTGACCAGGACTATAGCAATATAGAGATGCCTCCTATCTCAAGGCAGTCTGTGTATTCTGAAGGTCTCCAGAGGCTGGCTCTCCTGCTGCTCCACCCTGACCCTTGCAGGAGGCTACCTATCCAAAAGGCCACGTCAGCCCTGCAGGTCTTACTGTGGGGTCCATGGCAGGAGCTATTTGGGGACACCCCTGTAACAGCACTTTTGCTGGAAAATTGGATGGATATTAAGAGGGCATTGCTAATGCAGAAGTTTGCAGAGAAGCTGGTAGAGGAGGATGGAGAAGCAACATTAGAGGAATGGCTATGCTGCCAGTACCTCACAAATATTACTGAAACAGCCCTCAAGAATACAATCCACCTTTTACACACTCAGTAAATCCAGAGGGAAGAAGCTTCCCACATAGTGGGTGATTTTTAAGAAGGAAAAGCAATAAACATAATTTTATCAGTCTTACCAAAACTTCTCAAATGACATGTTAACTTTCAAATATTTAATCAACACGTTTATAAGGCAAAGTCTTTTTATGGTGATTGTGGCTTTTATTTCCTACTAGTAAAAAAGGCCCGTTTCTGACACAAATGAAACGGGTGCTAGCAAGGGTTTCCTTGGAGTGTGTATGTTTGAGAGAGAGTGTGTGAGAGTGACTGTGTGAGAGAGAGTGAGAGTGACTGTGTGAGAGAGAGTGAATGTGCGAGTGTGTGTGTGTGACAGAGAGAAAGTGAGACTGGGTACGAGTGTGTCTGTGAGAGAGAGAGTGTGTGTGATTCTCCTCTCTCCCCTGCCCCCCTGCAGCACCCAGCAATTTTCCTCTGTCCCCTGCTCCCCCTCCAGCCACCCAGCGATTCTCCTCTCCCCTGCCCCCCCTCCAGCCACCCAGCGATTCTCCTCTCTCCCCTTCCCCCCCTTCCAGCCACCCAGCGATCCTCCTCTCTCCCCTGCCCCCCTCCAGCCACCCAGCGATTTTCCTCGCTCCCCTGATTACGTCCGTCGAAGCAGCCACGTTATTGAAAGCCCTGCCCATCTGTAGCCTTCCCTTCGAGTTCGTTCCCTCAGAGTCCCGCCCTCGCAGAAAGAGGAAATGACATCAGAAGGTGGAACTGAGGGAATGAACTCGAAGGGAAGGCTGGAGACGGGCAGGGCTTTCAATGACGCGGCCGCTTTGATGGAGGTAATCAGGGGAGTGAGGAGAATCGCTGGGTGGCTGGAGGGGGGCAGGGGAGCGAGAATCGCTGGGTGGCTGGAGGGGGGGCAGGGGATCAGGGCTTGCTCCTGCTGTTCTTTTTTGCCGCTGCCGTTCAGCTGTCACTGGTGTCCACGAAGGGCTGAAGCTGCTCCCGCGGTACATTTCTGTCACAGATTGACAGAAGCGTCCTCGAGATCATCGTCTCAGCCCTCTCTTGTTTATTTTGGTCGCACGCTTCCCATCTCCCTGCTTCAAATAGGAACATCTCCTGACGTCAAGCAAGCAGGCTTCCACTGTGGGAGAGTGACGTCAGGAGATGGTTACGAACGCAGGCAGAGACATTGGAACATTGCAGGAGCAAATTATTATATTAGAAGAGGTCCTTTTACAAAGCTGAGCTATAAAGTGGCCTGCGCTGTTTTTAGCATGTGGGTTTCCTGCACGCTGAGGCCACTTTTAGCACAGCTGTAAAATGGCCACAATTTTTTTTTTTTTCCATTAATGCCTCACGCTAATTTCCCAATTAGCGCATGGCCATTACCACAGTGCATGGCCTATTTTGTAGGCAGTAAACTCACACTAATCAACAGCACTCTTGTGATTTGCCTGTGCTAACCAAATAGCACAGGGCACGCCAACTTTCTGCCCCTCAAACACGCTCCCACGCTAAAAAATATTTTATATTTTTTAGCTTGGGATTAGCAGGTGCCAATCCCACAACTACGCATCCCACGGTAATGCCACCTATGCGCATGTGCCGCCACCTTGCTGCTTGCATGCAGTGCCACTGCCAGAACAGGAATGATGCAGATGATTGTCATTGTCGCCTGCCTGCCAGTGTACCAAAAGTGAAGAACAGACTGCTGCTGTGAGCTGCCCGGTGTCTGAACGCCACACACTCCCCATCTCCCGTCCCCACACTGTGCTGCCTGCAGAAGTGCTTGAAGCCAGGAGGAGAACGCCATCCAGAGAGCTGCTTAGCGCAGTGGCCGTTGTGGTAGTAACTTAATCAATGTTACTTACCACAAGGCCGCTGTGCTGTTGCTGAGGTGAGCTCTCCCGATGACGTCCTTCTCCTGGCTTGAAGCACTGCAGGCAGCAATGTGGGGATGCGCGGGGCCCAAGCCAGGGTCCTCAGCACATGGTCCGCATCACCTGGTGTGTGGTTGGTGCAGGGCAGGTTGTACTGCTGCAGCCCAGGTGTTCGGCAGTGGCGCTGGCCTTGGCTGTGATGGATGTGAACTATTCTTCTTTCTTCTTCTTTAACTACTGGCTTGGCTGTAGGGGTAAGGTAAGTAGGGTCCAGGGACCATTACATATTGCGTGCTGTGTGTGTGCTAAAGCAATAGGAAAAGTTTCTTAAAAATAAATGCGTGGTCCATCTGTAAAAAGTCTAAAGCTGTTCCAGTTGGATAAGCATTAGGCAGTGCCTTCAAAGGTGGAGGAAAAAAGATTTTGTTTTCTTTTTTACTTATTTGACAGCTTTTTAATTTATTTGAAAGCTTTCCATATCTAGATTTAAATATCATGAAATAAAAATTGAACGTCACTAAAACAGCTTAAAAAGTATTATAGCTGGTAGAAACAGCAGTTAAAAGCTTTGTAGTTTGTGCTCATTTTTCTATACTGTTCTATACAATACAGATAGAGAAATTTCAGTGAGAATATCCTGTTTCTTGATCTTAACTGTTCATCTGTTTCTGTAATCTACCTTTGGGAAGCCTGGTGTTATAAAGATGGAATATATTGAAATGAAATGGAAGTAGAATTAAACTCTCCTTTCATTGGGGCACATGGAATCACATCTGCATCTGATGTCTGTTTTGGTCACTTGGAGGGGCATAATCAAACGCGAACGCCCATCTCCATGGGCATCTATGGCCGAAAACGGGTATGTGAAGAGGGGGGACAGACCGTATTATCGAAAAAGATGGGCGTCCATCTTTCATTTCGAAAATACGGTTTGGACGGACCAAATGCCATGGATTTGGTCCCTTCTGAGATGGGCGTTTTTTTTTTTTTTTTTTGCGATAATGGAAACTAAAAACACCCAGCTCAGAAACGTCCCAATCCAAGCCATTTGGTCGTGGGAGGGACAAATGTACAACACTACCATAGCTCTTAGGGGTGAAGGGGGCAACTACATGTGGGTACAGTGGGTTTTAGAGGCCTCCCATTTATCACCACAAGTGTTACGGGTAGGGGGGATGGGCCTGGGTCTGCCTGCCTGAAGTGCACTGCAGTACCCACTAAAAGTGCTCCAGGGACAGGACTTGTTGCTGGTGTATAACCTTGGCACACCAGTTGACACCTGAAGACTAATATAGCTGAAAACGTCCTTTATTTGAATAAGCACGTTTACTCACAGTTAACTGCAGATCAGAGGTTGTGCCCCACTGGCAACGAGTCTCCCTGGTACTGAGATTAGCAGTAGTTCCGAACTGGCAGAATGGTGTACAATGCCCTCTTTCAGCAACATTCAAGGTAAGAACTAAGTGCTGTAATGTGGCTAACACATGAAAGGGATCTAAAAGTGTCTTACACAAATGGCCACTACCTCATGGACTACCAGAAACAAAACAGGGCACACTCTGACCCAGTTAGCAGAGGAAAAATAACAATGGGAGTAGAGCCTACCAACATCGTGAGCATTTAACACAAGCTAGTGGAATCATGGAGCCCAGTACCCTACACCCACCACAATGCATTGCTGATGTGACTCTGCAGTGCCCTTAACAGAAAAGGTGTTACACTCACCCGAGACCCACATCAGAACCATGGAAAGGCTGTCAGAGGATAGAACACATTCTGCTGTCATGGAGGTGGGTACGGCATTTGAGGCTGGCATACAGGCTGGAAAAAAAGTTTGTAAAGTGGGGGGTTTTTGGTGGTAGGGGGTTAGTGACCACTGGGGGAGTCAGGGGAGGTCATCCCCGATTCCCTCCGGTGGTCATCTGGTCAGTTGGGGCACCTTTTTGGGACATGGACCTGAAAAAAAAGGGTCCAAATAAAGCGGACCAAATTCTAGTCAAAAATGCCCTTCTTGTTTCGATTATCAGATAAAGACGCCCATCTCTCCTCGGCTGATAACCACGCCCCAGTCCCGCCTTCGCCATGCCTCCGACACGCCCCCCTGATCTTTGTTCGTCTCCATGACGGACTGCAGTTGAGGACGCCAAAAATTGGGTTTTGATTATACCGATTTGGGCACCCACGGGAAACGGACGCCCATCTCCCGATTTGGGTCGAAATATGGGCGTCTTTCTCTTTCGAAAATAAGCTGGTTGGTGGCCCTTTACTAACATCTCTGCATGAATACAGGGGGAGTCCCATAGCCAGCTCCTCCAAATGACACTGATTTAAAATATAGAACAAATTAGTACTCTAACTGATGGAACCAATACTTCCTCTGTGTACATCCATATGCTGCACAAGCCAGCATGTTTGAAAATAAGTGAGATAAAATAAAAATGCTACCTACAATAAAGAACGACAAGAATGTAGCAGCTCATAGATTTGCTTGCTTTGTTTTGAATGTACTAGATGATGGCTTTGCGGGGAAGGGGGAAACATAGACTATTTTAATTGGCTTCAACTTTTTGATGTCATCATCCCCGCTCCTGTTTTCTTCAATCGTCTTGATGTCGGACTTGATGAGATAGGAGGAGGCAAGGGAAACGAGGAGATACCAGACCTTTTTTTTTTTTGGGGGGGGGGGGGGAGCAAGGAGAGGAATGAGGAGATGCTGGATCCGGGCAGAGGGAAGGAGCAGAAGATGGATAGGACTGGGAGAGTTTGGGGCAGAGGGAAGGAGCACAAGATGGATGGGAGTGGGATAGGTGGGGCAGAGGGAAGGAGCAGGAGATGGATGGGACTGGGAGGGTTAGTGAGCAGAGGGAAGGGGCAGGAGATGGATGGGACTGGGGGTGGGTGGGAGAGGGGAAGAAGCAGGATCTGAAAATAGGGATATGAGAAGAAGGGCAAGAAAAGGAGATGATGTGGGGAAAGGTTGAGACATTAAGGTGAATGACCTGGAAGACTGGTGGTTCCCTATTTTGTATCACATGAGGGTCTGTCCGTGTTCTGCATATGTGACTGAGGTGATGGATTCTGCTAACATGTAGTGTCTGGTGTAGGAATGTGTAACGGTCCACCTTGTTCCATTTTCCAGTAGCAGGTATATTGGTACTCTAGGGTCCAGTGTCTTTTCATAGGTGGGTTAGAGTGCTCGTGTGTTAAGTTTTCTGTATAGGTTTTGAGTGTCTTTTTGTAGGGTTTTGTGTTATTTCATAAAGTGTCTGGCCCTGTTGGTTTTGATATGCTGGCTTCATATTCAGCATTTTAGTCTGGTGCGTGTGTGTTTGTTGGTTTATTTATTTTTTTTAAATAGCTATAATGAATATGTATGAGATGTACATATGTAAATGAATATGCAAATGTGCTAAGCCCAGTGGTGTGCTGGAGCCAGCTTGCACCGGCTCGCAAGAGCCGCTTGTTAAATTTTGACAGCTCTTGCGAGCCGGTTGTTGTTGGGGGCGAGCCGGCTCCATTGCGGGAGGTAAGCATGGCAGGAGGGCACCATCATAGGCCATGCTTACCTCCCCTGCCGCTCCGAAGCATATCCAACCATGTCCTTCGCTCCCACCCTCCCCTCCCGCTCCCCTCCATCTTTTTTTAATTACCTCCGTCGAAGCGCGCGCCATTTAAAGCCCTGCTGCGTGCTGGACGTCTCCAGGCTTCCCCTGCTTGCTTCGGATGATGTTCGTGCCTTAGTCCCGCCTTCGCGAAAAAAGGAAATGACATCAGAATGAAGGCGGGACTAAGGCACAAACATTATCCGAAGCAAGCAGGGGAAGCCTGGAGACAGCCAGCATGCAGCAGGGCTTTAAATGGCGCGCGCTTCGACGGAGGTAATTAAAAAAAGATGGAGGGGAGTGGGAGGGGAAGGTGGGAGCGAAGGACATCTTTGGACATGCTTCGGAGCGGCAGGGGAGGGAGGAGAATTGCTGGACGGGTAGAGGGGGGCAGGGGAGAGACCTGCTGGGCATGGGTGGGTAGAGGGGGGCAGGGGAGAGGCTTGCTGGGCATGGGTGGGTAGAGGGGGCAAGGGACAGACTTGCTGGGCATGGGTGGGTAGAGGGGGGCAGGGGAGAGACTTGCTGAGCATGGGTGCGTAGAGGGGGGCAGGGGAGAGACCTGCTGGGCATGGGTGGGTAGAGGGGGGCAGGGGAGAGGCTTGCTGGGTATGAGAGAGGGGCAGGGGAGAGAGGAGAGTTTCAGGACATGGATGGAGGGGAGAGCAAGAGAAATTCTGGACATGGATGGAGGGGAGGGAAGGGAGAGAGAAGAAATGCTGGACATGGAGGGAAGATAGAGGAAGGAGATTAGATGAGGGAAAAGGAAGTGAGGAGAGAAACTGCACATGGATGGAGAAAATAGGTAGAAGCTGGATCCACTGTACAGTCAAGTATGTGGAGGACAAGAAATGAAGAAGGAGGAAAGAAAAGAAATAAATGGAAAGGAAGCCCTGGAAACGGAGTCAAGGGAACAGATAGAGAGCAGCAGAATCAGATACTGGACCAGCATGATCAGAGAAACAAAGTCACCAGACAACAAAGGTAGAAAAAAAATAATTTTATTTTCATTATAGTGTTTGGAATATGTCTACTTTGAGAATCAGGTGCTGAACGTTAAAAGTTTATATTTATTTACTTATTTATGGCATTTTATCCCATATTAAACATGAATTAGATTGGAACCTGGGATAATTTAATTTTTTTTTCCTGGAGAGAGTAATGTGTTGGCCGCCCCCCCCCCCCCCCCGGGGGGTATAGCCAGCTCTGCAATTTTTTTTTTGGGGGGGGGGCGCAGAGGTGGGTGGGGGGCGCAGAGGTGGACCAGGGAGAGAGCCTGTTAAAAATTTACCAGCACACCACTGGCTAAGCCACACCCCTTGCCCCCCTCCCCTCCAAAAATGAAAGTCAAACTATGCCCATGTCTGGTGCCTATTCTACAAAAGTCTGCTCCCCCAGACATCAAAACCTAGCTACACCTCTGCCTTCTCCCAGTTTCTAGTTTAAAAGTTGCTCTATCTCCTTTTTAAATGCCGATGCCAGCAGCCTGGTCCCACCCTAGTTGAGGTGGAGCCTATCCTTTCAGAATAGGCTCCACCTTCCCCAGAATGTTGTCCAGTTCCTAACAAATCTAAAACCCTCCTCATTGCATCATTGTCTCATCCATGCATTGAGACTCTGGAGCTCTGCCTGTCTCTAGGGCCCTGCGCATGGAACAGGGAATTCTGAAAATGCTACCCTGGAGGATCTGGATTTCAGCTTTCTACCTAGGAGCCTAAATTTGGCTTCCAGAACCTCCCTCCCACATTTTTCTATTTCATTGGTACCTACATGTACCAAGACAGCCAGCTCCTCCCCAGCACTATCTAAAATCCTATCAAAGGTCCACCACCTTTGCACCAGGCAATCCTTACATCCACCAGCCACCCAGCTATCTACATGCCTAATAATCAAATCACCAACTACAACAGCCGTCCTAACCCTTCCCTCCTGGGCAAATGCTCCTGGAGACACATCCTTAGTACAAGAGGATATTGCATCCCCTGGTGGGCTGGTCCTGACTACAGGATTATTTCTAACTTCACCAGGGTGATGCTGTCCATTTAGGAGGCCTCCCTCCTCCAATGCAGCACAGGGGCTACCAGACTGGAGGTGGGACTTCTCTACAGCATCCCTGTCCATCTTTTCTATGTATCTCTCTGTCTCCCTCAGCTCCTCCAAGTCTGCTACTCTAGCCTCAAGAGAATGGACTCATTATCTGAGAGCTAGGAGCTCTTTGCATTGAGCACACACATATAACCACTTACAAACTGGGAGATAATCATACATGTGACACTTGGTGCAAAAGACTGGATAGCACCCTTCTCGCTGCTGGACTACTGTCTGCATCTTAGTATTATAAAGTTGTTTAATTAAAACTTCTTCAGGTAATAGGGATATTAGCTGAATATAAAGAGCTTTAAGATTATATGGGATAATGTGTAATTTATTTAGTGTTTGCTTCCCAGAAATTAATTAAATGTAATTAAAACTAATAAAACTGTAATTCAAACTCTAATAAAAACACTCTACTTGTTATCCTAGTTAGAATAATGACTATAAATGAAGAGTTGTGTTAGGGGTGGGTAGGAGCTGGAGAGGGGGGTGGGAATGAAGACTGAACTAAGTCCTGCTGTGCCAGTTAGAGGCTCTGTGTTAATGCTGTAGTCCAAAGTAGCGATTAAGCCATGCTGCTCCAGCCAGCCCTGGGAGCCTTCATTGTATCAAAACGTCCTG
Source organism: Microcaecilia unicolor (assembly GCF_901765095.1). Classification (NCBI taxonomy): domain Eukaryota; kingdom Metazoa; phylum Chordata; class Amphibia; order Gymnophiona; family Siphonopidae; genus Microcaecilia; species Microcaecilia unicolor. Next base: position 98,224,870 of record NC_044041.1, on the reverse strand, counting down.
TTACCACATAGGCAGGAAGTGGCAAAGGGAATGCTTCAGGGCTGGCCAGAGCAGCATGGCTTAATTGCTACCAACAAACACAAGTTTGGAGGACCACCAACTGTGGTGGAAGGAGAGGGAAGGGCACCTGACCCATGGGAGAAGGGGAGGGAGATATGTTGAATATTAGACTTACGAGGGAGAGATGCTGAACTATGGGAGTAGAGGGTGCTAAAGAAAGGGAAGAGAAAGGAGAGAAGCCTGACACAAGGAGAGACAAACACAACAAAGAGATGCTGGACAGGGAGGGAGCACAGGAGGAGGAAATGCTGTACTTGGATGTAGGGAAGAGAAAGGGAGGATATGCTGCACATGGATGGAGGGGAGGTGAAGGGAAGAAAGAGGCAGGAGATGCTACATACAGATGGAGGGGAGGAGAAGAGAAGAGAGGGAGAAGATGTGTATGGATGCAAGGGAAGAGAAAGGGAGATGATGATGCACATAGATGGAGGGGAGAATAAGGGAAGAGAGAAGGGAATATGCTGCATGTGGATGAAGGTGTGGGGACTGGAAGGGAAGAAGATGCTGCACATGGATCTAAGGGAAGAGAGAGGGAGAAGATGCTGCACATGAATGGAGGGGAAGAGAGGGAAAAAATACTGCACATTACTCCTGGAGGAATTCTGCGTGACTGTGCACCCTGCAGAATCTGGAGTTGCGTGCAGAATGGCCAGCTGCTGGGATCAAAGAACATAAAAGCAGCCAGGCTTCTGACCAGTTCAGTTTTCTTCTTTCCCCAATTTTCTCTCTCTGCAGCATCTTCTTTCTAATGCAGGGAATGGCTCAGATTCAGGCACAGCATAGTTCTCAGTTTGCTTGAGTCTTTCAGTGCTTGTAGTCTCCCTCTATTCTCGCGAGAACGAAAGGAGAGCTGACTGGAGAATACAGGCACCATGTGGATGTAACACAGTGAGAGACATTCAGGCCCTCATGATCCAAAGCCCCGTGCTGTTCCGAACAGTGCTCTAAAATAGCGCTGGAACAGCGCAGGGCTTTACTGCATAGATGATCAAATGCATGCAAATCTAAGCAGTGCAATTATCTTTGATTATCATGTAGAAGTGCGAGCGAATTGTGCCGAGCATGCACTCAGCACAATCCTCCCGCACTTGTTTGACAGGTCTGGGCTGTCAAAAGCCCAAACCTGTCAAACAGCCTGCCCCGAGGCCCGAACTACGGGGGCTGGAGGTCCGGTGGGTCTCCAGCCCCCCCCCCAACACCCCAGAAAACGTCGTGACCGCCGCCGGCCAAACCCTCTCCCACCCTCCCACCCATCGACGGGTGGGGGGGGGGGCTGGAGGTCCGGTGGACATCCGGTCCCCCCCGACGATCCCACCCCCTCCATGTTCACCCCCAGAAATTGTGAAGTGGCCGCCTCCGGCCAAACGCTCTCCCATCCTCCCACCCTCCCACCCAGCGACGGGGGGGGGGGGGGGGGGGTGGACCTCCAGCCCACCCCAACTCCTCCCTCCCCAGCGTTCTCCTTTCAATCCCTGGTGGTCCGTGGTGACAACCCCACTCCCGGCCCCCCTACCGTTCATTTCCCTTACATGATCTGTAGCCCCGTCCAGCGCATCCCAGGATGCAATGGGTGGGGCTGGGCGCCGCCATTTTGCGGCGGCATCGACTGGAAGAGGAGGGAGGCAGGCTGCGTCCCTCCTCCAACGAAAGGTAGGGGGGCCGGGAGGGGGGTTGTCACCACGGACCACCAGGGATTGAAAGGAGAATGCTGGGGGGGGGAGGAGTTGGGGTGGGCTGGAGGTCCACCGGACCTCCAGTGTCCCCCCCCCCCCCCCCTCGTTGCTGGGTGGGAGAGCGTTTGGCCGGAGGCAGCCACTTCACAATTTCTGGGGGTTTGGGGGGCTGGAGACCCACCGGACCTCCAGCCCCCCCCCCCCCCCCCCCCAGTCGCTGGGTGGGAGAGCATTTGGCCGGAGGCAGCCACTTCACAATTTCTGGGGGTTTGGAGGGGGGGCTACAGACCCACTTGATCTCCAGCCCTCCCTGAACATGGGGGGGTGGGATCGCCAGGGGGACCTCCAGCCCCCCCCCCCCCGTTCGCGTTTGATTTGGGGGGGGGGAATGGGGGCCTGCCAGCATGCAACTGCATGCTGGACAGGGCTCACCATTCCTCCCCAATTATCCACAAAGTCTAACGCCAGCTCGGAGCTGGCGTTGATTTTGCCGCGGCCAGCGACCCAATCTTTGGCGCGCTTCTATGTTTGTGCAGCGCTGCGTACGCCTTGTAGCGCTATAGAAATGCTAAATAGTAGTAGTAGTAGTGATCATTGGGGATGAATGCGTTAAGCGCTGATTAGCATGCATTTGCAAGCTACTTGCGCTAAGAGCCCTGTTTAGCATGCATTTGCACGCTACTTGCGCTAAGAGCCCTCGAGTGCGTTGTTTCAGGCGCTCGAGGGCTCTGATCATGGGTCGGCAGCAAACTCCGGCGCTAGTATGGCGTTAACAGCCTCTAGCGCCGGAGTTTGCTTTTGATCATGAGGGCCTCAGTGCACTACAAAGAACACGCTGTAGTGGGGGGAAAGCAGAGGAACTGGTTTGGTACTCTCTATCTCCAACTGCTGGTAGATGGTCATAACCCACAAATCTCTGGATTCATCTGCTGCTGATGACAAGGAAGTAAGAGATCTACCTGTGCCAGAAATGGTATCCAAGGGTGACAATATGAAGGAACTGAAACAAATCTCGGTGAAAGACATACTAAGACAAACTAGCAAGTTAAAAAAATGATAAATCATCTGGACTGGAGGATATATACCACAAGGTACCGAAAAAATTAAAAAATGATCTGCAACATGTCATTAAAATCATCCATGGTGCCCAAAGATTGGAAGGTGGTCAATGTAACACCAATTTTTTTAAACAGTTCCAGGGGTGACCTGGGAAATTACAGACCAGTAAGCCTGATGTCAGTGCCAGACAAAAAGATTGGTAATTTTATTCTTTATAATAGTTCCTAACACATAAACAAATGTGGTTTAATAGGACAGAGTCAACATGGATTCAGCCAAGCGAAATCTTGTCTCACCAATTTACTACTTTTTTTTAAAGACATGAATAAGCATGTGGTTAAAGGTAAGCCGATTGGTGTCATGTATCTAGATTTTCAGAGAGCTTTTTGGTGGAGAGGAGGAGTGGCCTAGTGGTTAGGGTGGTGGACTTTGGTCCTGGGGAACTGAGAAACTGAGTTCAATTCCCACTTCAGGCACAGGTAGCTCCTTGTGACTCTGGGCAAGTCACTTAACCCTCCATTGCCCCCTGTAAGCCACATTGAGCCTGCCATGAGTGGGAAAGTGCAGGGTACAAATGTAACAACAACAAAAAAAAAAGTCCCTCATGAAAGACTCCTGAGAAAATTAAAAAGTAATGGGATAGGAAGCAATGTTCTGTTGTGGACTAGGTTAAAAGATTGAAAACAATTTTCTCAATGAAAGAAGGTGAATAGTGGAGTGCCCCAAGGATTTGTACTGGGATCAGTGCTTTTCAACATATTTATAAGTGATCTGGAAATAGGCACAACAAATGAGGTGATTAAATTTGCAAATGACACAAAACTGCATGAAGACTGTAAGAAATTACAGGAGGACCTTGGGAAATTGAAGACTGGGAATCCAGAGGTCTCTTTCTTAGGTATCAGTTTAAGTTTTGTCTACATTGATACTTTTAGTTTGTGGTCACTTATCCTATATTTAAAGAGGGATATTTGTGTTCTGTATTTGTGTCTGAGGCCAGGTGTTCTGGTGGAGATGGGTGTTGGCACGCATTAGTCAGTGTCATGGCCTCACATAGGAAGATATGTTGGCTGTCCAGCCCATTTGAATCCAAAGGGCTCTCGACTTCAAATTTAGCAAAGACCACTAACTGAACAGACAGCCTCAGTGGTGTTCCTATAAGAGACACACTTGAATTTAGTAGAGTATGGGAAATTGATAAGATGGTGGGTGGGAGACCGCATCAAAGTCTAACAGTATCGTTTCATAAGGCATTGGATGTAGAAAAATAAAGAATAATAGAAGATGCAGATATTCGGTTTGTGCTAGCACATGTGGCCACTGACCACCACCAACTTTTATTATGCAACATTTATGCCCCTAATACCTATGATAAAAAAAAAATTACAAGGTGCTCCTAGAGAATCTAGAAAGTTCTGACAGTGGTGTTAGGAGAGGATTTCTCATCCTGTGCTAGATAAATCCCATAATCAGAGTCATAAGATGAAACATACTAAGGAGGTACTATTAGTGTGCGATCTCTTAAATTTAATAGACGCTTGGGGGATACTTCACCCCTCTGTGCATAACTACACTCATTTGGCTAGGGCTCACTCTACCCAATGATGGACTGTATTCTGGTTTTATGGCAAATGCTATCCAAAATGCAAACAGCAGAAACGGGGCCTTATGAAATATCAGACCATGTGATGATATGGGTTAACACTTGAGATAGGGAAATGTAAATCTGGAGTCTAGCAGTGGAAGTTTCGTCAACAGTTATATAGATACCATATTCCCATTTCTTCTACATAAATGGAACAACTAAGCAGAGTGCAATGTTGAATGGGGGGTGGGGGGGGGGGAAGGAGATATAATTCTCTACTGGGAAGCAGCAAAAAGTACTCAGTGGGGAGATTTTATCTTATACAAGTTGTAAGAAAAAGGTCAGAGATCAGGAAGTTTTGAGATTACAGAAACAAATTAGGAAAGATTGCCAATTGTATGGACCCATCCAATGGGCCAATAAACTCCAATTACTGGCCACACAGGTAGCCTTTGAATGAATTAATCCATCAAAGGACAAAAAAGTCTCTACTCTATTATAAATATAACTTATACCAGTATAGAAACATAAATGGCAAAATGCTAGCCAGGTTGGCAAAAAATTGGGGAGGAACCAAAAGGATAACAATGTTAAAAGATGAGCAGGGAAGTGCAAGCAGAACAAGGCATCGGCAAGATCTTCCAAGCATTTTTGGTTTTGAGAATCTGCACTCTAGACTACAAGTAGATGTATTTTATTTATTTATTTATTGGGATTTATTAACTGCCTTTATGAAGAGATTCACCCAAGACGGTGTACAGCAGGTACAGTTTAACATAAAACTTACAATTTTGTTAACAGTATAACAATAGTAAAATGACCAAGAATAAAGTGAATGATACATACCTGTAGCAGGTGTTCTCCGAGGACAGCAGGCTGATTGTTCTCATGACTGGGTGACGTCCGCGGCAGCCCCCACCAACCGGAACAAAACTTCGTGGGCGGTCCTGCACGCAGGGCACGCCCACTGCGCATGCGCGGCCGTCTTCCCGCCCGTACGTGACCATTCCCGCTCAGTTGAATGACAAGCAAAAATGATGAAACGCAACTCAAAAGGGGAGGAGGGAGGGAAGGTGAGAACAATCAGCCTGCTGTCCTCGAAGAACACCTGCTACAGGTATGTATCATTCACTTTCTCCGAGGACAAGCAGGCTGCTTGTTCTCACGACTGGGGTATCCCTAGCTCTCAGGCTCACTCAAAACAAGAACCCAGGTCAATTGCACCTCGCAACGGCGAGGGAACAACAGAAAATTGACCTACGAAGAACAACTAACTGAGAGTGCAGCCTGACCAGAATAATTCGGGTCCTGGAGGGTGGAGTTGGATTTACACCCCAAACAGATTCTGCAGCACCGACTGCCCGAACCGACTGTCGCGTTGGGTATCCTGCTGGAGGCAGTAATGTGATGTGAATGTGTGGACAGATGACCACGTCGCAGCCTTGCACATCTCTTCAATAGTGGCTGACTTCAAGTGAGCCACCGACGCTGCCATGGCTCTGACACTACGAGCCGTGACATGACCCTCAAGAGCCAGCCCAGCCTGGGCATAAGTGAAGGAAATGCAATCTGCTAGCCAATTGGAGATGGTGCGTTTCCCGACAGCGACCCCTATCCTGTTAGGGTCGAAAGAAACAAACAATCGGGTGGACTGTCTGTGGGGCTGTGTCCGCTCCAAGTAGAAGGCCAATGCTCTCTTGCAGTCCAATGTGTGCAACTGACGTTCAGCAGGGCGGGTATGCGGTCTGGGAAAGAATGTTGGCAAGACAATTGACTGGTTAAGATGGAACTCCGACACCTTCAGCAGGAACTTTGGGTGGGTGCGGAGCACTACTCTGTTGTGATGAAATTTGGTATACGGAGCATGAGCTACCAAGGCTTGAAGCTCACTGACCCTACGAGCTGAAGTAACTGCCACCAAGAAAATGACCTTCCAGGTCAAGTACTTCAGATGGCAGGTATTCAGTGGCTCAAAAGGAGGTTTCATCAGCTGGGTGAGGACGACGTTGAGATCCCATGACACTGTAGGAGGCTTGATAGGGGGCTTTGACAAAAGCAGGCCTCTCATGAAGCGAACGACTAAAGGCTCTCCAGAGATGGCTTTACCTTCCACACGATAATGGTAAGCACTAATCGCACTAAGGTGATTCCTTACTGAGTTGGTCTTGAGGCCAGACTCTGATAAGTGCAGAAGGTATTCAAACAGGTTCTGTGCAGGGCAAGAACGAGGTTCTAGGGCCTTGCTCTCACACCAAACGACAAACCTCCTCCACTTGAAAAAGTAACTCTTTTTAGTGGAATCCTTCCTAGAGGCAAGCAAGACACGGGAGACACCCTCAGACAAACCCAACGCAGCGAAGTCTACACCCTCAACATCCAGGCCGTGAGAGCCAGAGACTGAACAGTAAGATAAAGGAAGTCATTAGAGCCAAAAAACAATCCTTCAGAAAGTGGAGAAGAGAACCAACTGAAAGTAACAGGATAGATCATAAGGAATGCCAAGCCAAATGCAAAGCGGAGATAAGGAGGGCAAAAAAGGACTTTGAGAAGAAATTAGCGTTGGAAGCAAAAATACATAGTAAAAATTTTTTTAGATACATTAAAAGCAGGAAACCGGCCAAAGAGTCGGTTGGGCCGCTGGACGAAAATGGTGTTAAAGGGGCGATCAGGGAGGACAAAGCCGTAGCGGAGAAATTAAATGAATTCTTTGCTTCGGTCTTCACCGAGGAGGATTTGGGGGGGGGACACCGGTGCCGGAAAGAATATTTGAAGCGGGGGAGTCGGAGAAACTAAACGAATTCTCTGTAACCTTGGAGGATGTAATGGGTCAGTTCAGCAAGCTGAAGAGTAGTAAATCACCGGGACCTGATGGTATTCATCCCAGAGTATTAATAGAACTAAAAAATGAACTTGCGGAGCTACTGTTAGAAATATGCAATCTGTCCCTAAAATCGAGTGTAGTACCGGAAGACTGGAGGGTAGCCAATGTTACTCCGATTTTTAAGAAGGGTTCCAGAGGAGATCCGGGAAATTATAGACCGGTGAGTCTGACGTCGGTGCCGGGCAAGATGGTGGAGGCTATTATCAAGAATAAAATTGCAGAGCATATACAAAAACATGGACTGATGAGACAAAGTCAGCACGGATTTAGTGAAGGGAAGTCTTGCCTCACCAATCTAATGCATTTTTTTGAGGGGGTAAGCAAACATGTGGACAATGGGGAGCCGGTTGATATTCTATATATGGATTTTCAGAAGGCGTTTGACAAAGTGCCGCACGAAAGACTCCTGAAGAAATTGCAGAGTCATGGAATCGGAGGTAGGGTATTATGGATTAAGAACTGGTTGAAAGATAGGAAGCAGAGAGTAGGATTGCGTGGCCAGTATTCTCAGTGGAGGAGGGTAGTTAGTGAGGTCCCGCAGGGGTCTGTGCTGGGTCCGTTGCTTTTTAATGTATTTATAAATGACCTAGAGATGGGAATAACTAGTGAGGTAATTAAATTCGCCGATGACACAAAATTATTCAGGGTCGTCAAGTCGCAGGAGGAATGTGAACGATTACAGGAGGACCTTGCGAGACTGGGAGATTGGGCGTGCAAGTGGCAGATGAAGTTCAATGTTGACAAGTGCAAAGTGATGCATGTGGGTAAGAGGAACCCGAATTATAGCTACGTCTTGCAAGGTTCCGCATTAGGAGTTACGGATCAAGAAAGGGATCTGGGTGTCGTCGTCGATGATACGCTGAAACCTTCTGCTCAGTGTGCTGCTGCGGCTAGGAAAGCGAATAGAATGTTGGGTGTTATTAGGAAGGGTATGGAGTCCAGGTGTGCGGATGTTATAATGCCGTTGTATCGCTCCATGGTGCGACCGCACCTGGAGTATTGTGTTCAGTACTGGTCTCCGTATCTCAAAAAAGATATAGTAGAATTGGAAAAGGTACAGCGAAGGGCGACGAAAATGATAGTGGGGATGGGACGACTTTCCTATGAAGAGAGGCTGAGAAGGCTAGGGCTTTTAGCTTGGAGAAGAGACGGCTGAGGGGAGATATGATAGAAGTGTATAAAATAATGAGTGGAATGGATCGGGTGGATGTGAAGCGACTGTTCACGCTATCCAAAAATACTAGGACTAGAGGGCATGAGTTGAAGCTACAGTGTGGTAAATTTAAAACGAATCGGAGAAAATGTTTCTTCACCCAACGTGTAATTAGACTCTGGAATTCGTTTCCGGAGAACGTGGTACGGGCGGTTAGCTTGACGGAGTTTAAAAAGGGGTTAGATAGATTCCTAAAGGACAAGTCCATAGACCGCTATTAAATGGACTTGGAAAAATTCCGCATTTTTAGGTATAACTTGTCTGGAATGTTTTTACGTTTGGGGAGCGTGCCAGGTGCCCTTGACCTGGATTGGCCACTGTCGGTGACAGGATGCTGGGCTAAATGGACCTTTGGTCTTTCCCAGTATGGCACTACTTATGTACTTATGTAAGGTTGGGGTGCAGCAACGCCCCGTCGTTCTGCGAAATGAGAGTCGGAAAACACTCCAACCTCCACGGTTCTTCGGAGGACAACTCCAGAAGAAGAGGGAACCAGATCTGACGGGGCCAAAAGGGCGCTATCAGAATCATGGTGCCGCGGTCTTGCTTGAGCTTCAGTAAGGTCTTCCCCACCAAAGGTATGGGAGGATAAGCATACAGAAGGCCGGTCCCCCAATGAAGGAGAAAGGCATCCGACGCTAGCCTGCCGTGTGTCTGAAGTCTGGAACAGAACAGAGGCAGCTTGTGGTTGGTCTGAGAGGCGAAAAGGTCCACCGAGGGGGTGCCCCACTCTCGGAAGATCTTGCATACCACTCTGGAATGGAGCGACCACACGTGCGGTTGCATGACTCTGCTCAGTCTGTCGGCCAGACTGTTGTTTACGCCTGCCAGGTATGTGGCTTGGAGGAGCATGCCGAACTGGCAAGCCCAACGCCACATCCCGACAGCTTCCTAACACAGGGGGCGAGATCCGGTGCCCCCCTGCTTGTTGATGTAATACATTGCAACCTGATTGTCCGAATTTGGATAATTTGACAGGACAGCCTATCTCTGAAAGCCTTCAATGCGTTCCAGATCGCTCGGAGCTCCAGGAGGTTGATCTGAAGATCCTTTTCCTGGAGGGACCACAGTCCCTGGGTGTGAAGCCCATCGACATGAGCTCCCCACCCCAGGCGAGATGCATCCGTCATCAGCACTTTCGTGGGCTGTGGAATTTGGAATGGACGTCCCAGGGTCAAATTGGTCCGAATGGTCCACCAGTGCAGTGAAGTGCGGCAACTGGTGGAGAGGCGGATGACATCTTCTAGATTCCCGGTGGCTTGAAACCACTGGGAAGCTAGGGTCCATTGAGCAGATCTCATTTGAAGACAAGCCATGGGAGTCATATGAACTGTGGAGGCCATATGACCCAGAAGTCTCAACATCTGCCGAGCTGTGATCTGCTGAGACGCTCTGGTCCGTGAAGCCAGGGACAGGAGGTTGTTGGCCCTCACTTCGGGAAGGAAGGCCTGAGCCGTCTGGGTATTCAGCAGAGCTCCTATGAATTCCAGAGACTGGGCTGGCTGGAGATGGGACTTTGGGTAATTTATCACAAACCCCAGCAGCTCTAGGAGTTGAATAGTGCACTGCATGGACCGGAGAGCTCCTGCCTCCGAGGTGTTCTTGACCAGCCAATCGGCGAGATATGGGAACACGTGCACTCCCAGCTTGCGTAGATACGCCGCTACCACCACGAGGCACTTTGTAAACACCCGTGGGGCAGAGGCGAGCCCAAAGGGCAGCACACAATACTGAAAGTGCCGTGCGCCCAGGCGGAATCTGAGATACTGTCTGTGAGCTGGCAGTATCGGGATGTGAGTGTATGCGTCCTTTAAATCCAGGGAACATAGCCAATCGTTTTTCTGAATCATTGGCAGAAGGGTGCCCAAGGAAAGCATCCTGAACTTTTCTTTGACCAGGAATTTGTTCAGGCCTCTCAGGTCTAGGATGGGACGCATCCCCCCTGTTTTCTTTTCCACAAGGAAGTACCTGGAATAGAATCCCTGCCCTTCCTGCCCGGGTGGTACGGGCTCGACCGCATTGGCGCTGAGAAGGGCGGAGAGTTCCTCTGCAAGTACCTGCTTGTGATGGGAGCTGAAGGATTGAGCTCCCGGGGGACAATTTGGTGGCAGGGAGGTCAAATTCAGGGCGTATCCGCACCGCACTATTTGGAGAACCCACTGGTCGGAGGTTATGAGAGGCCACCTGTGGTGAAAAAATTTCAACCTCCCTCCGACCGGCAGATCGTCCGGTACGGACACTTTGAGGGCGGCTATGTTCCCATGGATCCAGTCAAAAGCCCGTCCCCGGCTTTTGCTGTGGAGGCGCAGGGGGCTGCTTAGGCGCACGCTGTTGACGAGAACGAGCGCGCTGGGACTGTCCCTGTGCCTGACGAGGCCTTCGGGCCAGCTGGGTGTACCTACGCTTGGGAAAAGCATAGGGCGCAGCCTGCCGGGCCCGGGAAAAACGTCCACCTGCTGAGGTGGATGCTGAAGGCGCCCGGTGGGAGAGCTTGTCGAGGGCGGTTTCCCGCTGATGCAGTTGGTCCACCAGCTGCTCGACCTTCTCACCAAAAATATTATCCCCCCGGCAAGGGACGTCGGCCAGTCTCTGCTGGGTGCGGTTGTCCAGGTCAGAGGCACGCAGCCATGAGAGCCTGCGCATCACTATACCTTGGGCCGCAGCACGAGATGCCACGTCACAGGTGTCATATATACCCCTGGACAGGAACTTTCTGCACGCCTTCAGCTGCCTGACCACCTCCTGAAAAGGCCTGGACTGCTCCGGCGGGAGCTTGTCAACCAGGTCCGCCAGTTGCTTCACATTATTCCGCATGTGGATGCTCGTGTAGAGCTGGTAAGACTGGATGCGGGTCACGAGCATGGAAGATTGGTAGGCCTTCCTCCCAAACGAGTCCAGAGTGCGAGATTCTCGCCCCGGGGGCGCCGAGGCGGTATCCCTCGAACTCCGTGCCCTCTTGAGAGCAGAGTCCACGACCGCCGAGTCATGAGGCAATTGGGGCCGCATTAATTCTGGGTCCGAGTGGATTCTGTATTGGGACTCTGCTTTCTTGGGGATGGTGGGATTAGATAATGGTCTCACCCAGTTCCGAAGCAGTGTCTCTTTGAGGACATTGTGCAACGGTACCGTGGAGGACTCTCTAGGTGGTGATGGATAATCGAGGACCTCGAGCATCTCAGCCCTCGGCTCATCCACAGAGACCACGGGGAAGGGAATGCATATAGACATGTTCCTGACAAAGGAGGCAAAGGAGAGGCTCTCAGGAGGCGAGAGCTTTCTCTCTGGTGAAGGCGTGGGGTCGGAGGGAAGGCCCACAGACTCCTCTGAGGAGAAATATCTGGGGTCCTCCTCCTCCCCCCACGAGGCCTCTTCCTCGGTGTCGGACATAAGCTCGTGCAGCTGAGTCCTCAACCGGGCCCGGCTCGACGTCGAGGCACCGAGGCCTCGGTGTTGTCGAGCGGTGGACACCCGCGCCGGCGGGGAGAGCTCGCCGACGCCACAGTCAACGGCGCCGAGGGCGCAAGCACCCCCGGCGCTGGCACAGTCTGGCGCATCAGCCCTTCCAGGATCCCCGGAAGGATGGCTCGGAGGCACTCGTCCAGGCCCGCTGCCGGGAAAGACGGGGGGGCCGGTAGAGGCGTCGGTGCCGGAAGCTGCTCGGGGTCCAGGAGACTGCACCGAAGTGCTGGGACCCTGACGCGGCGGTACCTCTACGACAGAGGGGGACCTCTCCTCTCGACGCTGACGCTTTCTTGGCGTCGACTCCTCTCCGGCGCCGGGGGCCAGATGCATCGATGGCGACCAATGACGGTGCTTCTTTGTTTTCTTGCGATGCCCGTCATCGGCGCTAGGTGGAAAGGAGGAGGAGGAGGTCGATCCCCCTCGGCCTCGAGGGACCGGGTCCGACAGGGTTCGGTCCCGAGGGCCCTGGGTAGAGGGAGTGACCGGGGCCGATTGCCCACGCGGCCTCTCACCCCTGCTGTCACCGGAGGACCGGCGGGCCGACGGGACCTGTGCTCCTGGGGTTGATGCCATCGGTGCCGATTTCGCGGACATCGATACCGGTACCGAAGAACCGGCCGTCGATACCGATGCCGTCAAGGTCGACGTCGAGGGGCTGGCGCAAGTTCCAAAAAGACGGTCCCGAAGAACTTGCCTCGCTACTTGTGTCCGTTTCCGGAGACCGAGACACAAAGTACACGACTTGGTATCGTGCTCCGGCCCGAGGCACTGGAGGCACCAAGCGTGAGTGTCGGTCTGCGAGATATGCCGGCTGCACGACCACATTTTTTAAATCCACTTGGGACCTTCGAGGACATCGACGGAAAAATCGCGTTGGCGAAATCAAAGTCGTCGATGGTGGCGGTAAAAATCACACCTCGAAAAGAAATCGACCGCGCGGCCACAAGGCCGCAACGCGACGCCCTCGCTAAAAGACAAGGGAAAACAAGTACAGCGCATTTTTTTTTTTGAGAAAAACTAAAGAGAAAACGCGGCATCGAAAATAAACGAAAAAATAAACGAAGATTCGCGAACAACGCGATCCGGTTTCCGGGGCTGAGAAAGAGAGAGGCGAACATGTCTCTCTCCAGGCGCGGAAAAGAAAAGACTGAGCGGGAACGGTCACGCACGGGCAGGAAGACGGCCACGGATGCGCGGTGGGCGTGCCCTGCGTGCGGGACCACCCATGAAGTTTTGTTCCGGTTGGTGGGGGCTGCCGCGGACGTCACCCAGTCGTGAGAACAAGCAGCCTGCTTGTCCTCGGAGAAACACAAATACAATAAATGAGGTAAACTTGAAAACAGCAAAATGAAACCTAATAACAGGACTACCATAAAATAGGATCAAAAATATACACAAATTCACATGAGGTCTCATAGCCCAGGAGGATTCTGCAATGGTGGTTTTACATGTAGAAGTCCTATCACAAATGAGAAATTATAAGAAAATGGGAAGATGTGAGTCTATCTACTGGAGCATGATAGGTAAAGAGAGCACTGAAATGTACTCTAATGAGGACATTTGGAGTCCTATATGATAGAGATGGTATAAATGGTACAATATATTGTCAGGAGGCCAGTGAATGAGGTTGCAGCCATTTGTGAGAAAACAGAAAACTACTGCATATAAAGACATAAGAATGCCTGTTAAATGGTTTTCTTGCTACAACTTGTATATCTTAAATAGGCATTGGTAACCCTAAAGTAGAGACTAAATGATGCCCAATTTTCATACTATGAGGGTTAGTAATTTGAGAAGACTGGGATGAAGAAGGCAACCCTAATTCTGAGTGATTATTACTGGAAATATTTAGAGCATGCCCAGAAGCAGAAGTGCAAGTCTGACTAGGTCAGCAGGGTGCTATAAGGTGACCAGGTTTCTGTTGAAATTTGTACAGGATCTTTGCTATAAGTGGGATGGGGGGGGGAATAAGATAGTGACATTCATTTAACTAGTCTGGAACTGCCTCAGACAGCTGATGAGGATAAGGAGTTACTTAATGCACCTATCATGGTTAATGAGGTAGGATGGGCAGTCCAGCAGAGCTCACTGCACAAAGCCCTGATGGATATCAGTAGGAATTCTGTAAAATTTTGAAAGACAAAATAGTTAAGCCTATATGTTTAATCATATCATAGTCAAAAACAATGCCTAACACTTTACAACTTTTAAAGGTTTACACACAATTAGTGTATAAATTTGTTGAGTAGCTGTTGACAATTACATTCCCAAATAATTAAAAAAAAATCCATTTGCCAGCTTCAATGGGGAAGGGCCCACCCAACTCATCTACAAATTATCATCTGAGGCTAGTGCTTCCAACTTGGGTATACTCAATTTAAAAAATCCCCATCAAAGACAGTAGCTTGAATTTCTCTAGTAGTAGTAATACCAAAACCATGGAAGGATCTGCTTAGCCAAAATCATATTGTCCTATCTTGCTGTTAAATGGGGTTCGTCTGCAATAGATATGTGGTTAAGAATGTGAAGAGCATATTGGCTTCCCTAGAAATAGTTAAGCAAAGAAGAGAGCCTTCTCTGCTGATAAGTTTCAATGCAGAAAAGGCTTTTGACCAAGTATTCTGGGATTATCTGCATGGCATGTTAGCAAAGTATGGATTCAGTTCATGTGCTCAGTTAGGATCTGCAAGCAAGCTGTCTGGGTTAACTATATATCTGAGCAATTTACCATACATAAAGGGATGTGCCAGAGGTGGCTTCTGACTTCCTTGCTATTTATTCCCTCATTAGAGAAATCCAAAATAAGGAAATTAGGCTGGTGGTGGAACCTGTTTATTCCATATGATCTTACTTCCTAGATAACTTTAAGAATGCTGCTCAGTCCTATACAATTGTTAAATGAGGGCCTTGTTTGCAAAGAACATGAGTAGACTTTTGCTGGTGGGCTTAAAAGTCCAAGTGAATTTATATGGTGACTGGCAGCAGGGATGGTTGTGATTGCCAGATATGAGGAAATATAATCAAGCATAGGCATTTAAGCGACTGGTTACTGGAAAGCCAAGATTATACCCCAGTCTTACAAAAAGGCACATGTTTCACCCTGGCATTTCAATTATCTTTTGCAAGCAAACAGTAAGGCTGTACCAGAGAATCTGAAAAATGATATCTTACTGAGACCTGAGAGATATGGCAGGACCTTGCAAGACTGTGGGGCCAGAATTCTAATAGTACAGATCAATTACCCCTTGGAGGGAATGCAGCTTTTCTACCAGCCAGAGAGAGTGAGGTGTTTGCCTAAGCAAGAGGAGGGTCACCTTACTTGAATTTATTCAAGGATAACCACCTCAAGAATTTATTCAAGGATAACCACCTCATGGGATTTCCATATATAGTGAGTACTGGCTACTACTACTACTACTTAACATTTCTAGAGGGTTACGCAGCGCTGTACAGTTTAACAATGAAGGACAGTCCCTGCTCGAAGGAGCTTACAATCTAAAGGACGAAATGTCAAGTTGGGGCAGTCAAGATTTCCTGAATAGAGGTGTAGTGGTTAGGTGCCGAAGGCGACATTGAAGAGGTGGGCTTTGAGCAAGGATTTGAAGATGGGCAGGGAGGGGGCCAGGCGTATGGGCTCAGGGAGTTTATTCCAAGCATGGGGTGAGGCGAGGCAGAAAGGGCGGAGCCTGGAGTTGGCAGTGATGGAGAAGGGTACTGAGAGGAGGGATTTGGCTAGGCAGGATGATCAATTTGCATATCAATTAGTCCACAATCAATTCCCTTGATAAGGAAGATCACACTCTTGATATGGCAGTAAATTGCAGGAACTTTTAGGAGCAGAGTCCCTGCAATGGATGTTGATCTCAGGGTTACATAAGGCCCTGCAATTAAGCAGTTCAAGAGGACTAATGGAAAGATAGGGAAATTATTTAGGACCCCTACTCCGTGTATTTACTATAATTAAAGTTAGTAGCTCAGATCCCTCTGCTGGTGCATAGTGCAAAGTTGAGGGAATGCCAATTTAGGATCTTGTATCAAGCTTTTTTTTTCTTTTTTTAAGTACAAGTAGATAAAGTCAGGGTGAACCACAATCTCCACATGCTTGAAATGTAGACAAGGGGAGAATAATTGTATATGTGCCCTAGCCTTGCAGTGAAATCAAATTTTGTGGGTAGGTATGGGATACAAGGGAAAGGTGACTACTTACATAAGAGGCAGAAATTTGGAGGTGGGGGGGGAAGGAGGAAGAGATTAGTCTCCCATCTCTGGCACGGGAAGCTCCACCCTCATATCGGTGTTGGAATAAGTTTCATACACAGATTGTGATGGATTTAAAAAGGGCAGGACACATCCCAAAATGTAAGAAACTATTTGTGAAGACAAGACACACACAGTCCCTCTCCTCAAGAGCAAGGGGTTTGGTGCTAAATGTATTATTAGGAGAGGAGAGAAATGAAAACCCACTGGAGAATACAGCTAAATGAAGACTAGAAATATGGGAAGGGAGAGGGGGATCAGGTAGTACAGTGTGAAAGGTATGAAAAAACAAGACTTTGTGCCTAAAGAGTTAAATGTTCAGTGAAAGAGGGGGAGGCAGTTGGTATTTGAAAAATGTAGAACATTACATGTTGTATGGTAACTTTGTAGTTATTGAGACTGTTGAATTGTCAACTAAGAGGTTTAAAAAAAAAGGAATAGCATAGTTGTCAAGAGATGAAAATAAGGTAATGCAATCCAAAAAAACGAAAACCCACACCTACAAAACAGGTGTCCAATTCTACACTCAGTGGCCCATTAAAACAGCAGTGGTAAGCCCAATGCAGGCTTATCGTTTGCTCTTCCGGGACTACCACTGGCTCCCGCCCCAAACGCATGCCATTTCCGGGGGGAAAAGAAAAGCACCAGAAATGGCGTGCTTGGCAGTAACCCAGCATCACCGTGGGCTGCCCAGTCACCACTGGGTTAGCACAGGAGCCCTTATTGACACCTCAGTGGGTGGTAGTAAGGGCTCCCCATCACATGGCCATGCAGTGAGAGTTCTTATCTCATGGCCATCTGTGGCTGGGGTTCTTTTACCAAGCTGTGGTAAAAAGGGCCCTGGCGCACAAGAAAAACAGCCCCCGCAACTAGTGGTAAAAGGACCCCTCAGAAAGTAATAGGAATGCTGCTTAACGAAGGTTCTGCAAACTCAGTAAGGAGTTCCGTAAGCAAGGGGATAGAAAGGAAAAAAAATGCAGAATGAGTATACTATCTAAACACAAGGAGGAATTGATAATAAAAGTCACAATTTTTTTTTAGAGGAATCTAGGCAATAAGGTTTATACAGACAGAAAAAATAAAGTGGAGTACCTGAAGGGAGTGCCTTGTGGGTGAGCCCAAGAATGTTCTGAACCACAAACAATAATTAAGTCAGTGGTGTTGAAAAAGCAGCAGCGATGTGGTCAAACGTTACCATTGGGTAGAAGCCTATAGGTGCCTGCATTGTTGGACAGCAGGATCTTCTGCCTACCAGTGAATAACAGGAGGTGGGGGAGGAAGGCACTGAATATGTTACAAGAAATATAAATATGTTACAAGAAATGATTTATCTTGGGGGAAAGAGCTCTAGAGCACTTGCTACTGTTTATAATTTAAGAGCAGGTGCTGTATTTATAAGTTTTAGGATATTAATTTCTCCACCAATCACCAAAGGTGATAATGGCAATAAATTAAATAAATTAACACAAAGAGACCATATTTTTAGCTTCAAAAAGGTAAAATTATGTATCATACCTGATAATTTTCTTTCCATTAATCATAGCTGATCAATCCATAGACTGGTGGGTTGTGTCCATCTACCAGCAGGTGGAGATAGAGAGCAATCCTTTTGCCTCCCTATATGTGGTCATGTGCTGCCGGAAACTCCTCAGTATGTCGATATCCAAGCTCCATCCGCAGGACTCAGCACTTAGAGAATTACACCCACGAAGGGACACTCTGCCCAGCTCACCACCGCCGAAACGGGGGAGGGGAATTAACCCAGCTCATCCCCACACAAGTGGGGGAGGGGAATCCGTCCAGCTCATCCCCGCGGAGCGGGGGAGGGACACCACACCCACCGATGCGGGGGGATCTGGCTTATCCTGCAACCGCAACCGCGGGAGGAGCTGACTGACCCTAACACCGCCGAAGCAGGAGGGGTACAAAACTGCCCTACTGCCGCACGAAGCGGGAGGGAGCGCCGGCAAAATTTAAGTCTCAATCCAGCCCCGTAAAACAGAGGGGAGAGGAATGCAGCAGCTCACTGTAACACAAATTCGTCTCAACTCTTGAAGAATTCATTGAAAAACTTGAACACGAAGTCCTCCTGAACAGGAACTGAAGACTAAACTTGAACCTGAAATGCAACCAGAATATAAACAGTACAGATATCTGGGAGGGGCTATGGATTGATCAGCTATGATTAATGGAAAGAAAATTATCAGGTATGATACATAATTTTACCTTCCATATCATCATGCTGATCAATCCATAGACTGGTGGGATGTACCGAAGCAGTACTCACCCAGGGCGGGACACTGAAATCCCTGACCGCAACACTGAAGCTCCAAACCGGGCCTCCGCCCGAGCAGCCACAGTCAAGCGGTAATGCCTGGAGAAGGTATGGGCCGAAGCCCAAGTTGCCGCCTTGCAAATCTCTTCCAAGGAGACGGACCCGGCCTCTGCCATCGAGGCCGCCTGAGCTCTAGTGGAGTGAGCCTTCAGCTGGATAGGCGGCACCTTCCCCGCGGCCACATAAGCCGCTGCAATGGCTTCCTTGACCCATCTTGCCACTGTAGGCTTAGCAGCCTGCAGACCCTTACGAGGACCTGCAAACAGGACAAACAGATGATCCGATTTCCGGAAATCATTGGTCACTTCCAAGTATCTGATGACATGTCTCACATCCAGATATTTGAGAGCAGAGTATTCCTCTGGGTAGTCCTCCCTACGAAAGGAAGGGAGACAGAGCTGCTGATTCACATGGAAGTGAGAAACAATCTTGGGCAGGAAGGAAGGCACTGTGCGAATAGTCACTCCTGCCTCAGTGAACTGCAGAAAAGGCTCTCTACATGAGAGCGCCTGGAGCTCGGAAACTCTTCTGGCTGAAGTGATAGCCACCAAAAAGACTGCTTTCAACGTCAGGTCTTTCAGAGATGCCCTCGACAAGGGTTCAAAAGGCGGCTTCTGCAAGGCTCTTAGCACCAGATTGAGATTCCACGCAGGTACCACTGAGTGTAGAGGAGGGCGCAGGTGATTAACTCCCTTGAGAAAGCGCACCACATCTGGCTGCGAAGCCAGGGAAACACCCTTCAGGCGGCCCCTGAAGCAAGCCAGAGCCGCTACCTGGACTTTAAGGGAACTGAGCGACAGGCCTTTCTCCAGACCTTCTTGCAGGAACGCCAACACTGAAGAAATTGGAGCAGTGAAGGGAGAAAGTGAGCCTGCTTCACACCACGCTGCAAAGATACGCCAAACCCTGGCGTAAGCAGTAGAAGTAGAGCGCTTCCTCGCTCTCAGCATAGTGGCGATGACCTTGTCTGAGATGCCCTTCTTTCTCAGACGCTGCCGCTCAATAGCCAGGCCGTAAGACCAAAGGGGGAGGGATCCTCCATCACCACGGGACCCTGATGTAACAGGCCCTGCTCCACTGGCAGCCGCAGAGGATCGTCGACTGAGAGCCTGATAAAGTCCGCATACCAGGGACGTCTGGGCCAGTCCGGACCCACCAGGATTATCCGGCCCGGATGCTTTGCCACCCGGTCTAGCACCCTGCCCAACATGGGCCAGGGCGGGAACACATAGAGAAGCTCTTGTGTCAGCCACTGTTGGAGAAGAGCATCTACTCCCAGGGATCGAGGATCCCGTCCTCTGCTGAAAAAGCGCGGCACTTGGCAATTGGCCGATGACGCCATCAGATCTAGGCTCGGCTAGCCCCAGCGCTTCGTGATGTCCAAGAACGCCTGAGCAGATAGCTGCCACTCTCCGGGCTCCAAGGTATGGTGACTGAGAAAGTCCGCCTTGACATTCATGACTCCGGCAATGTGGGCCGCTGACAGCTGTTCCAGGTTCGCTTCCGCCCACTGGCATAGATTCATGGCCTCCTTGGCTAGAGGGGCGCTCTTGGTACCTCCCTGGTGGTTGACATAGGCCACAGCCGTGGCATTGTCCGACAGGACCCGTACTGGCTTCAACGCCAGTACCGGGATGAACTCCAAAAGCGCCAACCGAATGGCCCTGAGTTCCAGGAGGTTGATAGACCACTTTGCCTCTGCAGGAGACCAGAGCCCCTGCGCTGTCCTTCCCAAGCAGTGGGCTCCCCAGCCCGACAAAGAGGCGTCCGTCGTGACGACAATCCACTCCGGGGTCACCAGAGGCATTCCTGCAGACAACTTGTCTGTCTGCATCCACCAGCTCAGCGCCTTGCGCACTGCTGGGTCCAAGGGAAGGCGCACAGCATAATCCTCCGACATCGGAGTCCAGCGCTGCAGCAGAGAGTGTTGTAGTGGTCTCATGTGAGCCCTGGCCCAGGGCACTACTTCCATCGTGGCCGTCATAGAGCCCAACAGCTGCACATAGTCCCAAGCCCGAAGAGGAGAGGCTACTAGGAACTGGTCCACCTGAGCCTGAAGCTTGACAATCCGATTGTCTGGCAGGAACACTCTGCCCACTTGGGTGTCGAATCGAACTCCCAAATACTCCAGGGACTGAGTCGGGCGCAGCTGGCTCTTCTCCCAGTTGATGATCCACCCCAGGGAGCTCAAATGAGCAACCACCCGGTCCACAGCTTTGCCGCACTCTGCATAAGAGGGGGCTCGGATCAACCAGTCGTCCAGATAAGGATGGACTTGTACTCCTTCCTTTCGCAGGAAGGCCGCGATGACCACCATTACTTTGGAGAAGGTCCGCGGAGCAGTAGCCAACCCGAAAGGGAGGGCTCTGAACTGGAAGTGTCGGCCCAGGACTGCAAAACGCAGAAAGCGTTGATGAGGAGGCCAGATGGGAATATGCAGGTACGCTTCCTTGATGTCCAAGGAAGCCAAGAACTCTCCTGCCTTCACTGCCGCTATAACAGAGCGGAGAGTCTCCATGCGAAAGTGCCGCACTTTCAAGGCCTGATTGACCCCTTTGAGGTCGAGGATAGGCCGGACAGAACCTCCTTTCTTTGGTACCACAAAGTAAATGGAGTAACGTCCCTTGCCAGTCTGATTTTCTGGCACTGGAACGACCCCACCCAGGCGGATCAGGTTGTCCAAGGTCTGCTGCACTGCCACAGCTTTGACCGGAGACTTGCAGGGAGAGAGTACAAACCCGTCTCTTAAGGGTCGGCAGAACTCTAACTTGTAGCCGTCTCTGATGACTTCCAGCACCCAAGCGTCTGAAGTTACTTTGGTCCACTCGCCCAGAAACGAGGACAGGCGTCCTCCAATCTGCACTGGGCCATGGACCAGGACCCCGTCATTGGGTACGAGACCCTGGGGGAGGACCGGAGGGCGTACCTCCGGGACGGCGGTCTCTGCGAAAGGAATGCTGCTTGGGGGAGAAGTTCCTTTTTAAGGAAGAGGGGGCAGAGGAGCCCGACTTGCCCGGGCGGTACCGACGGGCTTCTTGAAACCGTCCTCTGGAGATACCGGGGCGAGCACTGGCCCGAGCCCTGACCTCTGGTAACCTCTTGCCCTTAGATGTGCCGAGATCGGTCACGATTTTGTCCAGCTCGACCCCAAAGAGCAGCTTGCCTTTAAAAGGCAACTTAGCCAGGCGGGACTTAGAGGCGTGGTCCGCAGACCAATGTTTCAGCCAAAGCCAGCGCCGCGCAGAGACTGTCTGAGCCATGCCTTTAGCCGAGGCTCTCAAGACATCATACAGTAAGTCTGCCAAATAAGCCAAGCCCGATTCCAGGGCCGGCCAGTCAGCCCTCGAGGAAGGATCCGAGGGGGAAGCCCGCTGCACCATCGTCAGGCACGCCCTGGCCACATAGGAGCCGCAAACTGAGGCCTGCAAACTTAAGGCAGCCGCCTCGAAGGACGACCTTAAAGCCGCTTCCAATCTTCTGTCTTGGGCGTCCTTTAGGGCCGTGCCACCTTCCACCGGCAACGCCGTCTTCTTAGTCACCGCAGTGATTAAAGAATCCACGGTAGGCCAAAGAAAGGCCTCACGTTCACTTTCAGGCAAAGGATAGAGGCGGGACATAGCCCTAGCCACTTTGAGGCTCGCTTCCGGGACATCCCATTGAGCCGAAATTAAGGTGTGCATGGCATCATGCACGTGGAAGGTTCTAGGCGGGCGCTTCGTCCCCAGCATAATGGCAGAGCCAACAGGGGCTGAGGGAGAGACGTCCTCCGGAGAGGAAATCTTCAAAATGCTCATGGCCTGCAGTAACAGGTTGGGCAAATCCTCTGAGCGAAAGATCCGCGCTGCAGAGGGGTCATCCGCTCCATCCGAGCGGGAATCCGTCTCCTCCAAGGAATCCCCAAAGGACCGTTGGGAGAACTCAGATACGCTGCCCTCATCTACATCAGAGGAAACAGCGTCCTCTAAGGCCTGGGAATCCACCCGAGGGCGTTTACTTCCGGGGGCCTCAACCCCGTTATCGGACAAGGGAGAAGGGGCAGCGTTTTGCATAAGGAAAGCCTGATGCAGCAGCAAAATAAACTCGGGGGAGAAACCCCCCAGACTGTGTATTTCAGCAGCCTGGGCCACAGCCCTGGACGCACCCTCAACCGGCGCTCGCAAGAGCGGGGGAGCAACATGCTGCGCATCCAAGATGGCGTCCGGCGCGACACTCCGCGAAGGAGCCGCGCGGGAAGAACGGCGCTTAACTTTAGCCGCTTTTTTGCCGTCGCCCAAATCAAGGGCGGCCATGGCATGAACGTCTCCCAGCTCAAGGGCGGCCCAAGAAGAAGCCGTCCGAGTAGAGTGGCCGCCAAGATGGCGGAGGCGAGCAGCGGGGGATGGGCGTTTATGGCGGGAAAAACCGCCGCGCCGGAGGAAGACCCGGGACACTGACCGGCCTCCAAACTGACACCCAACAAGGGCGAATCAGACTTTAACACCCCCGCATCCCCGCTAGAAGCGCACACGCGGTCCGGGGAGCGATTCTTCGCGCCCTCGCCCTCCGACGCCATAGGCCACGTGGAGATCAATCAGGGAACCCCCCGCCCGCTATAAAAAGGTAAAAATTACCTGCTTCTCGCTCCGAGCTGTAACGACCTGGTGTCCCAGTGAGTAGCTGCAATAAACGTTTAAATAAACGTCTAAATAAACGCCCTTAAGGACGTCCAAATTTTTTTTTTTTTTTTAACGGAGCCAGCGGGAGGGGGGAGAAAAGGAGGGACCTGGCGCCACCAGGTTTGCATTTGCTCAAGAAGAGCCCTCAACCCCAGGCACTCAACAAAACCTAAAAATTAGGCTTGGAGGCCTAGCCAGAGCTGCTGCTGTATGTGACCACCACCTGCTGAGATAGAGAACATACTGAGGAGTTTCCGGCAGCACATGACCACATATAGGGAGGCAAAAGGATTGCTCTCTATCTCCACCTGCTGGTAGATGGACACAATCCACCAGTCTATGGATTGATCAGCATGATGATATGGAAGGTTGATTTAATATACAATTGCACACGAGAGGTAGGTTTTTTAAGAGATCTTTACAGATAATCTGTGCTTAAGTAAAGTAAATTAGCAGGTCTAGATCAAACGTTATGTTACTTACAAGTCCTTGTTACATAGTATGAACAGCATGAGGTAAGCACGTTTGCAGAAGAGGTCCTCATAGCAGGCAGGTGGGCTACAGGTCCCAGGAAGAGAAGAATCTGTGTTGCAGTTGAAGGGAAGCATCTGCTTGTCTGGAACAGCTTCTATCTTTTATACTCTTGCAAGCTGCAGGAAGACATGCCATTTGTGTCTCTGTCCTGGTTTCCTGGTTTGCACACGACCCTTGGGCATTTGCAAACCAATTGTGGTATCTTGGTCTCATGTCTTATGACATCACAAGACTTGCTGTCTGGATTTTGCTGACAAATGGTTTATTGTAGTGCAGGGTTTTCTGCTTGAATTTACTCTGATAAGATTTGTCTGGGGCAGCCAGCAGGTGGCCTTTGTTTTTAGTAGCTGTATTTCACACCTGCCTGTCTCCTTGCCTCTACTGGATACCTTTGATATTTGTTGTGTTGATCAGCCAGGCTTTTTTGATCAGAGGAAGAGAGTCAATTTAACCTTGAGGCAGTCTCTTACTTGAGAAGTCTTTTGTTAAAGGGGGCGGTGAGGTCAGCAGTACCTTTGTCTTTTAAATGTTCCCCAAAGGGAGGGGGAAGAGGGCTTTGGAATGAAAGCCAGTTCTGCTGCAGTGTCAAATATATATTTTTAAAAGCTGCACAAATATATTGGTGTATATATATATATGTATCTGATCCAACACAACATCATGCTAATTCTGATGATTGGCTTATACCATAACAAATATACTGCATAAAACAAATATTGACAATTTCTCCTTCAATCTAGGAGTCAGACATCTCATTCCTCCCCCAACCCAAGCCCTCAGATATTTACTGTAGCTCCTTTGGAACCTGATTTAGACCATTTTCCAACTGTTTCCAAAGGAAAAGCTTAGTAAATTAGGCTCTTAAATGCACTATTGCACAGTACTGCCAGAAGCCAGCAGTCCTCCTTCAAGTGCGCTTTCAGCAGCATGCCGGGGCCCTGTAATAGCTGTGCCAGAGATGATTTACTTCTTTGGTTCAACTATTAGCTATAGCAAAAAAATTACGTCGTACCTGATAATTGTCTTTCCTTTAGTCGCAGCAGATGAATCCAGAGAGCGCTGAACTGTCTTACAGAACAGAATGCTCCTTGGTCAGTATTTCTCATAACAAAGCAGAAGGAAACTGAATTATAACATTTCTCCTTCCCCACAGGGAAAAGTAATAAACCAAGAACTGCAAACTGATTACAACAGTCCATCTTAAATGTAAAAATGCAGCAACAAGTTCCAACAGAGAGAACTAACCAATAGGGAAAAACAGGAAAGAACAGGGTGAGCCTCTGCTGTGACTAAAGGAAAGAAAATTATCAGGTAAGAATTTTTCATTCCTTAGCGTCAGCAGCAGATGAATCCAGAGACTTGTAGGATGTAGCAAAGCAGTCCTTAAGTAGGGTGGGAACCTGAAGCTCCCATGGATAGCAGAGACTCCAAAAGATGCATCCGACCAAGCAAAGACATTCAAACGGTAGTGTCTGGAGAAGGTATGCAAGAAAGACCATGTCACCATCCTACATATTTCCTCCAGGGAGAACAGATGGGGTCTGCCCAGGAAGTCACAACAGCTTGGGTAGAATGCACCCAGAATCTGGCTGGAAGCGATTTACCCACTAGTAAATACGTTGATGTGATAGCCTCGACTCAGTAAGCAACTGTGGCTTTGGAAGCTGCATTACTTTTTTTGAGGTCCTGAGTAGAGAGTTGCACGAGGACAGAAATGCGGCCTGTCCCCGCCGGAATCAAACCCATCCCCGCCAGAATCTAACCCGTCCCCGTGAATAATCTCCTCCATCCCTGCAAAAATAGGAAGTATAAAGTACTGAGTGGAGTGGACAGGGGGCACACAATGCAGAGTAATACATTTAAAACGAATCAGAGAAAATATTTCTTCACTCAATATACTGAATCTTAGAAAAAGGGCAATAAATACATAAAAGAAATTGAAGTTTTTTCTACACTAAAATAGAGAGAATTATTGGTCACCCAAACAGCACAATGCCCTCAACAAAAGAAACAAGTGGGTATGCTAATGCTTTAGCTGCAGTAAAACAGCTCACAAACAGCCAGTTCCCACCATGAGAGAAATAAACTGCCTATACATATAAAAAATAAAAGTAGTCAGCTGAACTCACCTCTGTGCAGTTCTCTTCTGTGGATGACTCAGTCACTCACTCAGTCACTAGTAGTACTCACTGCCCCTTCTCTTCTGGTCTGGCTCTGGTCACAGTACCACAGCTGCTGAACTTCTGCTGCCTTCCAGTTCTCTTTCAGTGCCAGTTGCTCCATCCTGCTCCCTCCCTCTCTCCTCTGTGACACAGCTGATCTGCTCCTGCTACCTGAGAGAAGTCCTCCTCCTCTCCTCCTGCAGTGCTCCTGGTGCTGCTGCTTGCTGCTGTCCTCCTCTCTCTCCTCCTACAGCACTGCTGCTTTGCTGCCCATGTGCTTGATCCAAGTGATTCCTCCTCGGAGATGATTGATGATGAGTCTGATTCTAAGCATGGTCAGAGTCTGCCTTTATTCACTGACTGGAGCCTGCTGTTCTCAGCAGTATGACATCATTAACAAAGCAGTGGCGTAGCCAGACCTGAGATTTTGGGTGGGCCCAGAGCTAATATGGGTGGGCACGCACTGTCTATATAAGTATGAGTAGTGTCTCTTGGGATCCTACAAAATAATGCCTAAGAATTCGCTTGATGATGGATTTCTAAGTAGTCTGCCCAACAGCTGCCCTGCATCAGTATAACCACATACATACTTAATGGAAAAATTGATATTTTTAAATATAATTACATTATCCCACAATCTCTCCACTGCAAAATGCTATACACAAACTTGTGCAAAAACACATTCATATCTTTAAAACCATAACAGCACTAATTCCAAGGACAGGATGAGCTACAACATTATGCTTGAAAAGGCAGAACTGTAATTACACTAGGCTCTAAAACACCAATACACTACACCTCGTGAGAAAAAGCAAAACAAAAAGGGCTGCGAATACTACATGCTAGCAGAATACTGCACCTTGATCACACTTGAAAAACACATGACACAACAGACATGACACAAGGAACTAAAGATCAAAAAATATAAAGGCAAAATACTGAACTGGAAAGTTAACTCAATAAGTCAGACTCATCATGCAGCAATACCAGAAAAATTTAAACTTACATGCAAAATATCACAGATGCACATTTCCAAAAGATGACATATTCAAATTAATAAATTCTGAATAAAATACTTTTTTCTACCTTTGTTGTCTGATCTATTCGCTTTGGTCCCAGTGTCTTCTGTTTTACGCAGTGTCTTCTTTCCATTTGATATTTTTTCACTCACCATGTCCACCATACTCCTGTGTCCTTATGCGTCCTGTCTACCATCTGTAGCCCTGCCCCTATCCTTCCTCGAGTTTCAGTATCTGCCCTCAACGTGTTCCAAACCAGCCCTTAAACTCAGCAGTTTTCCCTCCATCCATATCCAGCATTTCTCCTCACTCCCCTCCATCCATGTGCATTTACTTCCACTGTCTTCCCTTCCCTCCATCCATGTCCAGCATTTCTCCTCTCTCCCTTCCCCTCCATCCATGTGCATCTCCTTCCTTTGTCTTTCCTTACCTCCATCCTTGTCCAACATTTCTCCTCTCTTCCCTGCCCTCCACTCCATCCATGTCCAGCATTTCTCCTCTCTTCCATCCCCTCTATCCATGTGCACCTCCTTCCTGACTTCTCTCCCCTCCCTCCCTCCCTCCATCCATTCTCCCCTGCCCTCTCCTCCAGCCATCCAGCTCCAGCAAATTTCCACTCTCCCCTTTCCGCTCCATCCATTCATGTCCAGCAATTTTCTTCTTTCCCCTGCCCTCCACTCCTTGTCCAGCAACTCTCCATTCTCCCCTGCCCTCTCCTCCAGCCATCCAGCTCCAGCAAATTTCCACTCTCCCCTTTCCGCTCCATCCATTCATGTCCAGCAATTTTCTTCTTTCCCCTGCCCTCCGCTCCATGTCCAGCAACTCTCCATTCTCCCCTGCCCTCTCCTCCAGCCATCCATCTCCAGCAAATTTCCTCTCCCCTTCCCCCTCCATCCATCCCTGTTGTCCAGCAATTCACCTCTCTCCCCTGCCCATCCTGTTTCTGTCCATCCCCTTCCCCCTTCTATCCAGCGTGTCCCCCCTCCCCCTTTACAGCATCTTCAAGCCAACTTCCGTTCCAGTCTACTCCCGAAGTCGCAGCGACGAACGGGCATGCAGCGCTGCGGTAGTAAAAGCAACAAGGAGACTGGTTCGAATCTCCGTCCTTCACTTCCCTCCCTCTGCGTCCCGCCTTCCTCTGACGTCATTTCCTTTCGGGCGGGACGCAGAGGGAGGGAAGTGAAGGACGGAGAGTCGAACCAGTCTCCTTGTTGCTTTTACTACCGCAGCGCTGCCTGCCCGTTCGTCGTTGCGACTTCGGGTAAAAGTCGCCGTTCCAGTCGTCGTCGCTTGGGCGGGCCTGAGCCAAGATTGGGTGGGCCTGGGCCCACCCATAGCTACGCCCCTGTAACAAAGTCCAACTGGCTGGCAAAAAAGACGAGGAATTTAATTCTCCTGCTCTCTGACTCTGAGTGGCACCTTATTGGAGGAGAGCTTGGAGTCTCCGCCCACTAAAAGGGGCGAATCAGCAGCATAGAAAGTAAAGTGTAACTATGACATTCTTTGAATCTTCGTGTAACCATGCTTTGAAATTTGAATCTTTTTTTTGTTTTTGTTACATTTGTACCCCGTGCTTTCCCACTCATAGCAGGTTCAATGCGGCTTACATATTATATACAAGTACTTATTTGTACCTGGGGCAACGGAGGGTTAAGTGACTTGCCCAGAGTCACAAGGAGCTTCCTGTGCCTGCAGTAGGAATCAAACCCAGTTCCCTAGGACCAAAGTCCACCACACTAACCACTAGGCCACTCCATCTTCTGCTGCTGTACTGATATTACCAGGCTAGTAGTGGGCTCCTTTCCGTGACCCGCTGCGGCTTTTTCATGCCGTGTGCGGGTTGCCGGATTTTGGGTGGCTTTTTTTGGGGCCGGCCGCAATTTTTTCGCCAGCCAATAGGACAAGCTCTGCTTGTGTGTGTGCTCTTCTTTAGCCAAGCTGCTGCGACTGCAAGCCTAAAGCGCAGGACTCGGAGGTGGAGGTGACAGCCGAGGAAGGGGTGACCGCCCCCGTGGCTTAAATGGATCGCTGCTGCGATTTTGCAACTTGAGCTGACGCACGTCCCCACGGGAATCCCGCCAGATCCTCCATCCCCACAGGAATCCCGCATGTATTGTTCCGTCCCCGCAGCACTCCCGCTGACCAGGGGGGGGAACCCGCGGGATTCCTTGCAAACCCCATTCCCGTGCAGAACTCTAGTCCTGAGCAAAGCACAAATGATCTGCCCAACAGAACTCATTGATCACTTCCAGATAGTGCTCCAGATCTCAATTCCTCTGTCAAGATACATATGATTTTAAGAAATGGACACTTTATCACACAGCAAATGAAAAATAAAAAAGAAGCACGCTAAAGAATTTTAAAGACCTGGGACAACACGCAGCTGCACTGAGTGCCCCACTAGTCTCGCACCTAACTACCTTAAGCTAAGTAACATTTTTGCTTTCACATATACATCGAGGATAGTGAATAAATTGGTAGGTAGGGAGGGTTGATGGTGCGATGATGCCGGTTGTGGTGGCGATATAGCTGCTAGTCAGCTGCATTCACATACCCAGTTCTGAGCACTGTTTATTTTATTTAAAATTTAATTTCTCAAATTCATGATAAATCTTTATTCTGCTATTTAGTGGTGCAATATATTGTATGGTAAGTTTAGTTTTTCTTAAGATATTAGGTTTCTATTTCAGATAGAAGTTCAGAGATATCCGTAGAAACCCCAAATTGTTGATCCCCAGTATATTCCAGGATTGACTCTTGGCCACAAGCATAGAGGACTGGTAGGCCTTTCTCCCAAAAGAATCCAGGGTTCTAGATTCTTGTCCTGGGAGCGCCGAGGCAAAATCTCTAGAACTCCTGGCTCTCTTGAGAGCGGAATCCACAACCATAGAGTTGTGAGGTAACTGCGACTTCATCAACTCAGGTGCTCCATGAATCCGATATTGGGACTCAGCTTTCTTCAGGATGGTGGGATTACTTAGCGGTTTCATCCAGTTCCTTAGAAATGTCTCCTTAAGGACATTATGCAAAGGAACTGCGGATGACTCCTTAGGCGGCGAAGGATAGTCAAGGACCTCGAGCAGCTCAGTCCTGGGCTCATCCTCAGAAACCACAGGAAAGAGAATAGCCACAGACATTTCCCGGACAGATGAAGAGAAAGAAAGACTCTCTGGGGCAGAAAGCTTCCTTTCTGGAGAAGGAGTAGGATCAGAGGGAAGACCACAAGACTCCTCAGAAGAGGAATACCTGGGATCTTGCCCTTCATCTGAGGCATCCTCATTGGTATCGGACAAGAGTTCCTTAACTGCAGTCCGAAACCGGGCCCATCTCACCGCCTAGGAACCATGTCCTCAATGGCAAGAAGTAGACTCCCATGCCAGCGGCGATGAAGCTCCCTCCAGCGATGTCGACGGGGAGTCAACCTGGATGGCAGCCGCTGCCGCAGGTGGCACCGACATCGGAGACCTCACCACAGGCATAGAGCCAGCTGCCGCTTCCATCGACTGAGCCGAGGGCACAAGCACCCCCAGTACCGGAACAGACTGACGCAGCAACCCTTCCAGTAGACCTGGAAGAATGGCTCGGATGCGCTCATCTAGAGTCACAGTCGAGCAAGGCTGTGGGGTCAGTGCATGAACCGGCGTCAGAACCCGTGGAGGTTGAGGCAGTACTGGGCTGTCAGGAGACCGACGCACAGACACCTCTTGTATGGAGGGAGGGCGAGCGATTCACCCGGCGTCGGTGCCGAATCCTTCGACGCTCCAGTGGGCCTGTACAGCAGGAGTCTTCAAGACAGGTGGAGACCCACTCGACAGCTCACTGCTCCCAGTGTGTGATGGTCTCCGGACAGCCATTACCTGCGCTCCTGATGTCGATGCCATCCCCAGTGCTGACATCGATGCCGCCGATGTCGAGGAACCGGACGAAGCTCCGAAAAGTAGGTCCCGAAGAGCTTGTCGATGCCTGTATCCGCTTTTTCAAGCTAAGACATAACTTACATGCATCTGGGCGATGGCCGGGCTCAAGGCACTGAAGACACCACGTGTGGGGAGTCGGTATCTGAGATTGTCCGGTTGCACCGAGTACACTTCTTGAAGCCGCCGGGAGTCTTCGCTGACATGGATGGAAAAATCGCGGCAGCGAAGTCAAAATTCTCGATGATGCCCAAAGAAAAGGGCACAACATGAGAAGCCGTGACAGAAGCGAAAAGGAAACAAACGGCCAAAAACTAGGAAAAAAAAAAGGTCGGCTTTTTTTTTTTTTTTAAGGAAACAGGTTAAGAAAAAGAATTAAAGAAGGTCAGCGAGAAAAACCGCCGAAAAAACAAAGGTTCTTTACGGGCCAGACAGAGAGAGACTGCAAGCAGTCACTCCCTAACCGCAGAAAGAAAAGAACTGATCGGGGCTCTCGCACAACAGGCAGGAATATCCCCGCGCGCTCAAAGGCTCTAGCAAACTTTTGTTACTAGGGAGGATTTCCATTCCTGGGGCCCCCGTGGACACCAACCCAGTCGTCAGAACAAGCAGCCTGCTTGTCCTCAGAGAAAGAATGTTTAGACTTGTTCTCAGGAAGATACTGAGTCTGAGTCACCTAGATCTTTCCCCAACTTCTCTAAGTCCTCACAAAATAAGTGCTTGCCCTTAAAAGGGAGCATTCTGAAGCTGCATCTGCCGCCCAGTGGTGCAACCACAGCAAATGACAGGCTATGACCGCCAAAGAAATCTACTTGGCAACACCAACTGTCATACAAGGAAACTGCCAAATATTCCAGGCCTGTCTCCACATCCGGCAATCCAGTAGGTGGCTGGCTATTAGACTCCTGGAAGGAATCTGAATCATTCACCCAGCTAAGGCACATTCTAGCAGCATATGAGCTGCAGACAGCTGCTTGCAAAGAGAGAGCACTTCTGAATTATGTTAGGAAGGCTGGGCTAAATCCATCAGTTGAGGCTGAGTTTGGCTTGGAAGGTCTAAGAGAGATGAAGCCGAACAGCTGAGAAGAGACCGCTGAAATGGTCTGATGTGGAATCTGGCCCATGGAATAAAGTCCAAGATAGAGGCCATTGTGCCCAGAACCTGGGACATGGAAGGGAAAATACCGTTTCCCCGAAAGTAAGACATCCCCCGAAAATAAGACCTAGTAGAGGTTTTCCTGAATTGGTAGATATAAGGCCTCCCCCGAAAGTAAGACCTAGCAAATTTTTGTTTGAAAGCAGGCCGCCGAGAGCCGGACAAGGCCGCCCCCCCCCCCCAAGGTCGCTGGCCCCCCCTCCGTCGCTAACCTTAAACGCCTCCTTTCACCTTCGCAGCAGCAGGGCAGACCTCTCCTTCCTTCCGTGCCCTGCCCTCGTGGACGTTACGTCAGGCGAGGGTGGGACACGGAAGGAAGGAGTGGCCTGCCCTGCTGCTGCGAATGTGAAAGGAGGCGTCTAAGGTTAGTTCCGGGAGCGATGGAGGGCGGGTGAGCCAACCCAATGTTTCCCCGAAAAATAAGACAGCCCCTGACAATAAGACCTAGCGCATTTTGGGGGGCAAAAATTAACATAAGACAGTGTCTTATTTTCAGGGAAACACGGTAGATCCTGACTTGGGTGTGAATCTTATGCTGATGAGCAACAAGAAGAAATATCTCCCCTAAGCCTATGTTGAAAATCACTCCCAGATATGCTAAGATTTGTGTTGGAAACAATTGACACTTGGTAAATTTGAATACTAATTCTGAAGAGTAGCTATCTTGGATGAAACTTGCTCTTGATAGAAGAGTCCCAAATTAGCCAATCAAGGTATGGATGAACTTTAAATCCATCCTTGTGAAGGAAGGAAGGCTGCCACTATTACTTCTTAACACTTCTAAAGCGCTACCAGGGTTATGCAGCGCTGTACAATTTAACACAGAGGACAGTCCCTACTCAAAGGAGCTTACAATCTAAAGGACAAAAAGTGCAGTCATCAAATTGGGGCAGTCTAGATTTCCTGAATACAAGTATCAAACATATAAATGGCAAGAGGCGTACTCACTCGCAAATGCGCAGTAGAGACCCTCTCTGTCCCGCCCCCGCGTCAATACGTGATGATGGGGGTGTGACAGAGAGGGAACCTGCGCACCTGCGAGTGAGGGAACCACCGTCGCTACCGCTCCCCCCACCCACCCGGAGTGGCCGTCGCCGTCACCATCCACCCTCCAACCGGCCCGGGTACCTGGCTTCACTATTCAAACTGCCGGACAGTGTTGCCAGGTACTCGGCCCTGAAACCCGCCCAAAAAGTTCACACCCCCGCCGTCATCAACCCCATCCCCGCCGTCATCGGCCCCGCCTCTTCCGTCATCTGCCCCACCCAAAATGTCACTAGCCCCGCCCCAAATGTCATCTAACCCCGCCCCCAGCGGCCCAAAAAAACCGCACAAAAACCACCGAAAAAACCCCCAAAAACCAGCCCAAAAAACCACGACCCGCAGCGGGCAAAAATTTCCCGCAGCGGGTCGCAGCAAACCGCCCAATTGGGCGGGAAAACCGCCCACTTGGCAACCTTGCCGCCAAAACGCAGCACACAGCTCATCTGAGCTGCCGTTGGCCTTCCTTACCTGCCTGTGTTCCGCCCTCGCTGACGTTACGTCACACGAGGGCGGAACACACGCAGAGAAGGAAGGCCAACGGCAGCTCAGATGAGCTGTGTGCTGCGTTCCGGCAGTTTGAATAGTGAAGCCAGGTACCTGGCCCGGATGGAGGGGTGGCGGAGGGGACTCCCGGGGGGGGGGGGCTTTCAAACCCCCCCCTTTCGTTTACTAGCCCATTTTCACAGGCTCAACGGCTAGTAATGGTTAGGTGCCGAAGGCGACATTGAAGAGGTGGGCTTTGAGCAAGGATTTGAAGATGGGAGGGGGCTTGGCGTATGGGCTCAGGGAGTTTATTCCAAGCATAGGGTGAGGTGAGGCAGAAAGGGCGGAGCCTGGAGTTGTCAGTGGTGGAGAAGGGTACTGAGAGGAGGGATTTGTCCTGTGAGCAGAGGTTACGGGTAGGAGCGTAAGGGGAGATGAGGGTAGATAGGTAAAGAGGGGCTGCAGATTGAGTGCATTTGTAGGTAAGTAGGAGAAGCTTGAACTGTATGCGGTACCTGACCGGAAGCCAGTGAAGTGACTTGAGGAGAGGGGTGATATGAGCATATCGGTCTAGGCAGAAGATAAGACGCACAGCAGAGTTCTGAACAAAAAAAAAAAACCTGTCCTTGGTGATGTGGAAAGGCTGAATGGTATAGTCATAAATTTATTGTTCTTCCTTGAGATACAGGAGAAAGCGAATGCTACATACCTGTAGAAGGTATTCTCC
The DNA here is from genome assembly GCF_901765095.1 of Microcaecilia unicolor. Taxonomy (NCBI): domain Eukaryota; kingdom Metazoa; phylum Chordata; class Amphibia; order Gymnophiona; family Siphonopidae; genus Microcaecilia; species Microcaecilia unicolor. Next base: position 98,190,651 of record NC_044041.1, on the reverse strand, counting down.
AAGGACAGCAGGCTGATTGTTCTCACTGATGGGTGACGTCCACGGCAGCCCCTCCAATCTGAACTTCACTAGCAAAGGCCTTTGCTAGTCCTTGCGCACCGCGCATGCGCGGCCGTCTTCCCGCCCGAACCAGCTCGTGTTCGTCAGTCCCATATGTAGCAACACAAAGACAAGGGAAGACACAACTCCAAAGGGGAGGCGGGCGGGTTTGTGAGAACAATCAGCCTGCTGTCCTCGGAAAATACCTTCTATAGGTATGTAGCATTCGCTTTCTCCGAGGACAAGCAGGCTGCTTGTTCTCACTGATGGGGTATCCCTAGCCCCCAGGCTCACTCAAAACAACAAACATGGTCAATTGGGCCCCACAATGGCGAGGACATAACTGAGACTGACTTAAACTTTTCCAACTAACTGAGAGTGCAGCCTGGAACAGAATAAAAATGGGCCTAGGGGGGTGGAGTTGGATTCTAAACCCCGAACAGATTCTGAAGCACTGACTGCCCGAACCGACTGTCGCGTCGGGTATCCTGCTGCAGGCAGTAATGGGATGTGAATGTGTGGACAGATGACCACATCGCAGCTTTGCAGATCTCTTCAATAGTGGCTGACTTCAAGTGGGCCACTGACGCAGCCATGGCTCTGATATTGTGAGCCGTGACATGACCCTCAAGAGCCAGCCCAGCCTGGGCGTAAGTGAAGGAAATGCAATCTGCTAGCCAATTGGATATGGTGCGTTTCCCCACAGCCACTCCCCTCCTGTTGGGATCAAAAGAAACAAACAATTGGGCGGACTGGCTGTTGGGCTGTGTCCGCTCCAGACAGAAGGCCAATGCTCTTTTGCAGTCCAATGTGTGCAGCTGACATTCAGCAGGGCAGGAATGAGGACGGGGAAAAAATGTTGGCAAGACAATTGACTGGTTCAGATGGAACTCCGACACTACCTTCGGCAAGAACTTAGGGCGAGTACGGAGGACTACTCTATTATGATGAAATTTGGTGTAAGGGGCCTGGGCTACCAGGGCCTGAAGCTCACTGACTCTACGAGCTGAAGTAACTGCCACCAAGAAAATGACCTTCCAGGTCAAGTACTTCAGATGGCAGGAGTTCAGTGGCTCAAAAGGAAGTTTCATCAGCTGGGTGAGAACGACATTGAGATCCCATGACACTGTAGGAGGTTTGACGGGGGGCTTTGACAAAAGCAAACTTCTCATGAAGCGAACAACTAAAGGCTGTCCTGAGATCGGCTTACCTTCCACACGGTAATGGTATGCACTGATTGCGCTAAGGTGAACCCTTACAGAGTTGGTTTTGAGACCAGACTCAGACAAGTGCAGAAGGTATTCAAGCAGGGTCTGTGTAGGACAGGAGCGAGGATCTAATGCCTTGCTGTCACACCAGACGGCAAACCTCCTCCATAAAAAGAAGTAACTCCTTAGTGGAATCTTTCCTGGAAGCAAGACACGGGAGACACCCTCTGACAGACCCAAAGAGGCAAAGTCTACGCTCTCAACATCCAGGCCTTGAGAGCCAGACACCGGAGGTTGGGATGCAGAAGCGCCCCTTCGTCCTGTGTGATGAGGGTCGGAAAACACTCCAATCTCCACGGTTCTTCGGAGGACAACTCCAGAAGAAGAGGGAACCAGATCTGATGCGGCCAAAAAGGAGCAATCAGAATCATGGTGCCTCGGTCTTGCTTGAGTTTCAACAAAGTCTTCCCCACCAGAGGTATGGGAGAATAAGCATACAGCAGGTTTTCCCCCCAATCCAGGAGGAAGGCATCCGATGCCAGGCTGCCGTGGGCCTGAAGTCTGGAACAGAACTGAGGGACCTTGTGGTTGGCTCGAGATGCAAAGATAACTACCAAAGGAGTGCCCCACACCTGGAAGATCTAGCGCACTACTCTGGAGTTGAGCGACCACTCGTGAGGTTGCATAATTCTGCTCAACCTGTCGGCCAGACTGTTTACGCCTGCCAGGTATGTGGCTTGGAGCCACATGCTGACGGCTTCCTGACACAGGGGGCGAGATCCGGTGCGCCCCTGCTTGTTGATGTAATACATAGCAACCTGGTTGTGTGTCTGAATTTGGATAATTTGATGGGACAGCCGATCTCTGAAAGCCTTCAGAGCGTTCCAGACCGCTCCTAACTCCAGGAGATTGATCTGCAGATCGCGTTCCTGGAGGGACCAGCTTCCTTGGGTGTGAAGTCCATCGACATGAGCTCCCCACCCCAGGAGAGACGCATCCGTAGTCAGCACCTTTTGTGGCTGAGGAATTTGGAAGGGGCGTCCCAGAGTCAAATTGGCCCAAATCGGCCACCAGTACAGGGATTTGAAAAAACTCGTGGACAGGTGGATCACATCCTCTAGATCCCCAGCAGCCTGAAACCACTGGGAAGCTAGGGTCCATTGAGCAGATCACATGTGAAGATGAGCCATGGGAGTCACATGGACTGTGGAGAGCATATGGCCAAGCAATCTCAACATCTGCCGAGCTGTGATCTGCTGGGACGCTCGTACCCGGGAGACAAGGGACAGCAGATTGTTGGCTCTCGTCTCCGGGAGATAGGCACGAGCTGGCCGAGAATCCAGCAGAGCTCCTATGAATGCGAGTCTCTGTACTGGGAGAAGATGGGACTTTGGATAATTTATCACAAACCCCAGTAGCTCCAGGAGGCGAATAGTCATCGGCCTGGACTGTAGAGCTCCTGCCTCGGATGTGTTCTTCACCAGCCAATCGTCGAGATAAGGGAACACGTGCACTCCCAGCCTGCGAAGCGCTGCTGCTACTACAGCCAGGCACTTCGTGAACACTCTGGGCGCAGAGGCGAGCCCAAAGCGTAGCACACAGTACTGGAAATGACGTGTGCCCAGCTGAAATCGCAGATACTGTCTGTGAGCTGGCAGTATCAGGATGTGCGTGTAGGCGTCCTTCAAGTCCAGAGAGCATAGCCAATTGTTTTCCTGAATCATGGTGAGAAGGGTGCCCAGGGAAAGCATCCTGAACTTTTCCTTGAACAGATATTTGTTCAGGGCCCTTAGGTCTAGGATGGGACGCATCCCCCGTTTTCTTTTCCACAAGGAAGTAGCTGGAATAGAATCCCAGCCCTTCTTGCCCAAATGGCACGGGCTCGACCGCATTGGCGCTGAGAAGGGCGGAGAGTTCCTCTGCAAGGACCTGCTTGTGCTGGAAGCTGTAGGACTGAGCTCCCGGAGGGCAACTTGGAGGCTTTGAGGCCAAATTGAGGGTATATCCTTGCCGGACTTTGGTGAAAAACTTTCAACCTCTCCCCCGACCGGCAGATCGCCCGGCCTGGACACGATGTCGGCTATGCTCTGCTGGAGCCAGTCAAAAGCTCGGCCCCTGCTTTTGCTAAGGCGCACGCTGCCGACGAGAGCGAGCGCACTGGGGCTTAGCCTGGGCCGCAGGCTGTCGAGAAGAAGGATTGTACCTACGCTTACCAGAAGAGTAGGGAACAGCCCTCCTTCCCCCATAAAAACGTCTACCTGAGGAGGTAGATGCTGAAGGCTGCCGGCGGGAGAACTTAGATGCTGAAGGCTACCGGCAGGAGAACTTGTCGAAAGCGGTATCCCGCTGGTGGAGCTGCTCTAGCACCTGTTCGACTTTCTCTCCAAAAATGTTGTCCGCTCAACAAAGGGAGTCCGCAATCCGCTGCTGATCCTATTCTCCAGGTCAGAGGCACGCAGCCATGAGAGTCTGCGCATCACCACAACTTGAGCAGCGGCCCTGGACGCAACATCAAAAGGTATCATATACCCCTCTGGCCAGGAATTTTCTGCACGCTTTCAGCTGCCTGACCACCTCGTGAAACGGCTTGGCTTGCCAAGCCCGCCAACTGCCGCACATTGTTCCGCATATGGATGCTCGTTCTGGTAGGACTGAATCTGGGCCACGAGCATAGAAGAATGGTAGGCCTTCCTCCCAAAGGAGTCTAAGGTTCTAGAGGCCTTGCCCGGGGGCGCCGAAGCATGCTCCCTAGAACTCTTAGCCTTCTTTAGGGCCAGATCCACCACACCAGAGTCGTGAGGCAACTGAGTGCGCATCAGCTCTGGGTCCCCATGGATCCGGTACTGGGACTCGATCTTCTTGGGAATGTGGGGATTAGTTAAAGGCTTGGTCCAGTTTGCCAGCAATGTCTTTTTTAGGGCATGATGCATGGGTACTGTGGACGCTTCCTTAGGTGGAGAAGGATAGTCCAAGAGCTCAAACATTTCAGCCCTGGGCTCATCCTCCACAACCACTGGGAAGGGGATAGCCGTAGACATCTCCCGGACAAAGGCCGCAAGACAGACTCTCGGGGGGAGAAAGCTGCCTTTCAGGGGAGGGAGTGGGATCAGAAGGCAGGCCATCAGACTCCCCGTCGGAGAAATATCTGATGTCCTTCTCCTCCCATGAGGCCTCACCATCGGTATCAGACACAAGTTCATGAACCTGTGACTGAAGCCGTGCCCGACTCGACTCCGTGGAAACACGGCCACGGTGGGAGCGTTGAGAGGTAGACTCCCTCGCCAGCACCGGTGAAGCTCCCTCCGCCAACGGGGAGTCTTCCTGGGAGGCGGCCGCAGCTGGTACCGCAAGCGGTACAGATGTTGGAGACCTCACCCCGGGCAAAGGGCCAGCTGGCGCCTCACTCGACGGTACTGGAGGCGCAAGCACCCCCGGTACTGCAGGGGAAGAGCGCAACAGCTCTCCCAGGATCTCCGGGAGAACGGCCTGGAGACTCTCGTGCAGAGCGGCTGTGGAGAAACACATGGAAGCCAATGCAGGCGTCACGGTCAGAGTCTGTTCCGGGCGTGGAGGCAGTTCCGGGCTGTCCAAGGTGGAGCGCATCAACACCTCCTGAACAGAGGTGGAGCGACCCTCCCCGTGCCGACTCCCTCGGCGACCCTGAGCTCTCGATACCAATGCGGGAAAGAGACCGGTGTCAATGCTTCTTTGATTTCTTCAAACGAAGCATGTCACCGGAGCTTCCCGGTACAGATGAGGAGGACGTAAATCAAACCGTCTCTTCCTCGGGGCCGAGGCCGAAGGTCGGTCTCAGGGGGGCTGTACCGCAGGAGCCCTCAGGGTAGGAGGAGACCCACCCAAAGGCTCACCGCCACCAGCAGGGGAATGGACAGCCCTCACCTGTACTCTAGTCAAAGCACCACCGTCCGACGACATCAGCAACAGCGGAGGTCCCGGTACCGACGATGCAGAGGGTCAAAACCTCGATGCTGATGTAGTCGATGCCGATGCATGCGATGCCTCCGGTGCTGTTGACAAAGAGCCCGAGAACAACACGTTCCACTGGGCCAATCTCGCTACCTGAGTCCTCTTCTGTAAAAGAGCACAAAGACTACAGGCGGTGCCCAGCCCCCAGACACTGCAGACATGACGCGTGCCTATCAGTGAGTGAGATTACCCGGGTGCACTTCTTGAAGCCGCTGGGAGACTTCGATGACATGGGCGGAAAAATCATGCCAGCGAAATCAAAATTTGTGATGGTGACAAAGGGCACCAAAAATAAGGGAGAGAGAAAAAAAACCCGTACCGAGGCCACAAAAAAGGCCTAACCCGAAAGCAAAAGGAAACTTACGCCGTGGAAACAAACTGGACACACGGGAAGGGACAAAGGAGAAATTAGATCTTACCTGCTAATTTGCTTTCCTTTAGTCCCTCCTGACCGGACCAGGATTGGACTGTTGGGTTGTGCCCGCCTACCAGCAGGTGGAGACTGAGAAAAACTCTGACTCTAGAGAGCCAATAGGAGCCCTGGCCATGTGACCTTAGCCTCAGTATTTGAATAACAAAGCAGGAAAGAAAGAACTTGTGCCGTATGGAATCCTAGCAGCCACAAATTCCTCGGCAAAACCGAGTACTAGAGCTCACCAGCAACTCTCACCAGAGAAGTGGTATGGCCCATTTGTATTAGAGCTCACCAGCAACTCTCACCAGAGAAGTGGTATTAAGGCTTTATATATATTCCAGCAACTGAGCTCACCAGCAACTCTCACCAGAGAAGTGGTATGACATATGTAAGGCTTTATATATATTCCAGCAACTGAGCTCACCAGCAACTCTCACCAGAGAAGTGGTATGGACCGTGCAAAGTCTTTTTTTTTTTTTTTTTTAAATATATATATATATATATATACAGTATCTGGTTTTTTTTTTGTTTGTTTGTTTTTTTAAACATTCCACTTCCAAACTTAATAAAAGAATCTAAAGAGTTGATAGAACATGGGAGGGGCCTGGTCCGGTCCAGAGGGACTAAAGGAAAGCAAATTAGCAGGTAAGATCTAATTTCTCCTTCCTTAGCGTCCCTCCGGACCGGACCGGACCAGGATTGGACTGTTGGGAAGTACCAAAGCAGTAATCTTACGGGAGGGACAGACATTGAGAATGCGGTAGAGTCCCTGAAAACACCCAAACTAGGATGAATACGAAGCCAAAAGCTTGACGATCCAAGAACCGCCAATAAACTAAATAGAATGACTACAAAGCAAAAAAGCTGAAAAGTCCAAGCGACGCTGAACATTGTCCCCTACCAAGTGGCCGCTATATAATGTCCCCTACCGCACTATCAGTGCAGCGCAAAGGACAGAGACTCGAGAAAAAAAACGACTGAAAGAAAGATGGCAAAGGTAGAAGCAGAGCCGCCTGGAAACAAAAAACTGCAATGAATCTACCTCAGCTGAGAAAGTGGAAACAGAGATCCTGAAGTACAATACTCCAGATATCGTAGACTATTGCTGACCTAGCAACAGATTGGAAGTATGTAAAGCCTGTCAGTGAGAAAGTACCTGATCACTAGAAGCTAAATAGGTAACAAGAATGCAGTTAAATACTATGCAGAAGAAGGTACCTAAATCCCTGCTGCAAACTAGACTGAAGGTCCAAATAAACTGACAGCCGCTGCAGTTACCCAACATGAAGGAAACATCTCAGAGCACAATTCAAATGAGAGAGAAAGAATCATCTGTAGCTGTTGCCTCTGCAAGCAGATCACCTGAGACTCTTGACGTAGACCCCAATTAGTGAAAACGGGAATAAATCAACAGTAGACACTTGTTAGTACCTTTCATCTGTTAGATACATATAGAAGTCCATAAAACACTACATAGTTCCAGGAATAACATGTATAGAATGTTTGTACGTTTAGGAATCTAGCCAGGTGCTCATGGTCTGGATTGGCTGTGGACCGAAAAGGTGGGCTCAATAGGACCTTTGAGCTTTTCCCAGTGTGGAATTAAATATGTACTTATGTAGTAGAACTATAAATATACATATATATTTTCACAGATGCCGCCATCAAAAAAACTGTTCACTGTGTATATGCTCCCGGCATACTTGCAGGAAGAATGCTCAATCTCAACCACCAGACCCAAGTGCTGCACTAGTGAGAATACAGAGGCCAACTGAGCGGAGGGAATTCCATCCGAGAAGTATCTAGATACGAGAGGGCATCTATCTCTGCCGCTGACAAGTCTTTTTAGCAAGAGAGTAAGCAAGGCACATGGAAGGTCAGAGCGAAAAGAAATAGTTCTAGAACTGGGACCTCCCCTTAAGGTACTATCCACTGAGAACTCCCATAAGTTTGTTTTTTTTTTTTTTTTCAATGGTCACGAAATTAACAGAGTGAAAAGCTGCCAAAAAAGACTACTGAGACTCCAAAGAGAATGAAGAAAAAATTCCTTCTTGGGAGCTAGAAAGTAAAATTTTACTCTGCAAAATAGAGCAAGGTAATGGCCGAAGGCCCAAGAACATCCAGAGAAAACAGGAAGTGGGACGCTTGTAGAGAAGACAAAAACAGTCTGCGCCAACTTGACTAAACAAAGAGAAAAAATAGAGACATGCTACGAAATCTAATGAGATCACACGAGAGCTCAAAAGAGATCAAATGAGAGACCTGGCTACATGCACCCCGTAACCTAGAGTGTGCCCGAAATGCACCACCCATTGCTTGACCTGACAACTCTGTCAATAAGGCTGTCTGTACTGAACCAGACATCTAGGAAAGGATGAAACGAGGAGACATTGTTTCATGAGCGCCGCTGCTACTACGACCATAACTTAAGAAAAAAGTGCGCGGAGCCGACGCAAGACCGAAGAGCAGGGCAAGAAAACTGGTAATGAGGACCTTATCATCCTTGTATCGTGGACATTACTCCTCCTATACTGAGATGTACCGACCCACACCCATAAGAAATGAATGTGGTACTTGCAACCTGGATTGACCACAACTGAGAACAGGATGCTGGGCTTAATGGACTCTTAAGACTTTCCCCGTATGACCATACTCATATACTAATAGCAAAAATGCACAGGAAGTGAAAGAATCCCCTTCCAATTGAAAGGAAGGTCTGGAGTGAGAACGTATAGAATGAAAATGAAAGGATCACCATATGTTGAGCGTGGACTGAGACACACTGGCCTTTAATTTTACCGGATCTCCCCAAACCTCGTATTATGTCATGCCTCCTTCCTCACAGATGTACAGAGATGAACAGACGAACACTCATGAGATATGAATGTGGTATTTGCAATCTGGATTGACCCCATCTGAAAACAGGATGGGGACTCTTGGCCTTTCCCATTATGGCAACACTTATGCCCTGATGGCAAAAAATGCACAGAAAATGAGTGAATCTCCTTCCAAGAGAAAAAAAAAAAAAAAAAAAAAAAAACTCTGGAGGGAGGAAGAATAAAATGAAAATGAAAAGGAATAGACTTGGAAAATACCTATTACGGAAAAGGTGGTGAATTTGTGCCACAGGAGACAAGACTGTACCTGACATCAAAAAAGCTTGAAACAAGACCCTAAAATCTGTAAGGAAGAGAAAGGGATAGCAGATGTTATGGATGGTCATACTGGACAAAACCAGAATGTTTACCATGTGCCCAGGCTGAATAGATAAACAAAAATACAAGTAGAAAGCGTGAGGACCTCTCACTATCCTTAAGTGGGAGAAAATGCAAATTGACCGGATAACTTTACTCACTAAGTGGAGATATCTCTTGTAAGTCCTAGAAGAAAACTAAGATAACACATGAGAAACTCCAAGACAGTTGGAAAGTAGAGAAGACGTGAATAAAACATGCCTTCTAAAGCAGCTGAGAAAACTGGGTGCTCGGTAGACAGGACTGAGTCTCCTAGAATATGAGAACCATCTGAACCATGTAGCCTATGCAGCTGTCATCTGCTATGCCAAAGAGAACGCATAGCCATGAAAGAAAATTGCTGAAAGGAAGTAAGACCTTATGTCCAGAATTGCAAAGTACGCAACAATTGAGTATCAGACAATGTATTTCATTGCACATGGCATCTGAACCATATAGCCTACGCTCTAGAGAACGTTTGTTAAGATCTTAAAACACTGTATAAGAACATAGCCACGGAGGAAAATTTCCTGAAAGGAATTAAGATCTTATGCCCAGCATTGTAAAGTACCAAACAATAGACTATCTGGCAATGTAGTTCTATCCACATGGCACCTGAAACAGATAGCCTATGCCATAGAAATGTAAGTTCTTAAAAACACTGTATAACATCATAGCCATGAAGGGAAATGCTTGAAAGGAACTAAGATATTATGGCCAGATTTGTAAAGTACTAATCAATTGACTAGACAATGTAGTCCTATTCACCAGGAAATGAGAAAGACACAGAGTGACGTACACTGGACCCCCATAAAAACTGCGCTAGACAATAGCGAAGACCTTTCCTCCAAACATCACACACAAGGGAAAGGAATAGGAAAATGGTTATTTTGGAGCTGAGATACAATTTAACTCGCCCCATTGTCAAAAACAGAATTCCAGACTGAGCTGCACTTTGAATCGGAGTCTTGCCAAGAACAAAGAAATCGCCAACTGAGCTGCACTTTAATTCACAACATTGCTAGCAACCAAAAAGCCCCCGACGGAGAAAAAACAAAGGGAAAAACAAAATGAGCACCATTCACATCGTAGCATTTCGTTTTGTTTTTTTTTTTTTAATAGCTTGAAAAATACATGTAAAAATTAATTGCGGGGAAAATATACTACCAATTGCCCCAACTACCGGAGAAACAATACCTCCTTTCCATTGCACAAACAGCCAAACACAGTAAAAGCAGAAAAACGCTGCCGCGTCAAGGGAAATTGCAGCTGCAGGCAAAACAATGGCGGCCAAGCACGCCAAAATGAGAAGAATAAAGTTCGGGGAGAAAACCACTGACCGGACCGACGAAGAAGCAGGAAATCCGTGCCGCCAAAAAACAGAGCCTCCGATGCCGCACAAAACATGGTTTAGCCTCTGGCCCGAACAGGAACCGTCAATACAGCTCCCAAGCTATACAGACCCGTCCAAGAGCGAACACGCACTTAACAGTTCGCGCCTCTTTTTTTTTTTTTTTTTTTTTACAACTACCGCCGTTAACAACGCCGGATAGCAGAGGAAAAATAATGAAGACAACAAAAAACCGCCGATTAAAGTCACAGACGCTGACATCACTTTTTTTTCTTTTTTTAAATAGCTCCGCCAGACAAGAAAATAAAGACTCTTCAAACAGAATAAGACAGAAGAGCTACCTGCTCGTTATAAGCCTGGGGAAAGCAAAAACTACTTCCTTTAAAATCCTTTCAATTGAATTAATTTTTAATTTTTTTACTTGATTTCTTTAAAAACAGCTGCCTATTAAAAGTGGCTGCCTCTCCCAAAGACGGTACACCTTTCCAGAGAAAGGGCCGGCCCTTCCCTGCTAAGCCAGGGAGATGGGGAGGAAGGGGGGGTGGACTCGAGACACCCGAGTTTAACACCCCAGAGGCTGTCAAAGAAAGAAAAGAAACCCTGTCAAGCCTCTAACTATGATTCCAGGCACAGAAGAAGTATTATAAATATATCTGTAATATCTTATAGAGAAAAAGAAAAAGAGAGAGACTAATGGGCTCACTTCCTACCTGCTGAGAGACTGAGAAAATACTGAGGCTAAGGTCACATGGCCAGGGCTCCTATTGGCTCTCTAGAGTCAGAGTTTCTCAGTCTCCACCTGCTGGTAGGCGGGCACAACCCAACAGTCCAATCCTGGTCCGGTCTGGAGGGACGCTAAGGAAGTCTTTTTTTTTTTTGGCGAAATCGTGAAGACGCGCGAGGGTCAACTTGAGGGGCGCGAAATGGCGGCAAAAGACGACCGTCCCGAGCGCGGACAAAAGACTGACGAACACGAGCCGGTTAAGGCGGGAAGACAGCCGCGCATGCGCGGTGCGCATCGGCGCGCGAGGACTAGCAAAGGCCTTTGCTAGTGAAGTTGCGATTGGAGGAGCTGCCGTGGACGTCACCCATCAGTGAGAACAAGCAGCCTACTTGTACTCGGAGAATAGAAACTTTCCCTGCTGGCCTGAAACTATTACAGACTAAAGTTCAGCATTGTAATATGCTGAACCTTTTTTTTGGCATAGAAATGACATCCATATATAAAACAGCTGAAACATTTTTCATCTTATATTGATCCCCCCCCCCCCCCCCCCCCCCCAATCCCCTCCCCTAACTTTGTATTGTACATGCTGAACCTTTTAACACACTGTTGCCTCCTTTGAAGTTGAAAACCCACGTGGAAGGAATCCCCTCCTTTGAACTACAAAGTAAATGGAATAAATTCCCATTCCTCAATCACACCTGGGGAAGTTTCTACTGTGTCTAAATGAAGCAGCATTTGCATGATAGCCCTCCTTTTTTCCAAGGCACATTGGTCTGAAGTAATCTTGGTCCACTCCTCATGGAACTTGGCTATTATGAAAGCCAAGGAGAGACCGAGACCCTGTTATTGGGAGATGCAGAAGGCATTGGTAGACCTGGAGCTTGAAGCAGAGTTCTGTCAGCATGAAAGATAGCTGATCTTTGTTGAAGTGGGAACCCTGAAAGATTCGCCTGGTCTATAGCACTTTGCCTCATGAAACCCAAGACAGAGTATTTAAAAGAATCTTTAGGCTAGTCCTCTGCCAATCTGAGACTGAGTCCCTTAGGTCTTTAACATCTCTAGCTCTTCTCCAAACAAAACTCTAAAAGGCAGCTTGCTAAATGTGACTTAGAAGTCACATCAGCTGTTCAATGCCTAGGTCAGAGCTACCTTCTTACTGAGTGTCAAAGACCAGGCTGATTAGTGGAGCCAATTGTGGCTAACAGCCAGATGGTGTAGCAGATAATGGCTGCTTGCACCATTGATGGCAAGCTGCACTAGAAATTAAACCAGCAACCTCTGGCTATCTGCTCACTTTCACCTGGTTGCTTTAATCATTAAGCTATTTTTCTATATTGAAATAGCTGTGTAACAAATCACTAGCTGTCCAATATAAGAGATGAAAAGTGAAATAGAAGCATTTAAAGACCAATGGCAGCAATAGCTGTATACTGTAAAGTGGTGGCTGGAGCTGATTAGGCCAGTGTGGAATAGCAGAGAGCACAGCTACTGTGAAAAACCAACACAGCTAACCTTTAGCACTGTAGCATGTTAGCCGTTCCAGCCATGCAATGAACTGCTTGTCAAGTAATACAGTAATACCAATATGCCCAATTTGAAATAGCTGTGTAACTTTGCTCTAATATGTACAAACCAGCCTTGAACCTATAACCTTCAGGTTGAAGCCAATCACTTTCCAGAAGGGAAAAAAATTCTCAGAAGCACTGTACATTGCACTTGGAGAAAATCCTGTATGACAACACAGGTTCCATGGTTACCAGAGACCAGGACAAAAAAAAAAAAACCCAGATGTAAAAGTTCACAGAAACATGGGAGTCAATGGCAATAAGCTCCTTTGTAAAGGTAATGAAAAAGAATAGCTGTACTGCCAATCAAAATAGTTCTGGTAACAAAAAGAAAGTTCCACAAATGAAGGGAAACTTTCAGGGGGTGTGTGTTTTGTTTTAAATAACTGCCCTGTCAAAAAGAAAACCTGAGGGACTCGAAACTTTCTAAATGAAAAAGATACCACTAAATCCCCCCTCCCCTTCCAGGAGTTCCAGGACCGGCCCCCCTCCCTCACTGTGGCCTCTTGAGTGCAAGCAGGACATGTGTTGCTGCCCCGCCCCCTCCCCTTCGTAAGTGCCGGCTGTTTAAAATTTTACCTCCTGCTCTGCCGGCAGTGAAGTCCAGCACGCATGGACACCGCTTCAGACTGCCTTCGCCCTCATTTCAGCTGTGCCCCTGTTTGCGGAAGGGCGGGACCAGAGGAACAGATATGAAAGCAAAGGCAGTCTGAAGCAACATCCGTGCATGCTGAACTTCACTGTTGCCGGCGGAGCAGGAGGTAATTCAGCTGTTCCTCTGGTCCCGCCCTCATTTCCTTGTTTGCAGAAGGGCGGGACCAGAAGCAGCATCTGTGCATGCTGGACTTCTATTGCCAGCGGAGGAGGTAAAATGTTTTAAACAGCTGGCACTACAATGGCCTGGGGCACCTGCACCTATCCTGCTGTGGCCCGAGAGGGAGGGAGGTGCGGAACTTGGATGGATGGGAGTGGGAGGTAGGGGGATCGTTTACTCACCTCTGGTGGTTGCTGCTGGGTTCCCTTCTCACTTCCCATTTGTCTGCCCTGTGATGTCATCCCCAGGGCGGACCAATGGGAACCGTGATACAAACCCAGGCATCCAGATGGAGGTGCAAATTATATAGGATTCACTTCAAGGTGGCTTTTAATCTGTAGCTCATATAGGGAAGACTAGAATGTTCTTCAGAGAACAGTTTTAGCCTATTAATAGAATGTGAAACATGAATGTAGTCAGACCATGCTAACACTTGTGTGCATCTTTACTGTAAATATCTTAAAACAGCAAAATAAAAATATAAATTTTTATTTAGAATTAAAAATCAACACACTTCAGGTATCAAACATTAAACTTGGAGTTAGCATTTATTTCAACAAATCACAACATGCAGACAGTCAGGAAAGATGATATATCAAATTTTCAACATCCCTCTTCCCATTCAGCCCCATATCTAGTCAAACAATTTATACTTGCCATACAAATAAATGTAATAGATGTTGACAATTTTCTCAAATTTCATCTTTACAGACAAAAAAGCTCTAAAAGATGCGAACCATGTGATCTAGTCTTCTAGAGAGTCTCTCTCAAGTGTGTAGGCCATGAAGCAAGCATCAGGTCTCTTGGGGACAAGGGGATGCCCAGGTCTCACAATCTCAAAGCCCAAGAAGCTGAAGGTGCGTAGCAATGCAGCTAGAAGAGAACATGGACATGGTATAAGCCTACAGAGAAAGCGGAGGTTAAGTAGTCTGAGCTAGGTTGAATAGCTAAAGTACAGGCTACTATAACGTTTTATACGGGCCTAAAGGCAGTTTGAGTATTCTTGTACAAAAGCACCTGAAAGATTCTGGTACTGTCAGTATTATACATCCTTAGACAGTGGCATATCAAGCGGCATATTAATGTAATCACATAGGAATGCTATGTTTTGAGTATATCAAAGTTGACCTGCTGGCTTTTGCTAGGTCTATTTCCAAAATTTCAATACTGTAGTGGGAAGACAGTGTCCCTACATCTTCTCAATCTAGTAAGACAGCATTGCTCTATTAAAACAAAGCTTTGTTTTCTGTGTAACTGTCAAAACCACCAATACCAACAGATTTGGGATATCCTGAATAAGTTCACAATAATCCTACTTGCACAGGTGCAAACTAATCAGGCCCTGCTGCTTCCTGACTAGTGCTCAGTTAATTTCTCATGCTTACCCTCTTCTGGAAAACTACATTTGAGAAAGGATTCCACTTTCCTATCCTGGGGATCATGGAGTGCAGCACTGCTGTCTACAGGAATAGCTGTAGCTTTAGTAACCGCCTTAACTACTGCATCCACTGTGGGACCTTGAGACTCCCTATCCTCCTCGCCATTACCCGGCGAATCAGGTGAAATCCACTCCTGAGAAATCTCATCTTTATTCATGGGAAAAGACTGCGCTTTATGCTAATTCCCTTAACCAAAGGATCCACCTGTCTAACCTCTCCTGCGGGAGTGCCTGCTCAAACTTAAGAGTGGACGTCACCTGGTCTATAAGCGCCGCGAGTTCGTCCCTATGAAAAATGCAGACCACGGAGGGATCCTCACCGGGAATTAAACAATCTGGCTCCTGAGAGCCCTCAAAAACAGTCTCCCCAAAATCAGAGAGGTCCGTCAGATCCCACATGAGAATAAGAATCCATATCCTCCGACCACTCTATGGGGTCTTTTAGGAAAATTGGGACTACCCCCTTCTGCCAAGGGTTCCACCTGGGGAGGCCATGATTTCCAGGCCTGATAAAGTGTCCACACAAAATCTGGAGGGAATCAGACCCCCCTGTACCTTCATTTGGTCCCTTCTGCGCCGAAAAGGGTGAAACATGCCCCAAAAGGTGAAATTAGATCTTACCTGCTAATTTTCTTTCCTCTAGACCCTCCAGACCGGTCAAGACGCGTGGGTTATGCACTCCTACCAGCAGAGGGAGACTGAGAAAACACTGAGCTTTTGATACTGTATATATAACCTGTGCAGTACACCCACTAGCCAGTATAACCTTAACAAAGCAGAGAAACTAAAACACTAAACAAAACTATCAACCCTGTACGTGGACAATGCCAAATGGAAGAACCACTGTATGTTCTTTTTAACTGTTTTACTCACTGAATTCTGTTAGTGCTTCCATAGGTGGGCCATCCAACCACACCTGACTCAGACTCATAGTAACAATCATCTGAAAACCTAAGAGTCTGAATTATGTAAACTACAATCATCAGCTGCCAAGAGATATCCAATTACTAAAGTCTACCTCCTGGCCTACAGAAAACCACCGGGCGGGCTCTTGACCGGTCTGGAGGGTCTAGAGGAAAGAAAATTAGCAGGTAAAATCTAATTTCACCTTCCTCAGCGACCCTCCAGACCGGTCAAGACGCGTGGGACGTACCAAAGCAGTAAATCTCTACGGGTGGGACCCCCTTAGGCCAGAGGTCAACACAGCAGCCCCAAAACCTGCCTCCTCTTTAGCATGAACATCAATCCGATAATGTTTAACGAACGAATGCAGAGAGGACCAGACTGCCGCCCGACAAATCTCTAGAGGAGGAAGCATACTACTTTCCGCCCAAGAGGCTGCTACTCCCCTGGTGGAATGAGCCGAAAAACCCTTAAGTACCGCACGACCCTTCAAAACGTAAGCAGACGCAATCGCCTCCTTCAACCACCGAGCTATCGTTGCCTTGGACGCAGCTGCTCCCTTTTTAGAACCGCCAAAAAGAACGAACAGCCGATCAGAAGTTCTGAACCCTCGAGTTCTAGATAGATAACACCGCAACACTCGCTTCACGTCCAACTTCGCCAGACGACGCTGCTCCGAGTCTCCAGCTAGATTCCCTAATACTGGCAGAGAAATGACCTGATTCACATGAAAGTCGGAGACTACCTTGGGCAAAAAGGAGGGCACCGGACGCAGGGAAACCCTTTCCTTGGAAAAAGACAAGAAGGGCGTTCTACAAGACAACGCCTGGAGCTCCGAAACTCTGCGCGCTGATGAAATGGCTACCAAAAACACCGTCTTTAAGGCTAGATCCTTGTCCGTAGCCGAAGCCAAAGGCTCAAACGGAGGTCGAATTAACGCTTCCAAAACCAGATTCAAATCCCACGGAGGAACGAGCCGGCGTTGCGGAGGCCGAAGCAATTTCACTCCCTTCAAAAATCGAATCACATCCGAAGACGAAGCCAACGACTTACCTTGAACCTTGCCACGAAAACAGGACAATGCTGCCACCTGAACCTTCAAAGTAGACAAGGCCAGCCCCTTGTCCAGACCATCCTGCAAAAATTCTAACACATCCACGACCGAAGCATGTATAGCCCTCAAATTCCGAGCCAGGCCCCAGTGCTCAAAAAGCCTCCAGACTCGAACGTACGCCAGTGAAGTGGACTGCCTCCGGGAACTCAACATCGTAGCAACAACTCTGGAAGAAAAACCCTTCTTCCTCAACTTGCTCCTTTCAAGAGCCAAGCCATAAGCGAGAACTGAGCCGGATCTGGGAGACTGATGGGACCTTGACACAACAACACTGTCTCTGTCAATGGCAGGGGATCCGCCACCGCCAGACGGACTAGGTCTCCGTACCACGGGCGACGCGGCCAATTTGGAGCTATCATAATCACCCGCCCCGGGTGACGTTCGATGCGTTGAACTACTCTCCCCACTAACGGCCACGGAGGGAACACGTACAGCAACTCCTGAGGCCACGGTAGCAGCAGGGCGTCGATCCCTTCCGACCGCGGGTCTCTTCTGCGACTGAAGAACCGCCGCACTTGCGCATTGCCCGCCGTTGCCATGAGATCCATCACAGGCATCCCCCACACTGACACAATGCGATTGAAAACCGAGCGATGAAGCGCCCATTCCCCGGGGTCTAGAGTATGCCTGCTGAGATAATCGGCGTCTACGTTGTCCACCCCGGCCACATGAGCTGCCGACAAGGTCTGAAGATGAAGTTCTGCCCACTGGCACAACAGCTCTGCTTCCTCTGCGACCGCTCGACTCTTTGTGCCCCCTTGCCGATTGACGTAAGCTACAGCCGTGGCATTGTCGCAGAGAACTCTGACAGCCCTGCCCTGCAGTAGCGTCTGCAAATACTGAAGAGCCAAACGAATGGCCCGTGTCTCCAACCGGTTGAAGGACCACTGGGCTTCCTCCTGAGACCACCGTCCCTGCGCCACCTGACCGAGACAATGAGCCCCCCAACCGGACAGGCTGGCATCCGTGGTGAGAATTACCCATTCTGGAGCTTCCAATGGCATTCCCTTCACTAGGTTTCGAGCGTCTAGCCACCAACGGAGGCTGAGACGCGGATGAGCAGTCAGAGGCAAACGCATCTCCAACCCCTGCGATTGAGACCACCGACTGAGAAGTGCCGACTGCAACTGCCGCATGTGCGCTCTGGCCCAGGGCACCACCTCTATAGTCGCTGCCATCATGCCCAAAACCTGAAGGTAAGCACGCGCTGTCGGTCTGTCTCCCGCCAGGAAGTGACGAATCTGATCCTGTAACCTGCGGATCCGAAGAGTCGGCAACACCACCCGACCGTTGAGCGTCTCGAAGCGCACCCCTAGATACTCGAGGGATTGGGTCGGGACGAGATGGCTCTTGCTGTGGTTCACTACCCAACCAAGCGATTCCAGCAAGGCTACCACCCGCGCTGTAGCCACTTCGCTCTCCGCCTGAGACTTGGCCCGAATCAACCAATCGTCCAGATACGGGTGCACCAAAACTCCGTCTCCGCAAAGCCGCCGCCACTACTACCATCACCTTGGAAAAGGTGCGGGGAGCTGTTGCTAGTCCGAAGGGAAGAGCACAAAATTGAAAATGCTTTCCTAAGACCGCAAAGCGTAGAAAACGCTGATGCGCCGTCCGAATGGGAATGTGAAGATAAGCTTCCGTCAAATCCAGCGACGTCAGAAACTCTCCCTGCCGCACCGCGACAATAACGGACCGCAACGTCTCCATGCGAAAAGAGGGAACCTTGAGCGCTGAATTGACTCCCTTGAGATCCAACACCGGACGCCAGGCATCCTCCTCCTTTGGTACTACAAAATAGATCGAATAGCACCCTAAGCATCTCTGCGTTGGAGGAACAGGAACCACTGCTCCCAGGGCCAGAAGGCGACGCAACGTGTCTCGAACTGCTGCTTTCTTGATTCTTGAATGACATGGGGACTCCAGAAACCTCTCGGGAGGCGACTCTTCGAATTCCAGCGCATAACCATCTCGAATCACCTCGAGAACCCACCGATCGGACGTGATTTGGACCCAGCTCTGATAAAACTGACTCAGCCGAGCTCCTACTCGCACCAGAGCCTGGGTCCGCACACCATTGCACATTCCGTCCGGACACCTGTCCTCTCGCGGCAAAGTCACGCCCTCCGCGACGATTCCCTCGAAAGGACTGGGTGCGCTGAAAAAAACGTCCTCTAAAAGCCCCACTAGTCCGTCCCGGCCTATACCGGCGGGCCTCAGCAAAACGACCACGAGAAGACACCCCTCTGGTGCCCGACCTGGGACGTAAATCCGGCAGGCGAGGAATCTTAGCATCACTAAGGCCTTTCACCAAATTGTCCAAATCCTCTCCAAAGAGCATGGTTCCCTTAAATGGCAGAGAACACAACTTCGCTTTAGAAGCTGCATCCGCGACCCAACCTCTCAGCCATAGGGCCCTACGCGCTCCAACTATCATAGCCATGTTCTTGGCGGACGCCCTCAATAAATCATAAAGGGCATCCGACAAGAAAGACGAACCCATCTCGAGCTTGGCTAATTCCTGAACGCCGGAGGCCCCAACCTCTACTGACTCATCAAGGAGTTTCTCGGCCCAGCGAAAACATGCTCGGGCCACCAGGCCCCCACATACCGAGGCCTGGAGCGCGAGCGCCGACAAATCAAAAGTACGCTTAAGGAAGGCGTCAATCCTCCTATCCTGGGGGTCGCGGAGAGCGGCTCTGCCGTCTACCGGGATAGCCGTCGCTCTAGTCACAGCTGTAACCACTGCATCCACCGTAGGGGCCTTCAAGGAATCTTTGTCCTGCTGAGGAAGAGGATAGAGCCGCGCCATTGCCTTATAGACCTTGCATGGAGCATCCGGTGACTTCCACTCCTGGGAAATCATCTCCCGGAGGTCCTTGTTCATAGGAAAGGACCGCGCCTTACTGTGAATACCCTTTACCAAAGGGTCCTGCCCCGATTCACCCACGGGCACCTCAGGCTCAAACTTAAGTGTCACCGTGACTTGGTCTATGAGCTCCGCAAGCTCATCCCTATGGAAGATTCTGACCACCGAGGGGTCCTCCCCAGGTAAGGCCTCAATCAGGTTAAGAGAGTCTTCAAACCCCTCTACCTCCTCCTCAATCCCTATTGGTTCTTCCGAACCCAGCTGAGACAAACAGTCCCCTTCTTCTGACCATTCCAATCTTGGTCTTTTCGTTAATATAGAGCCATGCCCCTCCTCCACCTGAGGAGGCCCGGCCTTCCAGGCCTGGAACAGAGACCATACAAAATCTGGAGGAAAACCGACACATCCTGAGCCCTCCGAGGGAACTTTCTGGCCTAAACCGGAGGAAGCTGGCCCCACACTCAGCGCATCTGCTGATCGCGGCGGATTCAAAATGGCGGCCGTTCCCGCCGAAACTGCAACCGCCGACATCGCGCCTGCCTGCGATCCCGCTGACACCAAAACCGGCGATCCCGTCGGAAGTTCCGCGGCCAACACGGGGGGAGCCGAAATTGACTGTTTAGGCTCGCCACAGAGGCGACACTGACCGCCCGCCGTCTCTAACCCCCGCCGCGAACAGGCGCGACAACGAAGTAGCTTGCCGGTCATAATCAAACACACACACAGTCCGCCTTTGCGCTAATTAATTCCTGACCCTGTCAAGCAACTTCGTACTGCTCTCCCGTCTAGTGCAGGGAAACTGAATTCCTCTTCAGTTCCGCACTAAATAATAAAAGGCTCTTAAAGGGCCAGAACACTGCTGGCAGCTGACAATTGTGAGGCATTCAAGGCTCCAGTCCAGAGAAAGCAGCCGAGGCACACAGCTGCCACTTATACAGAGATGGAGAGCAGCTTAGGGGGAGGGACCCGCAACACAGGTGTAACACCCCAGGGGAAACACTGGGCCCCACCGGACCCAGGGCCCCGAAGCACACTTTTTTTTTTTTTTTTTTTATCCACGTACAGGGAGACACAGAATGAACCAAAATGGAACAAACCACCCAATTTTCTACTTCCTATGAGGAAAACTACCTCACCAGACCAGTGAAGACTGCACAGGCTGTCCTTCTACCTCTGCTGAGACAGCGAATGCTACATACCTGTAGAAGGTATTCTCCGAGGACAGCAGGCTGATTGTTCTCACTGATGGGTGACGTCCACGGCAGCCCCTCCAATCGGAAACTTCACTAGCAAAGTCCTTTGCTAGCCCTCGCACGCACCGCGCATGCGCGGCCGTCTTCCCGCCCGAAACCGGCTCGAGCCGGCCAGTCCAGTATGTAGCAAGACAATACACTTCAAGGGAAGACACAACTCCAAAGGGGAGGCGGGCGGGTTTGTGAGAACAATCAGCCTGCTGTCCTCGGAGAATACCTTCTACAGGTATGTAGCATTCGCTTTCTCCGAGGACAAGCAGGCTGCTTGTTCTCACTGATGGGGTATCCCTAGCCCCCAGGCTCACTCAAAACAACAACATTGGTCAATTGGGCCTCGCAACGGCGAGGACATAACTGAGATTGACCTAAAAAATTTACCAACTAACTGAGAGTGTAGCCTGGAACAGAACAAACAGGGCCCTCGGGGGGTGGAGTTGGATCCTAAAGCCCAAACAGGTTCTGAAGAACTGACTGCCCAAACCGACTGTCACGTCGGGTATCCTGCTGCAGGCAGTAATGAGATGTGAATGTGTGGACAGATGACCACGTCGCAGCTTTGCAAATTTCCTCCATGGTGGCTGACTTCAAGTGGGCTACCGACGCTGCCATGGCTCTAACATTATGAGCCGTGACATGACCCTCAAGAGCCAGCCCAGCCTGGGCGTAAGTGAAGGAAATGCAATCTGCTAGCCAATTGGATATGGTGCGTTTCCCTACAGCCACTCCCCTCTTGTTGGGATCAAAAGAAACAAACAATTGGGCGGACTGTCTGTGGGGCTGTGTCCGCTCCAGATAGAAGGCCAATGCTCTCTTGCAGTCCAATGTGTGCAGCTGACGTTCAGCAGGGCAGGAATGAGGACGGGGAAAGAATGTTGGCAAGACAATTGACTGGTTCAGATGGAACTCCGACACAACCTTTGGCAGAAACTTAGGGTGAGTGCGGAGGACTACTCTGTTGTGATGAAATTTGGTGTAAGGGGCCTGGGCTACCAGGGCCTGAAGCTCACTGACTCTACGAGCCGAGGTAACTGCCACCAAGAAAATGACCTTCCAGGTCAAGTACTTCGGATGGCAGGAATTCAGTGGCTCGAAAGGAGGTTTCATCAGCTGGGTGAGAACGACATTGAGATCCCATGACACTGTAGGAGGCTTGACAGGGGGCTTTGACAAAAGCAAACCTCTCATGAAGCGAACAACTAAAGGCTGTCCTGAGATCGGCTTACCTTCCACTTGGTAATGGTATGCACTGATTGCACTAAGGTGAACCCTTACGGAGTTGGTCTTCAGACCAGACTCAGACAAGTGGAGAAGGTATTCAAGCAGGGTCTGTGTAGGACAAGAGCGAGGATCTAGGGCCTTGCTGTCACACCAGACGGCAAACCTCCTCCAATGAAAGAAGTAACTTCTCTTAGTGGAGTCTTTCCTGGAAGCAAGCAAGATGCGGGAGACACCCTCTGGCAGACCCCAAGAGGCAAAGTCTACGCCCTCAACATCCAGGCCGTGAGAGCCAGGGACTGGAGGTTGGGATGCAGAAGAGCCCCTTCGTCCTGCGAGATGAGGGTCGGAAAACACTCCAATCTCCACGGTTCTTCGGAGGATAACTCCAGAAGAAGAGGGAACCAGATCTGACGCGGCCAAAAGGGAGCAATCAGAATCATGGTGCCTCGGTCTTGCTTGAGTTTCAACAAAGTCTTCCCCACCAGAGGAATGGGAGGATAAGCATACAGCAGACCTTCCCCCCAATCCAGGAGGAAGGCATCCGACGCCAGTCTGCCGTGGGCCTGAAGCCTGGAACAGAACTGAGGGACCTTGTGGTTCACTTGAGATGCGAAGAGATCCACCAGGGGGGTGCCCCACGCCTGGAAGATCTGTCGCACCACACGGGAATTGAGCGACCACTCGTGAGGTTGCATAATCCTGCTCAACCTGTCGGCCAGACTGTTGTTTACGCCTGCCAGATATGTGGCTTGGAGCACCATGCCTTGACGGCGAGCCCAGAGCCACATGCTGACGGCTTCCTGACACAGGGGGCGAGATCCGGTGCCCCCCTGCTTGTTGACATAGTACATGGCAACCTGATTGTCTGTCTGAATTTGGATAATTTGATGGGACAGCCGATCTCTGAAAGCTTTCAGAGCGTTCCAGATCGCTCGCAACTCCAGAAGATTGATCTGTAGATCGCTTTCTTGGAGGGACCACCTTCCTTGGGTGTGAAGCCCATCGACATGAGCTCCCCATCCCAGGAGAGACGCATCCGTGGTCAGCACTTTTTGAGGCTGAGGAATTTGGAAGGGACGTCCCAGAGTCAAATTGGAGCAAATCGTCCACCAATACAGGGATTCGAGAAAACTCGTGGACAGGTGGATCACGTCCTCTAGACCCCCGGCGGCCTGATACCACTGGGAGGCTAGGGTCCATTGAGCAGATCTCATGTGAAGGCGGGCCATGGGAGTCACATGAACTGTGGAAGCCATGTGGCCCAGCAATCTCAACATCTGCCGAGCTGTGATCTGCTGGGACGCTCGCACCCGCGAGACGAGGGACAACAAGTTGTTGGCCCTCGCCTCTGGGAGATAGGCGCGAGCCGTCCGAGAATCCAGCAGGGCTCCGATGAATTCGAGTTTCTGCACTGGGAGAAGATGGGACTTTGGGTAATTTATCACAAACCCCAGTAGCTCCAGGAGGCGAATAGTCATCTGCATGGACTGCAGGGCTCCTGCCTCGGATGTGTTCTTCACCAGCCAATCGTCGAGATATGGGAACACGTGCACTCCCAGCCTGCGAAGCGCCGCTGCTACCACAGCTAGGCACTTTGTGAACACCCTGGGCGCAGAGGCGAGCCCAAAGGGTAGCACACAGTACTGGAAGTGGCGTGCGCCCAGCTGAAATCGCAGATACTGTCTGTGAGCTGGCAGTATCGGGATGTGTGTGTAGGCATCCTTCAAGTCCAGAGAGCATAGCCAATCGTTTTGCTGAATCATGGGGAGAAGGGTGCCCAGGGAAAGCATCCTGAACTTTTCTTTTACGAGATATTTGTTCAGGGCCCTTAGGTCTAGGATGGGACGCATCCCCCCTGTTTTCTTTTCCACAAGGAAGTACCTGGAATAGAACCCCAGCCCTTCTTGCCCGGATGGCACGGGCTCGACCGCATTGGCGCTGAGAAGGGCGGAGAGTTCCTCTGCAAGTACCTGCTTGTGCTGGAAGCTGTAGGACTGAGCTCCCGGTGGACAATTTGGAGGTTGAGAGGCCAAATTGAGGGTGTATCCTTGCCGTACTATTTGGAGAACCCACTGATCGGAGGTTATGAGAGGCCACCTTTGGTGAAAAGCTTTCAACCTCCCTCCGACAGGCAGGTCGCCCGGCACTGACACTTGGATGTCGGCTATGCTCTGCTGGAGCCAGTCAAAAGCTCGCCCCTTGCTTTTGCTGGGGAGCCGCGGGGCCTTGCTGATTCGCACGCTGCTGACGAGAGCGAGCGCGCTGGGGCTTAGCCTGGGCCGCAGGCTGTCGGGAAGGAGGATTGTACCTACGCTTGCCAGAAGTATAGGGAACAGTCTTCCTTCCCCCGAAAAATCGTCTACCTGTAGAGGTAGAAGCTGAAGGCTGCCGGCGGGCGAACTTGTCGAATGCGGTGTCCCGCTGGTGGAGAGACTCTACCACCTGCTCGACTTTTTCGCCAAAAATGTTATCCGCACGGCAAGGCAAGTCCGTAATCCGCTGCTGGATTCTATTCTCCAGGTCGGCGGCACGCAGCCATGAGAGCCTGCGCATCACCACACCTTGAGCAGCGGCCCTGGACGCAACATCAAAAGTGTCATAAACTCCTCTGGCCAGGAATTTTCTGCACGCCTTCAGCTGCCTGACCACCTCCTGAAAAGGCTTGGCTTGCTCAGGGGGAAGAGCATCAACCAAGCCCGCCAACTGCCGCACATTATTCCGCATGTGTATGCTCGTGTAGAGCTGGTAAGACTGGATCTTGGACACGAGCATAGAGGAATGGTAGGCCTTCCTCCCAAAGGAGTCTAAGGTTCTAGCGTCCTTGCCCGGGGGCGCCGAAGCATGTTCCCTAGAACTCTTAGCCTTCTTTAGGGCCAAATCCACAACTCCAGAGTCATGAGGCAACTGGGTGCGCATCAGCTCTGGGTCCCCATGGATCCGGTACTGGGACTCGATCTTCTTGGGAATGTGGGGATTAGTTAATGGCTTGGTCCAGTTCGCAAGCAATGTCTTCTTCAGGACATGGTGCAAGGGAACAGTGGACGCTTCCTTAGGTGGAGAAGGATAGTCCAGGAGCTCAAACATTTCAGCCCTGGGCTCGTCCTCCACAACCACCGGGAAGGGGATGGCCGTAGACATCTCCCGGACAAAGGAGGCAAAAGACAGACTCTCGGGAGGAGAAAGCTGTCTCTCAGGAGAGGGAGTGGGATCAGACGGAAGACCCTCAGACTCCTCGTCAGAGAAATATCTGGGATCTTCCTCTTCCTCCCACGAGGCCTCACCCTCGGTGTCAGACACAAGTTCACGGACCTGTGTCTGCAACCTCGCCCTGCTCGACTCCGTGGAACCCCGTCCACGATGGGGGCGTCGAGAGGTAGACTCCCTCGCCCGCATCGGCGAAGCTCCCTCCGCCGACGTAGTCGGGGAGCCTTCCTGGGAGGTGGCCGCGGTCGGTACCGCACGCGGTACCGACGTCGGGGACCTCAACCTGGGCGATGGGCCAGCCGGCGCCACGCTCGACGGTACCAGTGGCGCAAGCACCGCCGGTACCGGAGGGGTAAGGCGCAACAGCTCTCCCAGAATCTCTGGGAGAACGGCCCGGAGGCTCTCGTTTAGAGCGGCTGCAGAGAAAGGCTGAGAGGTCGATGCAGGCGTCGACGTCAGTACCTGTTCCGGGCGTGGAGGCTGTTCCGGGCTGTCCAGAGCGGAGCGCATCGACACCTCCTGAACAGAGGGTGAGCGGTCCTCTCGGTGCCGATGCCTGCTGGGTGCCGAATCCCTCGGCGACCCAGAGCTCTCGGTGCCGACACGGGGAGGAGACCGGTGTCGATGCTTCTTCGATTTCTTCCGAAGCATGTCACCGGAGCTCCCCGGCACCGACGAGGAGGACGTCGAATCCATCCGTCGCTTCCTCGGGGCCGAGACTGAAGAAGGTCGATCTCGGGGGGGCTGTACCGCAGGAGCCCTCAGGGTAGGCGGAGACCCACCCGAGGGCTCACCGCCACCAGCAGGGGAATGGACAGCCCTCACCTGCACTCCACCCGATGCACCACCGTCCGACGACATCAGCAGACGAGGTCCTGGTACCACCGACGTCGATGCAGCTATCCGATGTCTCGGCGCCGATGCAGAGGCCCGATGCCTCGATGCACTCGATGCAGGGGCGGCCGAGGAAGATGGTCTGGACGCTGACGACGTCGATGCACTCGAAGATCCCGGTGCCGATGCCGACGAAGAGCCCGAGAACAACACGTTCCACTGGGCTAGTCTCGCTACCTGAGTCCGCCTTTGAAGCAGGGAACACAGACTGCAGTTCTGAGGGCGGTGCTCGGCCCCCAGACACTGAAGACACGACGAGTGTCGATCAGTGAGCGAGATAACCCGGGCGCACTGGGTGCACTTCTTGAAGCCGCTGGAAGGCTTCGATGTCATGGGCGGAAAAATCACGCCGGCGAAATCAAAAGCCGAAATGGCGAAATTTGAAGCACCAAATTTAGAGGGAGAAAAATCTCGACCGAGGCCGAAAAGAGGCCTACCCCGACGACGAAAGAAAACTTACCGGGGCAAAAAAGCTGGAAGTACGGGGAGGATTTACACGAAACCCGGCGGGGGGTTTCCGGAGCACTTCCCGACTAGGACAAAGCTTTCCCGAAGGAAAAAAAACACGTTCAAAACAAATTGGACGCGCGAGGTCGACTTTCCGGGGCTCGACACGGCGAAAACACGACCGTACCGAGTGCGGACAAAAGAAGACTGGCCGGCTCGAGCCGGTTTCGGGCGGGAAGACGGCCGCGCATGCGCGGTGCGCGCGGGCGCGCGAGGGCTAGCAAAGGACTTTGCTAGTGAAGTTTCCGATTGGAGGGGCTGCCGTGGACGTCACCCATCAGTGAGAACAAGCAGCCTGCTTGTCCTCGGAGAATGAGAAAATACTGGCTAGTGGGTGTACTGCACAGGTTATATATACAGTATCAAAAGCTCAGTGTTTTCTCAGTCTCCCTCTGCTGGTAGGAGTGCATAACCCACGCGTCTTGACCGGTCTGGAGGGTCGCTGAGGAACTGCCGATTCAGGCGCCCTGTCGAAACTGCCACCGCCGACAGCGCTACCTGGAAGCCCAATGCTACCGGACCCAGAGACACCGCCGGAACTTCCACAAACACCACCGGCGGAGCCGCAATCTGCTGTTTCAGCTCCCTGCATAGCTGACATTGACCGCCTGGCATCTACTCCGTCGCAAGCACGCATGGCAACAGAGCAGCTTCCCGGACATACTCAACCTGCCCAAGGGAGAAAAAAAAATGCAGACCTCCCTTCCAGAGAGAATACTAGCACTGCTCTCTCCTGCCTAGACAAAGTGAAACTGAACTCCCCGCTCCAATTAATTTTATTTTAAAGAGAGACAGGGACCTGGCAGCTGCTGATTGCAAGGCACTCAAGACTCCAGTACTGAGAGAGAAGCACCAGGGAGGGACCAGACCAGCAGGTGTGACACCCCAAGGGGAATGCTGGACCCCACCAGACCCCCAAAGCATTTTTTTTTTTAATTTAACCACGCACAGGGTTCTGCAATACCAAAGAAGCTCAATTAAAATTTTCCCTTTAAGCTACCTCACCAGACTATTTGGAGGACTGCACAGGCTGTGCTTCTACCTCTGCTGAGAAAATACTGGCTAGTTGAGGTGCTGCACAGGTTATATATACACAGTATCAAAAAGCTCAGTGTTTTCTCAGTCTCCCTCTGCTGGTAGAATACATAACCCACGCGTCTTGACCGGTCGAGGGTCACTGAGAAACTGCTCTATATATTTGAAACAAATTCAGGAAGAAACCCCCTTGAAGTTCTCCCCCCGTGACAGCCCAAAGAAACTTCTGGGAACTTTTCTGGAGTGGTAGGCTGTGACTGTATAATGGTGGCACTTCCTGCCAAAAGTGGAACAGCTGTTTGCACCAGAGAAAACACCCAACTGAGAAAAGCATTAGGACCTCTTTGGCAGTACAAAATTTACAAACAGATGCCATGAGGCCCCTGCACTGGCATGCCACACAACAGCAAATTCTCCACCCTGATTTTTTCCCCCTCAAAAAATAAAAAAAGCCCCTGAAAATGCAGGAGTTAAATATTGACTGCAATAGATGCAGCAAGCTAGAAACTGAGCTACTTTGCTCATTTGGTAGTTTTGTTTTTTAAAACACCAAAGCAATACAACTTCCTGCCCTTCCCTTGAAGGGGCTGATGCTATTGCAGAATGGTAGACTCAATTAACATTAAATTGCACTAATAAGTCAGGCGGGACTAAGCCATCCAAGTGCAACACCCCCAAGGTTGTAAAAGAACCCCTGTGGGTCTTAGCCTCCTTCAGTAACAAGCTTGCTTTTAAATCCCATTGCACAGAAGTATAGGACCAACAATGTTTGGTTAAGGAGACAAAAATAGAAATGTAAGTATGAGACTGAAGGGCTCACCACCTTCCACCTGGTTTTGTCTAAATATGGTGATGCACATGTTGCCTACCTCTGTCATCTCTGTTCTTGTGGAAGCAGATAAACACATGATCAACTTGCAGCTGTTCCTCAGCAAATTCTAGCAGAACTGCAAAACTTAAGAAATCATGTTGTTAAGAGCCAAGTCCAGCCACCTCTTTCAAAGCTTTACACAATTTAATCCCAAATCAGGTCAGATACGAAGTATATTATAGGGAAAAGAAAAGAGGTCTGCCAGCTCTGTATAGGGACCAAGAACTTATGTTCAAGGTACAGAACCGAGCCCTTGAAGTGATACAATAGGTACAGGGCTTGGTCAGATTTTCTGAAAGCATCTTTGCATATTACAAAGTATGTCCATACTGAAAATATTGGCCAACCAACCATTTTAATATGCACTATCCCAGTTTGTCCATGTCACTAGTTGAGCTGTGACTATGGGATTAACCCTCTTGTTTAGCCAATGTTCAAAACTGCAGAGTGATTTTGATCCACTGTTTGTAGCATTCCATGTGCTGACTTGAACCAAAATACTGCTAATTGATTTCTGATTTTATTCTAATCAACTTTGTCTACATGTTTAGCCGATATCTATTCTCCTGAATTTATTGCTAAGTTGTCCTGTGAATCTATTGTGGTGCACTTCTTGATTTCTAACCCTGTCCACCGCCCCCCCCCCCCCCCAAAAAAAAAAAAGTCTTCCTGCCTAGCTCTGATAGAGGATAGGTTTTTCCAACTG
Organism: Microcaecilia unicolor; assembly: GCF_901765095.1. Taxonomy (NCBI): domain Eukaryota; kingdom Metazoa; phylum Chordata; class Amphibia; order Gymnophiona; family Siphonopidae; genus Microcaecilia; species Microcaecilia unicolor. The sequence continues at coordinate 98,161,300 of NC_044041.1, read as the reverse complement.
CGCTTCTTGTCCTACACCCTTGCTAACTAGAACTTCCACTGCCTCAAAGAATAAAACCACCTAATAGACAGTTCACGGTAGGCTCAGGCAGACTGTTGTGGCACAGAAGCATCCACCCTCACAAGTGTTGCCCCTACAGAATTCTTTTGCTACATTACAGCACTGATGTCCCCAAAAATAGAACTGAGGCAGAAGCAATGAAGGTGGATCAAAAAGATATGAAGGTGCCCAAAGAGAAAAGTCACCCCCCAAAACACTAATGTTCAAAGGGGATTCCATTATCAGAGGCATTAACTTTGAGTCACAGTTCAAGCCTTCCAGGCTCCTCAGCTACCAGGAGTACCAAGCAAATCTGTATAATAAACTAAAGAGTCAAATGCTGATATTCACCTGGGAACAAATGACTTGTCCAGTAATACCCCACTTGCTGTGCAGAGCTTTTTGGGAGCTGGGAGAGGGGTTAAAACCTTTTGAGAAATAGCTCTCTGAAGTACTACCTACCTTTGGAAAGGGAGAGAAAAGATTGCAAAGTACTGAACATTTCAATAGCTGGCTCAAAAGCCTGATGTCAAAGAAGGTTTTAGGTACAGGAGGATGGGGCAATATATGGAAAAACAAAAGACTATTGTAATGACAGGCTGCATCTGTGGCAGGAAAAAAAAAAAAAAAAAAAAAAAGAAGTCCTTGGAGAAAGTTAGACAATATGCTTGTAGGCATTTAAACTAGATGGCAGGGGTAGCATATGGAGTCAGGTCACTTCGTGATCAGCTAAAGCTAAAGACAAGATGTGACACTAAAAGCAATTAATTTTTGTAAATCACTTAACACAGCAGAAAGCAAGACTAAAGACTAAACAGAACACAAAAATGCCACTGAAATTTCTATATATAAAAGGCACCACCAATGTTCTAAATGAAGCCTCCAGCTGGAAGTGTGAAGCAGCAGAGATCTGGTTTCCCCATGAGTGTCTGCCCCGCCCTCGCTCTAACAGTGAAGGAAAACAGCACGAAATCAAATCGCTCTCTGTAACACTGAAGGACTCAGAGGGGGGAGGGGGAGAGAGGGCAGAAGTCCTCACTATCTCTAACACAAACAGCAGGAAACACTGAAGGACTGGACTCCGAGGGGGGAGGGACACACTCTGAAAACCTTGCTAGCCCCGTTTCATTTGCATCAGAAACAGGGCTTTTTTTTTTTTACTAGTGTAGATAAAGCGATGACCACAAATGCTCGAAGTGTAAGCAACAAAGTTCATGACCTGCAAGCCCTGATGTTAGAGGCACAGATGTTGTTGCAATCATGGAGACAACATAGTCTGCCTGAGCCTACCGTGAACTGTCTATTCGCACCACAATTAGAGAATAAGTCATCGTGATAGGTTGAAATGGATATGAACAGGTGTACTATGAAAAGGTTGTCTGCACGCTTGCCTGTGTGACTGGAGTAACATTAATTCTCTCTCCCGACCACCAACCTCTTCCCCCCACCTGCTCCGCCACCCAATTTCGGCTAAGCTTCTGAGGATCCATTCCTTCTGCACAGGATTCCTTTATGTTTATCCCACACATGCTTGAATTCCGCTACCGTTTTCATCTCCACCACCCTCTGAAAAAACACTTCCTGACATCTTTCCTGGGTCTGCCCCCCTTCAATCTCATTTCATGTCCTCTCGTTCTACCGCCGGAAAAGATTTGTTTGCGGATTAATACCTTTCAAATATTTGAACGTCTGTATCATATCACCCCTGTTCCTCCAGGGTATACATGTTCAGGTCAGCAAGTCTCTTCAAACGTCTTGGAACGCAATTCCCATACCATTCTAGTAGCTTTTCTTTGCACCGCTTCCATTTTTTTTTTTTTTTTTTTTTAAACATCCTTCGCAAGGAACGGCCTCCAAAACTGAACACAATACCAGATGGGGCCTCACCAATGACTTGTACAGGGGCATCAACATTCTTTCTGCTGATCACACCTCTATACAGCCTAGCAACCTTCTCGCTACGGCCGCCTTGTCACACTTTCGTCGCCTTCAGATCCTCGGATACTATCACCAAGATCCCTCTCCCCCTCAGTACCTATCAGACTCTCACTGCCTAACACCTGAGGAAGGAGCTGATGGGCTGGGGAACATAAGTGGAAGGACAGTGGTCCAGGCTCAAAGGAGCTATAAATATGAACACAAACCTTTATGTAAGGAGAATTAAAAAAAGAGAAACGAAACAGTTCTCCAAGTGGCTGAGAAAATAAAGGTTAGAGTTGGCGTTCAGGAAATACAGAAAAAACACGGAAAGTAATACCAGATGAAACTGAAAGCCAAGAGATACGTCTGGCAGAAGCACAAGAACAAATGGCTAGAAATGTAGAGGGATGACATGCGAACCACTATGTGGATAATGAAGGAAAAGCAAATATGCTAAATACTTTTGTTCTGTTTTCACTGAAGGACCATGATTGGCAAAAGTACATATGAGAATGAAGATATAGCACTGTTCAAGAAAGCAAGTGTATGAACTTGAAAATCTAAAGGTGGACAATGTCATGGTACCAGATGGGATCCACCCCAGGATATTGAGGGAGCTCAGGGAGGTTCTGGCAGGGCCTCTTAAAAATGTGTTTCATAAATCCTTGGAGACGGGAGAGGTTCTGTGGGATTGGAGAACAGATGTGGTCCTTCACAAAAGTGGTGATAGGGAAGAAGCTGGAAACTACAGGCTGGTAAGCCTCACTTCAGTTACTGGAAAAGTAATGGAATTGATGTAGATAGTGAATTTTCTGGAAGCCAATTAAGTTGCAAGATCCGAGACAACATGGTTTTACCAAAGGTAAATAGTGCCAAACAAACCTCATTGAATTCTTTGACTGGGTGACCAGAGAACTGAATCAGGAATGTGCTATAGATGTAATGTACTTAAGACTTCAGCAAAGCTTCTGACAGTTCCCCATAGGAGGCCCTTGAATAAACTTGGCAGGCTGAAGATAGGAACAGACAGGACCCAACGTGGTGAGCTGGATTAGGAACTGGTTGACAGACAGATGCCAGAGGGTGGTGGTAAATTGAATTCACTCGGATGAAGGAAAGGAGCAGTGGAATGCTTCAGGGATTGGTGCTGGGGCAGATTCTAATATATTTGTGAGTGACATTGCCGAAGGGTTAGAAGGTAAAATTTGCTTTTTTGCAGACACCAAGATTTGTAACAGAGTGGACACCCCGGAGGGAGAGGAAAACATGAAAAAAAAGATCTGCAGAAGCTAGAAAAATGGTCTAAGGTTTGGCAATTAAAATTCAATGCAAAGAAATGCAAAGTGATGCACTTGAGTAGAAATCCACAGGAGACATGTGTTAGGATGTGAGTGATACGTAGACAGGGAGAGGTATCGTTGGTGAGACCCCACTGGAGTACTGTGTTCAGTTTGAGGCGTATCTTGCTAAGGATGTTAAAAAAACTGAAGCGGTGCAAATAAAGCTACAAAAATGGTATGGGATTTGCATTACAAAACATACGAGACTTGCTGACCTGAACATGTATACACTGGAGGAAAAGTAGAAACAGGGGTGATATGAGATGTTCAAATATTTGAAAGGTATTAAAATCTGTAAACAAACCTGTTCAAGACGTGCATGAAGGTGGTAGAACTAGAGGACATAAAATGAGGTTGAAGGGGGTAGACTCAAAATGTCATGGGATAAACAAAGGAATCCTGTTCAGAAGGAATGGATCCTCAGAAGCTTAGCATTGGGTGGCAGGGCTAGTACTGGGCAGACTTCTACAGTCTGTGCCCTGAAAATGGTAGATACAAATCAAGGTCAGGTATACCTATAAAGTAGTGTATATGAGTTTGTTGGGCAGACTGGATGGACTGTACAGGTCTTTCTGCTGTCACCTACTATGTTACTATGATTGAGTGTTCAGTATCCATCCGCTGCTAACTGTATAGCTTCTCAAACAGAAGGACCTGTGTTACTAACCTCAGTTCAATCTACAAGCCAGAATTATTGCCAAGTATTTTCACTTAACTTTATAGTCTACATACCTATCTTTGCTCCCTTCAGGGAGAGCTCCACTTGGAATTTCAATGTAGAGATTGTTGCTGTTCAGCACGGCTCTCCAACTCACATGTTTATTGTCTGTAAGCCTGGACTGGATATTCAGAATTCTTGTCCTGTTATTTGAAGTTAACTCCTCTGTTACATTCAGCCGATTATCCTGTTAAAGTCAGTATTACAAGCCTTTGTGGTTAGTTTTCAAGTAGCTATATCAAGACTGCAAACTGATCCTGCAGTAAGCTGTTATTGCACCATTAACTGCCCAACTACACAAAGTCAAAGCCATCAATACAGTTTCAAGACTCCACTATACCCAAGTGTTTGCTACAAGTTTACAGCGTAAAAACGTTTAAGGGCCTCAATATGAAATGAAGGTAATTTCTAGAAGAGGAAAAACGCTTGTTTGCAGAGCATAATTTTGTATCAAAGTTATACCTTTCCAGTCAGATCTTGTACAACTGGAAAGGAGACTTGCCTGCAGAGTTGTCCAAGCTGTTTATCTTGCAATTGTGTATTTACAGAATGCTTTAAAAGGACTATCCTCCCCCTTCTCCATGAGATGATCTGAATTAGGACTAAGCATAGCAAGATAGCATGCAGCCCTGCATACAATTCTGTGACCTGGAATTGAACAGTCACCACAGAAAGGCAGTGGTCCCCAAACTTAGAAACAGATGGAAATAAAGGCCGTATGACCCATCCAATCTACCCATCCTCTGTAACCCCTAATTCTTCCTGTTCCTAAGCAATCCCACATGCTTATCCCATGCCTTTTTAATTTCTGGTACAGTCCTAGATTCTACCACCTCCACCACCCTTTGTGAAATAGTACTTCCTTTGGTTACTCAAGCTTTGTCATATGCCCCCTCAACTTGATCCTGGAAGCACCCCAGCCAGTTAGGTTTTCAGGATATCCACTGTGAGTTTCATGAGAGATTTGCATGCCGTTGAGGCAGTGCATGCAAGTCTCATTCACACATTGTGGATATCCTGAAACCCTGACTGGCTGGGGTGCTTCCAGGACCAGGGGAACCACTGCAGTAAGGCATCCCAAACATTTTACATCAGCTTCCCCAAATGGTGGGTGCTCAGATTGTCCTGTACAGACTATGGGGGGTCATGCTTCCTGCAGCTGTGCAATTGGCATCCCAGTCACAGAAAGATTGGTGATCACTTTACACAGTGTAGAAAGGGATTAACAAGCCTAAGTTTCTTGATGTCTGGCAGAGCACGAGCAGCAGTGTCAAGGCTGTGTAGAGCATGCAGCATGGCTGTTGCCCTTATTCTCCCAGTGATCACATACCCAGCTCTACCCACTTCCCTGTACTCGCATCCCAGAGTACCCTCCATTTCCTCAGTGCTTTTTGGCAGAAGGGAGTGGCTGCATGTTCCTCCACTGCCATAGGGCTTACTGATGAATATGAACTACATGGGAAACCATAGAACCCTGTGGTCCCCATTCAGCAGGCAAAGCCAATGCAGCCTCATTGTCTGTTTCTACTTAAGTGCTAGGAAGGAGATGGAAGGCAAGACTGGGAGTGCCACATGAGGGTTAACCCAAGTTGCACTAAGTCGGGAGGGACCTGGCCATCCAAGTGTGACACCCCCAAGGCTGTTAAGAGAACTCCTGTGGGGCAGGTGCACCGTAAGTACCACAGAGAGGTAGGAGGCAAGGAGAGCGAGATACAAGATGTAGAGGTATAGGATGGGTGGGTTTTGAGAACCAGCTACAATGTGGTGACTGCTGGGGATCAAGTAAGCTATGCTGTTTGAAAGGAGTTTATGGGGTAGGGGTTCAGACAGCATGTGTATGTGCAAGTTGTGCTGTATTAATGGGTGGAGGTGGTTTATGAGCATGTTTGCTCAGGGGAGAGGGTAGTCTTGCTGGAGGAGGATGAGAAAGGCGATAAAACCATGTCCCACCATGGAGGAGGGACAGAACTGGGACTTACTACAGTCACATAATAGAGTACGATGGGGAAGGCAGAAGAGGGACAGGTTTATGCTTGGGGAGGATAGATTCAGATGCTGCTGCTGCAGGATGGGTGAAGAGAGGCTTTATGCTGTGGCAGAGTGGCTAGGTGAGCAATGGGGAGGGCTAAAATTGACTGCTGCATCTCCACTGCCTTCTCACCCCAGCAAATGCAGCCTAAAGGTCTCTATCCCCAGAGAGGATACAGGAGTGGGTGATTTGAAGGTCAGTGATGCCACCACCAAAACTTCCCCTTCTTCCATTCTGCCACCACCAAAACTTCCCCTTCTTCCCTTCTGTCTAGGCTGCTCAATCAACTGCCACTGTTTATCAGTTAAAACCTATTTTGAATAAAATTTGGCACTGAGCATTGATAAATGCACACAATTGTCAAATTTTTCCAAACTGATTCTAGATATATGGGCTGGCTCCTAGATCTTAAGAAAATGTGTCAAGGCTTGACTTAAAGCAAATGCTACATACCTATAGAAGGTATTCTCCGAGGACAGCAGGCCGATTGTTCTCACTGATGGGTGACGTCCACGGCAGCCCCTCCAATCGGAACACTTTACTAGCACAGGCCTTTGGCTAGTCCTCGCGCGCCCATGCGCACCGCACATGCGCGGCCGTCTTCCCGCCCGAACCGGCTCGTGTTCGTCAGTCCCATATGTAGCAAGACAAACAAGGGAAGACAACTCCAAAGGGGAGGCTGGCGGGTTTGTGAGAACAATCAGCCTGCTGTCCTCGGAGAATACCTTCTACAGGTATGTAGCATTCGCTTTCTCAGAGGACAAGCAGGCTGCTTGTTCTCACTGATGGGGTATCCCTAGCCCCCAAGCTCACTCAAAACAACAAACATGGTCAATTGGGCATCGCAACGGCGAGGACATAACAGATTGACCTAACAACTTATCCAACTAAGAGTGTAGCCTGGAACAGAATAAACATGGGCCTAGGGGGGTGGAGTTGGATTCTAAACCCCCGAACAGATTCTGAAGCACTGACTGCCCGAACCGACTGTCGCGTCGGGTATCCTGCTGCAGGCAGTAATGAGATGTGAATGTGTGGACAGATGACCACGTCGCAGCTTTGCAGATCTCTTCAATAGTGGCTGACTTCAAAGTGGGCCACTGACGCTGCCATGGCTCTAACGTTATGAGCCGTGACATGACCCTCAAGAGCCAGCCCAGCCTGGGTGTAAGTGAAGGAAATGCAATCTGCTAGCCAATTGGATATGGTGCGTTTCCCCACAGTCACTCCCCTCCTGTTGGGATCAAAAGAAACAATTGAGCGGACTGTCTGTTGGGCTGTGTCCGCTCCAGATAGAAGGCCAATGCTCTTTTGCAGTCCAATGTGTGCAGCTGACGTTCAGCAGGGCAGGAATGACGGGGAAAGAATGTTGGCAAGACAATTGACTGGTTCAGATGGAACTCCGACACCACCTTTGGCAAGAACTTAGGGTGAGTGCAGAGGACTACTCTGTTATGATGAAATTTGGTGTAAGGGGCCTGGGCTACCAGGGCCTGAAGCTCTCTACGAGCTGAAGTAACTGCCACCAAGAAAATGACCTTCCAGGTCAAGTACTTCAGATGGCAGGAGTTCAGTGGCTCAAAAGGAGGTTTCATCAGCTGGGTGAGAACGACATTGAGATCCCATGACACTGTAGGAGGTTTGACGGGGGGCTTTAACAAAAGCAAACCTCTCATGAAGCGAACTAAAGGCTGTCCTGAGATCGGCTTACCTTCCACATGGTAACGGTATGCACTGATTGCACTAAGGTGAAACCTTATGAGTCTTGAGACCAGACTCAGACAAGTGCAGAAGGTATTCAAGCAGGGTCTGTGTAGGACAAGAGCGAGGATCTAGGGCCTTGCTGTCACACCAGACGGCAAACCTCCTCCATAGAAAGAAGTAACTCCTCTTAGTGGAATCTTTCCTGGAAGCAAGCAAGATGCGGGAGACACCCTCTGACAGGCCCAAAGAGGCGAAGTCTATGCTCTCAACATCCAGGCCGTGAGAGCCAGAGACTGGAGGTTGGGATGCAGAAGCACCCCTTCGTCCTGTGTGATGAGGATCGGAAAACACTCCAATCTCCACGGTTCTTCGGAGGACAACTCCAGAAGAGGGAACCAGATCTAACGCGGCCAAAAAGGAGCAATCAGAATCATGGTGCCTCAGTCTTGCTTGAGTTTCAACAAAGTCTTGCCCACCAGAGGTATGGGAGGATAAGCATACAGCAGACCTTCCCCCGGTCCAGGAGGAAGGCATCCGATGCCAGTCTGCTGGGGGCCTGAAGTCTGGAACAGAACTGAGGGACCTTGTGGTTGGCTCGAGATGCAAAGAGATCTACCAAGAGGGTGCCCCACACCTGGAAGATCTGGCGCACTACTCGGGAGTTGAGCGAGCACTCGTGAGGTTGCATAATCCTGCTCAACCTGTCGGCCAGACTTGTTTACGCCTGCCAGATGTGGCTTGGAGCACCATGCCATGACGGCGAGCCCAGAGCCACATGCTGACGGCTTCCTGACACAGGGGGCGAGATCCGGTGCCCCCCTGCTTGTTGATGTAATACATGGCAACCTGGTTGTGTCTGAATTTGGATAATTTGGTGGGACAGCCGATCTCTGAAAGCCTTCAGAACGTTCCAGACCGCTCGTAACTCCAGGAGATTGATCTGCAGATCGCGTTCCTGGAGGGACCAGCTTCCTTGGGTGTGAAGCCCATCGACATGAGCCCCCCACCCCAGGAGAGACGCATCCGTAGGCAGCACTTTGTGGCTGAGGAATTTGGAAAGGGCGTCCCAGAGTCAAATTGGACCAAATCGTCCACCAATACAGGGATTTGAGAAAACTCGTGGACAGGTGGATCACATCTTCTAGATCCCCAGCAGCCTGAAACCACTGGGAAGCTAGGGTCCATTGATCAGATTGCATTTGAAGGCGGGCCGTGGGAGTCACATGAACTGTGGAGGCCATGTGGCCCAACAATCTCAACATCTGTCGAGCTGTGATCTGCTGGGACGCTCGCACCCGCGAGACGAGAGACAACAAGTTGTTGGCTCTTGCCTCTGGAAGATAGGCACAAGCCGTCCGAGAATCCAGCAGAGCTCCTATGAATTAGAGTCTCTGCACTGGGAGAAGATGGGACTTTGGATAATTTATCACAAACCCCAGTAGCTCCAGGAGGCAAATAGTCATCTGCATGGACTGTAGAGCTCCTGCCTCGGACGTGTTCTTTACCAGCCAATTGTCGAGATAGGGGAACACGTGCACTCCCAGCCTGCGAAGCGCCGCTGCTACTACAGCCAAGTACTTTGTGAACACTCTGGGCGCAGAGGCGAGCCCAAAGGGTAGCACACAGTACTGGAAGTGACGTGTGCCCAGCTGAAATCGCAGATACTGTCAGCTGGCAGTATCGGGATGTGCGTGTAGGTGTCCTTCAAGTCCAGAGAGCATAGCCAGTCATTTTCCTGAATCATGGGAAAAAGGGTGCCCAGGGAAAGCATCCTGAACTTTTCCTCGACCAGATATTTGTTCAGGGCCCTTAGGTCTAGGATGGGACGCATCCCCCCTGTTTTTTCCACAAGGAAGTACCTGGAATAGAATCCTAGCCCTTCTTGCCCGGATGGCACGGGCTCGACCGCATTGGCGCTGAGAAGGGCGGAGAGTTCCTCTGCAAGTACCTGCTTGTGCTGGAAGCTGTAGGATTGAGCTCCCGGTGGGCAATTTGGAGGTTTGGAAACCAAATTGAGGGTGTATCCTTGCTGTACTATTTGGAGAACCCACTGGTCGGAGGTTATGAGAGGCCACCTTTGGTGAAAAACTTTCAACCTCCCCCCGACCAGCAGATCGCTCGGCACCGACACGTTGATGTCGGCTATGCTCTGCTAGAGCCAGTCAAAAGCTCCCCCCTTGCTTCTGCTGGGGAGCCGAGGGGCCTTGCTGAGGCGCACGCTGCTGACGAGAGCGAGCGCGCTGGGGCTTAGCCTGGGCCGCAGGCTGTCGAGAAGGAGGATTGTACCTACGCTTACCAGAAGAGTAGGGAACAGTCTTCCTTCCCCCATAAAAATGTCTACCTGTGGAAGTAGAAGCTGAAGGCTGCCGGCGGGAGAACTTGTCGAAAGCGGTATCCCGCTGGTGGAGCTGCTCTACCACCTGTTCGACTCTCTCCAAAAATATTGTCCGCTCGGCCAGGAGAGTCCGCAATCCGCTGCTGGATCCTATTCTCCAGGTTGGAGGCACGCAGCCATGAGAGTCTGCGCATCACCACACCTTGAGCAGCGGCCCTGGATGCAACATCAAAGGTATATACCCCTCTGGCCATGAATTTTCTGCACGCCTTCAGCTGCCTGACCACCTCCTGAAATGGCTTGGCTTGCTCAGGAGGGAGCTTGTCCACCAAGCCCGCCAACTGCCGCACATTGTTCCGCATGTGTATGCTCGTGTAGAGCTGGTAAGACTGGATTTTGGCCATGAGCATAGAAGAATGGTAGGCCTTCCTCCCAAAAGAGTCTAAGGTTCTAGAGTCTTTGCCCGGGGCGCCGAAGCATGCTCCCTAGAACTCAGCCTTCTTTAGGGCCAGATCCACAACTCCAGAGTCGTGAGGCAACTGAGTGCGCATCAGCTCTGGGTCCCCATGGATCCGGTACTGGGACTCAATCTTCTTGGGAATGTGGGGATTACTCAGAGGCTTGGTCCAGTTCGCCAGCAATGTCTTTTTTAGGACATGATGCATGGGTACTGTGGACGCTTCCTTAGGTGAAGGATAGTCCAGGAGCTCAAACATTTCAGCTCTGGGCTCGTCCTCCACAACCACCGGGAAGGGGATGGCCGTAGACATCTCCTGGACAAAGGCCGCAAAAGACAGACTCGGGAGGAGAAAGCTGCCTTTCAGGGGAGGGAGTGGGATCAGAAGGAAGGCCATCAGACTCCGTCAGAGAAATATCTGATGTCCTCCTCCTCCCACGAGGCCTCACCATCGCTATCAGACAAGTTCATGAACCTGTGTCCGAAGCCGTGCCCAGCTCGACTCCGTGGAAACACGGCCATGGTGTGAACATCGAGAGGTAGACTCCCTCGCCAGCACCGGCAAAGCTCCCTCCGCCGACGGGGAGCCTTCCTGGGAGGCGGCCGCAGTCAGTACCGCAAGCGGCACCGATGTCAGAGACCTCACCCCGGGCAAGGGGCCAGCCGACGCCTCACTCGACGGTACCAGTGGCGCAAGCACCCCCGGTACCGGAGGGGAAGGGCGCAACAGCTCTCCCAGGATCTCTGGAAGAATGGCCCGGAGACTTTCGTGCAGGGCAGCTGTGGAGAATGACCTCGATGCCTGCATCGGCTTCTGTCTGAGTGTTCCGGGCTGTCCAAGGTGGAGCGCATCGACACCTCCTGAACAGAGGGTGAGCGGTCCTCCCCGTGCCGATGCCTACTGGGTGCCGACTCCCTCAGCGACCCAGAGCTCGGAGACCGGTGTCGATGCTTGACTTTTTCAAACGAAGCATGTCACCAGAACTTCCCGGTACCGACGAGGACGACTTAGAATCCAGCCGTCGCTTCCTCGGGGCCGAGGCCGAAGGTCAGTCTCGGTGGGGGGGGGGCTGTACCGCAGGAGCCCTCAGGGTAGGGAAGACCCACCCGAAGGCTCACCGCCACCAGCAGGGGAATGGACAGCCCTCACCTGCACTCCAGTCGAAGCACCACCGTCCGACATCAGCACTAGTGGAGGTCCCGGTACCACCAACGCAGCAGAGGGTTGATGCAGTCGATGCCGAGGTCGGAGATCTTGATGCTGTCGACGTCGATGCACTCGATACCCCCAGTGCTGATGCAGACGAAGAGCCCGAGAACACGTTCCACTGGGCCAATCTCCCTACCTGAGTCCTTTTCTGTAAAAGGGCGCAAAGACTACAGGCCTGCGGGTGGTGCCCAGCCCCCAGACACTGAAGACAACGCATGCCTATCAGTGAGTGAGATTACCCGGGCGCACTGGGTGCACTTGAAGCCGCTGGAAGACTTCAATGACATGGGCGGAAAAATCACGCCGGTGAAATCAAAACTCGTAATGGCGGTAAAGGCACCAAAAAGAGGGAGAAACACTCGAACTGAGGCCTCAAAAGGGCCTACCCCGAAAACGAAAGTAAACTTAGCGGGGCAAAAACTGGAAATACGGGAAGGGGGAAAAGACCGAAAAGGTCTCTCCAATATCTTTTTTTTTTCTTAAGCAAAAAGCTCAAAGATGCGCGAGGGTCAACTTAAGGGGCGCGAACGGCGCAAACACGACCGTCCCGAGCGCGGACAAAAGACGAACACGAGCCGGTTCGGGCGGGAAGACGGCCGTGCATGCGCATCGGCGCGCGAGGACTAGCAAAGGCCTTTGCTAGTAAAGTGTTCCGATTGGAGGGGCTGCCGTGGACGTCACCCATCAAGTGAGAAGAAGCAGCCTGCTTGTCCTCTGAGAATATATAAAGTGACATCAAAAGCCCTAATATCCATTATAAGCTACAAGAATGGTCAGTAGTTTTCTAGAACTGCTGCAGTTTTTAGAAATTCATAGACAAATGTGCACACCAAGTTACATCAGCCTTTCATATAAGACAACTGTTTTGCACTTACCGAATAAAATAAATTAGCTGAAAGATTGTGATCCCTCTGATTATTCCCTCGCCCACCTGGGATCTTCAGGGGTGGGTGAGGGACATCAGGAGCACCACCGAGGCCCCGGACCCAGGTTACTACAGCAATTGAAAGAAACCCTGGAACTTCAGAAAAAAATAAAATGGAAGTTAGTACAAATATGCACTTACTATGCTGGGAGACAGATCAAAGTTTTACATCTGATATTGTACTCAGATTCTATGGATTAAAATTGCTAAAAAAAAATCAAGTTAGCAATGGAAAGCCACAGCAGAATTATAAAGCTAAATACTCAGTCATGTTGTAGGGTACAGATCTCTACATTTAGATTCAACAAGTATGACATTCTAACTAGCCTGTGCTTCCTTCCCTTCCACATTCAGCAATTTTGGAAATATATCCAAAGCCTTAGCTCTGTTTTAAAGTTATTAGGAAGGGGATGGGAAACATTCAGAACGAACTCAAAAGCTTGTTTATTGGTCCAAGGCTAAAACAGATACAGCTTGAAAAGGAGTTCTGCATGTTACTTTCACACTATCTAGTAATATCCATGCAGCAGATTAAGTTATGAAATATGCAAGGAGGTTGTCAAATTAACCTCTTTTAGGCTGCGACTCCAAGCCATGAAATCAGTACCTTAAACTGAAGTTTATTCAAAGTGAAAACAATTAAGCCAGATTTGAAGTGCTAAGCCAGTTCAGGGCTTCTCAAACCAGTCCTTAGGAAGCCCCACGATATTCACAATGAGTATGCATGAGATACATCTTGAAAACCAGACCCATGGGGCTCCTTAAGGACTGTTTGAGAAACCGATATGTTTAGCATGGTGTAGTCCTCACTACAGAAGGTATAGACCAACCCAGCTCTTACCTTTAGGCTGTAACCGATGAAAAGTAGTATTGCAGCCAGAGCATTTACTAGTCCTTACCAGTTCATGAGGCTTGTACAAGAAGCTGCTGCAGGCTAATTTTTGCTTTATCAAGCTTCAGATGTAGAATCCAATCAAAATATATCACACCCCCTTCTCTAATAGAAGTATCATTTTTCCTCTAAAGGCCGTCACTACAACTGTGCTTCTCTTGAAAACCACATGTACCCCTTTCCTGTCTGCATGCAAGCTGCAGATCATCTAAACAGAAGTGATAAGGCAAGAGATTAACAGTAGGGAACAAAAATCTCAGCTTAGTAAGTATCTGCACTGAATGCCTTGGTAGTCAATAGGACTTGTACTGTGGTAATCCTTGCACCAGCAGTAGTTTAACAGCTGGATTCACTTTAGGGTTTTTGGTAATCCTGCATAACAGGTACCTAAAGTTTAGTGTGGTTGCAATTTATCCAAAAGTACCCATCTCCCCACACTCCCACTGAAGAGCTTGTGAGCAGTTTTGCCTTTTGTTTAGCTACAAGCTTAAACAGCTTAGGACAGCCCTTAAGATATTACCTCCTAGAGTGGGCACAAAGTACCCCAAATGTAGCTTCATACTCACCTAAGCCAAAATATGCCCATTTTATAAAAGCTACTGTTATACTGGTATAGAAACAGAAAAATGGCAGATTTGATAGGCCATATGGCCTATCCAACTGGCCCTCCATAGCTGCTCTTCCTCCTCTTAAAGAGATCTCACATAGCTACCCTATGCTTTGGCTTCAAATACAATCCTCCTCTATGGCCATTTAGACCAGCTGTAGGGCTGATATAGTCTACCTGCCACTTATGCTAGTATTTAGCATTGTGCATACCTATGGAAAGATATAATCAGGATCGAGTTGGTCCAGAGGGTGGCTACAAAACTGGTCAGTTGTCTCCATCATAAAATATGGGGCCAGGCTTATGAACCTCAACATGTATACAATGGAAGAGGGGATATAAGAGATAAGAGCTTTTTTTCAAAAAAGGAAAACCCTAGAATGAGAAGGAATAAGAGCATAGGAAGAAATTGAGAGGAAATACGCTTAACAGGAATCTAAGAACACTGTGGAGGTGGTGGATGCACAGAATGATCTCTCCCAGTGGAGGTAGTGGAGACAAAGTGTCAATTTAAGGAAGTGTGGGACAGGCATGAGGAAGGGAAGACTGGATGGGTCACTTGGCCCTTACCTACCATCATGTTTCCATACTTGCATGTGCTGCCCAAACTGCCCATATGCACACCCATAAGTACATAAGTAGTGCCATACTGGGAAAGACCAAAGGTCCATCTAGCCCAGCATCCTGTCACCGACAGTGGCCAATCCAGGTCAAGGGCACCTGGCACGCTCCCCAAACGTAAAAACATTCCAGACAAGTTATACCTAAAAATGCGGAATTTTTCCAAGTCCATTTAATAGCGGTCTATGGACTTGTCCTTTAGGAATCTATCTAACCCCTTTTTAAACTCCGTCAAGCTAACCGCCCGTACCACGTTCTCCGGCAACGAATTCCAGAGTCTAATTACACGTTGGGTGAAGAAAAATTTTCTCCGATTCGTTTTAAATTTACCACACTGTAGCTTCAACTCATGCCCTCTAGTCCTAGTATTTTTGGATAGCGTGAACAGTTGCTTCACATCCACCCGATCCATTCCACTCATTTTATACACTCCTATCATATCTCCCCTCAGCCGTCTCTTCTCCAAGCTGAAAAGCCCTAGTCTTCTCAGCCTCTCTTCATAGGAAAGTCGTCCCATCCCCACTATCATTTTCGTCGCCCTTCGCTGTACCTTTTCCAATTCTACTATATCTTTTTTGAGATACGGAGACCAGTACTGAACACAATACTCCAGGTGCGGTCGCACCATGGAGCGATACAACGGCATTATAACATCCGCACACCTGGACTCCATACCCTTCCTAATAACACCCAACATTCTATTCGCTTTCCTAGCCGCAGCAGCACACTGAGCAGAAGGTTTCAGCGTATCATCGACGACGACACCCAGATCCCTTTCTTGATCCGTAACTCCTAACGCGGAACCTTGCAAGACATAGCTATAATTCGGGTTCCTCTTACCCACATGCATCACTTTGCACTTGTCAACATTGAACTTCATCTGCCACTTGCACGCCCATTCTCCCAGTCTCGCAAGGTCCTCCTGTAATTGTTCACATTCCTCCTGCGACTTGACGACCCTGAATAATTTTGTGTCATCGGCGAATTTAATTACCTCACTAGTTATTCCCATCTCTAGGTCATTTATAAATACATTAAAAAGCAACGGACCCAGCACAGACCCCTGCGGGACCCCACTAACTACCCTCCTCCACTGAGAATACTGGCCACGCAATCCTACTCTCTGCTTCCTATCTTTCAACCAGTTCTTAATCCATAATAATACCCTACCTCCGATTCCATGACTCTGCAATTTCTTCAGGAGTCTTTCGTGCGGCACTTTGTCAAACGCCTTCTGAAAATCCAGATATACAATATCAACCGGCTCCCCATTGTCCACATGTTTGCTTACCCCCTCAAAAAAATGCATTAGATTGGTGAGGCAAGACTTCCCTTCACTAAATCCGTGCTGACTGTCTCATCAGTCCATGTTTTTGTATATGCTCTGCAATTTTAATCTTAATAATAGCCTCCACCATCTTGCCCGGCACCGACATCAGACTCACCGGTCTATAATTTCCCGGATCTCCTCTGGAACCCTTCTTAAAAATCGGAGTAACATTGGCTACCCTCCAGTCTTCCGGTACTACACTCGATTTTAGGGACAGATTGCATATTTCTAACAGTAGCTCCGCAAGTTCATTTTTTAGTTCTATTAATACTCTGGGATGAATACCATCAGGTCCCGGTGATTTACTACTCTTCAGCTTGCTAAACTGACCCATTACATCCTCCAAGGTTACAGAGAATTTGTTTAGTTTCTCCGACTCCCCCGCTTCAAATATTCTTTCCGGCACCGGTGTCCCCCCCAAATCCTCCTCGGTGAAGACCGAAGCAAAGAATTCATTTAATTTCTCCGCTACGGCTTTGTCCTCCTTGATCGCCCTTCTAACACCATTTTCGTCCAGCGGCCCAACCGACTCTTTGGCCGGTTTCCTGCTTTTAATGTATCTAAAAAAATTTTTACTATGTATTTTTGCTTCCAACGCTAATTTCTTCTCAAAGTCCTTTTTTGCCCTCCTTATCTCCGTTTTGCATTTGGCTTGGCATTCCTTATGATCTATCCTGTTACAGAATAGGTGCCATCATTTCAAAGCACATGCCTTTGTGCCTTCCAAAGTGTCAGTTCTGCATGTACAGTATGCAGCCACACCTACACAAACAGCAACAAACTGGATGCATACTTCAGCCTAAAGTTATCTTAATGTGACAGTAAGAGGCCTTCCCTTTGGGGTGGTGTGACTGTTCACACCCACTGCCAGCATATGAACAGCCACTTAGTTTGAGACCTACTTGAACTTGCAACCTTCTAGCTCCCAGACAGGGCACTACTGCTGAACCTAAAAAGGTTGTTGGCTAGAGGTTTCTCATCAAAAGTTGTTCATACCCACCTTATCACACCATCCTGTCACTAACCACATGAAGCAGCATGTCATATCTGGCTTCCTAGATTTCCAGACATGTTTTTGATGTGTTTTTATTATAATGCTACCCAAGATCCTTCTGAACCATTAAATGTATATTTTACAATTATATTTTCACCTTATGATGTATTGTAAGCCACATTGAGCCTGCAAAGAGGTGGGAAAATGTGGGATACAAATGACAAATAAGCAACCCTTACTTACATAATGTTTGCCAACAGTCTTAGAACTAAAAATGCAGTTCTAAGTATACTAGTATACTTTCACAGGATTTGACTGCACATCAGTACACAACATACCACTAGAAGTGCAATTCTGAGGAAATGACAAGAGTGAGTCAATCTCTGAAAAACTGGAGAGGGTCCTTGGGTTTACACTGTCCCTTTAGCCCAAGGCAGAGTAACTGAATGTGTTAAAACACAACTGCAACAAGCTCTTCACCATTCCCAGAATACAGCACCCCCTTTCATTACTACAGCAGCATTTAATGAATTACAAAGCCACATCTGTCATCCTTAAATCCAAAGGATCTGGCACAAGGCTAGATGTTGGAGTGGGTCCTTGGGTTTACACTGTGCCTTTCACCAAGTCAGAGTAACCTGTGTTCACATAACTGCAACTAGCAAGTTCTTCACCATTCCCAGAATACAGCACCCCCTTTCATTACAACAGCAACATTTAATGTCTTACAAAGCCACATCTGACATCCATAAACCCAAAGGATCTGGCACAACGCCACAGACTACATACAGCCTTCTGTCTAAGGTTTACTGTGCAAAATTAGCTCCTCCCCATGCACCATCTTTCACCCTGCAAAGCTGTTTAGTTGCGTCATCTCAGCAGATGCAGCAATTGAATTTCCTGGGGGGATATTTCACAATCACAAAAGAAGCCATTTCCAGAACATGTAAAACAAAAACCATCACCATTTCGCACACAATTGTGTCAGTCTTGTATCTGCAGCAGATTCAATTCATTTAAGCTGTAGTCCCTTGCAATTTTTATCACTAAAATTGTAAAGCTATAAAAGCTATTTAAAAAATTCAACCACACCTCACCTTCATTTAACTTTAAACTCTTCAAAGGATTAGCTGGAAGACAATATTTACACATTACATACTAATGAAGTGATAGAAATAGTTAACTACATTTGAAAACTTGGTTAATAAAAACCACAATTTGACAACCACAACCAATACTGATTGAGGAATACCTAAAAGGGTGAACCAAATCTCATACATCAGCTGCAAATAAAGCTTACAATCCTGGCTTTTAACTCGAGGCACTTACTGAGTAGGTATCCACTTTTTACATTTCACCTGCATACTCTAGCAGAGGAAAAGCAAAATGGGACACGTTTAACATGAGCTATGTATTTTGATCTTGTTACAGGCTTAAACCACCACTAACCACTAGGGGCATCAACACTTAGGAAACAGAAGCGATTTTTTTTTCCTAACAACAAGCGCGACCAAAATGATTGACTGAAGCCGTAAAAGAGGAATACATTTTTTACGTAATTCTGTAAAAGCCTATATAGTTATTCAGATTTAAGATGGGGGAGAGGGGGTTCCTTGTCTCAGGCATCCGACCGCCTTTCTAGATCTGACTTTTTTGCATTCTATGGTCTTAGGTGGTACCTTTTCACCTTCCAACTCCAAAAACCTAATTATTATTTTAAGAATCAACAGCATATATTCTTCTACATAAAAGGGGGCTTTAAAAAAAGAATCAACCCGGAACTTAAAAACCAATCAAGCATCTTTCCTGAAATGGAGTTTCTAGAAGCTTCTTCAATGAAGGTAAGACTAATCTTTCTCTATGTATATATAGAATAGATACACACAAAATAAGCGTTCTTCCCCAAACTGCAGAACCTTCCACAACTGCATCACGAGAATACACCCACCCCTTCCACTTCATATTTAAACAATGAGGAAAATAAGCTGTCAATAGATTGAGGGGGGGAATCTTTCAAATAAGCCGCCAAGAAAGAACCCGCTTCCTTCAGTTTACAAATTACGTTTACTCTCCTAGGATCATGGAGGACGAACACGGAAAGAGGCCAGCATTAACTCCTTCCCCTTTTTCACGGTAACAAGCTTCTGCCGGCCTCAAAGAAAGAGAGAGAAAGGCTTTTAAACCTTAATCGGCTAGATCGTTCACAATACAGATGTACCTTTTTTTTTTTAATCTGGTTTACTAAAGGATAAAGAAATAAAACAAAAACCATTCCCGTGCTGACAACAAAACAAGCCTGAGGAAAAAAAAAAACCACTACAAAAAAAATAATTTAAACCCCCCCCCCCCCTTCATACCTTTCGCTACTATTACTGTTAATACTCATGACAGGCATGATTCTTTTATTTCCTTCCTTCTCTCTGGCAAAGCAATGACTATTCAATATCCGTTGGAGAGAGGATTTCACCATCCGGCCTCTCTGGTTATAAAACCAGATACCTCTCTATCCCAACGGGAGTCTCAAAATGGCGAACAATAAACGCAGCCGCAACCCTTTATATACGGCTCGCAGGCCACGCCCACGTTTTTAACTTTATGCAGGACGTGAAGGGGGAGGGGGGGGGAAGAGCGCGCGCACGCCAACTAACTGCTTCAGGTTCGCGGCGCTCCGACGTCGCAAGCGTCAAGTGTATGTCATTGGAAGAGGGAGAAGGAGGGGTGGGGCGTGAAAAACGCGCGCGACCGCCAACTAACTGCTTCGGGTTCGCGGCGGTCCGATGTAGCAAACGTCGTCTATGTCATTGGGAAAGGAAGAGGGAGGGGGCGTGGAAAACGCGCGCGCACGGATGATGACGGGAGGGGATAGGGAGGGAAAAAGTTGCCCCCGCGAGACTGAGGGGAGGCCGCAAGAGAGGGAGGAGCGGGTTGGGAAGCGCACCGCCTGCAACTTTTTGTGCCGTGCGCGCGCGTTGTCATCGTCTGGCGCGACTGTGGTGTTTATTTGCGTGGTTGGGGTGTTGCGCGCTTGCGCGGATGAAATAATTCCCGAGGTACCCCTCCCCCTCGCCAAAGACGCCAATCCCAGCAACTACTCAGTGTTCGGTTGCCTTGGACTGGCATAAATCACTCCGAGTAATAAAAACAGAGTTAACGACATTTGGAAAGAGGTTTGTGAAGTAATCTTCGAGGCTGTAGTTATTTTTTTTAGTGACTTTTCTTACACACGCGAATTGATGTGGTTTCGTTACGCTCACGGTCGCGGGTGGATTGGAGGAACAGATTGCGCCTGCGTGGGGATTGAACGTGCGCGATAGGGTGGTCATGTTTGTGAATACGATCTCTATGCTGATGACTCCCAAATCTACCTCTCTACCCCGGAAATCTCAACCACCATCCAGACCAATGTTTCAGCCTGCTTGTCTGATATTGCTGCCTCGGTGTCACCTGAAGTTCAACATGGCCAAAACCGAGCATCTTATCTTTCCCCCTAAACCTACCTCCCCTCCCCTCCCCCCTTTCTCTATTTCGGTGGATGGCACTCTCATTCTCCCTGTCTCATCTGCTCGTAGTACCCTTGGGGTCATCTTTGACTCCTCCCTCTCCTTCTCTGCTCATTGTCAAAGTTTCTTTCTCTACATCATTAGCAAAATCCGTCCCTTCACCTCTGAGCAATCCACCAGAACCCTTATCCACACTCTTATCTCCTCTCGTCTCGATTATCCTAACCTACTTTTCGCCGGCCTCCCTCTTAGCCATCTCTCTCCTCTTCAATCAATCCAAATCTCTGCTGTGCGACTCATCTTCCGCCAAAGTCGCTATGCCCACAGTAGCCCTCTCCTTAAGTCACTTCACTGGCTCCCTATCCGTTTCCGTATTCAATTCAAACTTCTCCTACTGACCTATAAGTGCATTCACTCTGCTGCTCCCCAGTACTTCTCCACTTTTTTCTCTCCCGACGTCCCCCCTCAAGTACTCCGTTCTGTAGATAAATCTCTCTTATCTGTCCCTTTCTCCTCTACTGCTAATTCAAGACTCCGTTCCTTTTATCTCGCTGCACCTCACATAGACATCCCAAGCATGTACATCTAGCCCCGTCTTTAGCCGTTTTCAAGTCCAAACTCAAAACCCACCTCTTTACCACTGCATGTGACTCCTAACTCACTTACCCTGTCCTTTATCCTCACCTCTTCATTCCCTTACCCTTAATTGTTCTGTCTGTTTACCTGTCTTATCTAGATTGTAAGCTCTTTGAGCAGGGACTGTCTTTTGTGTATGGTGTATAGCGCTATGTATGCCTTGTAGAGCTATAGAAATGATAAGTAGTAGTAGTAGTGGTGATGGGTTATGGAGCGGTTATACTCATATATATAATAGAAAAGTTTATTTTATTTACCGAGTAGAGGAGCATCCTAATAGAGTAGAAGGTTGACAGGGTGTAGAGCCCATTAAGGGTCACTTTATCCTTCGTTGTCTCGGATATAGCCTTAGGCCCTCATTTACTATAAGTTATTAAATGTGGTACTTTAAAGAGCGTGAGCCTTTTATGGTCAGGGAATTAACTGGTTGTACTTGAATATAATTCCACGCTGATCCACAAATGAAAAGGCATGTGATTGATTGGTGGAAGAAGTTAAAAAGGGAAAGCTAAGAGCAGGTGCTGCTGGGAATCGAGGAGGGGGGGCTGGAGATGCCACACTCCTGAACCCATGATAATGACAACTGCTCGTTTCGTTTAACGACAACAGTAGTAACAAAAAGTTTCTGTTAGAAATATTAATAAACAGACTCCAGCCACTGTTCTGACCACTATAATCTAATTTTCACTGGTTTGATTCATAGATAAGGGTGCTGATTTATAGGCAGTGATGCCTGTTTAATTGGACTGACATTAAAACGTTATTGATTTCTCCTGAGTGGTATCTTCTTTCTTTCACAAGTAGTCTTAGCCCGTGGTGCAGAGGTATATTTTGAACTGTCTTACCTTGTATCAATAAAACTTCATCCATATTTATCCTTTCAGCAATTTAGAACAGTGGTATAAGCAATGATGGATGTAATGCTGTATATGTGGACCTTTCAGAAAGGTGCCCAATGGGCTACAGTTGATTCATAATGCTACAGCAAGGGTCATTGTATACAGCTCCTCTTGGGGAGATGGTTAAACACACATTGCTAGATGGTTAAACACACAGGGCCAGATGCACTAAACTTAACAAGCCTTTAACGAGCAAGTAGTAAACCCTGTCATGCACTAAAGACTTTTTTCCGAGGACAGTAGCAGCTAACGAAAACGGAATGCAGATGAGCAAATTGTGTAGAAACCCTATTGTAATGAAATGCACTAACCTTTTCCAATTGCCTTAACACTGGAAAATCTAACGAGAGGTCTGTACGGGATTGAAAAACTGCTACAAAAGTAACAAAAACAAAAAATCGGGGGGGAAAAAAGTCAAGTGCTCGTCAGGGACGTCCTTTATGGACGTCCTTCACTCATCAAAAACAAAAAAAATAGCGCTCCGCTTCAAAAATGACACCTATTTTGGCCATCATCCCCCCCAAGACGCTGCGCCGCTCACCCCCTCTGATGCGGCTTGACTGCAGTTGAGGACGCCCATCCAAAAAAACTCGTCCATTTTGGCCTTCATTCACCCCCCCCCCCCCCCCCGAAGACGCCGCGCTGCTCACCCCCTCCGATGCGGCGCGATCCAGAGGACAGGGCAGTTGACGCCCATCCAAAAAAAACATCCATTTTGGCCGTCATCCCCCCCCCGCAATAATAAAAACGTCTTTTTTGGCAGTGCTTCACTCAGCTGAGAGACCTGGAAGTCCCTGAGCCAATCACAACGCGTTTAGTCTCTGAGCTAAACGTGCTGTGATTGGCTCAGAGACTTCCAGGTCTCTCAGCTGAGTGAAGCACTGCCAAAAAAGACGTTTTTATTATTGCGGGGGGGGATGACCGCCAAAATGGACGTTTCTTTTGGATGGGCGTCCTCAACTGCACTGTCCTCTGGATAGCGCCGCATCGGAGGGGGTGAGCAGCGCGGCATCTTCGGGCAGCACAGGGAGGCGTATTTGGCATGCGCAGAGCAGCCAGCATAACGCTTGACTGCTCTGCGCATGCTCGACCGGCCGATTGGCAGACTGTTTAACGATGGAATAGAGAATGCAAGTGAGCTACAACAAGCAGCTCATTTGCATTCCCTTAATGCATGCCCGTTCCTTACCGATTCGCTAAGGGAATCGGTAAAGGAAGGGCTCTAACGATTGTTTAGTGCATCTGGCCCACAGTAAGCACCACCTCAGTTGTACATTACAGGACCAATAAAGTAATGAATGACCCTCACTTTTAAATTGGGTATGCTAGGTGCAATCTCAACTTCCCTAATATTTACTTCTAGTGCTTATCTTAATACAGTGTTTTCTGGGGCTACAGTGGTATAAGATGGGTGCGCCTAATTTTTGAAGTTAGCTGCCCAACGCTCAATGTTTTAAATTTCCCCCCTGCTGATTGGGTAAGCTTTTATTCTGACAACTTATTGCCTACACAGTTTACCTGCTTAAAAAGAAGTAGGTTTGGAGGCATTCCTAGGATACAGCAAAGCTTTCTGGTCAGCACTAAGGTGGGCAAGTCTGATCGGGCTGAAAAGCTGTCCCAGTGTTATCTGGATGGCTTTACCTATATACTCCTGGATTCTATGTAGCACAACTTAAGTTGCATTCGCAAATCCAGTCGTATTTTGTATTTGCTTATCAGCACTGATAATTGCCAGTTAAGCAATTATTGACACATTGGCATTAATTAGAATTTACACACACAACTGTCTAAATGTGTTCTAGAATGTATTCTATAATGTGATGCATGTAATTTCTAAGTCTTATAGTTCAGTGGTTCCCAAACCTGGTCCTGGAGGCACCCCAGCCAGTCAGGTTTTCAAGATATCCACAATGGATATTCATGACAGAGATTTGCATACAATGGGGGCAGTGCATGCAAATATTTATCTCATGAACTAGTAAAACATGCCCGTTTCTGACACAAATGAAACGGGCGCTAGCAAGGTTATCCTCCGAGTTCCAGCTTGCCCCCCTCCCTCCCTCCTCTCCCCTCTGAGTTCCATGCCCCCCTCTCTTCTCTGAGTTCCAGACCCCGCGCCTCCCTCCCTCTCTTTCCCCTCCGAGTGGCAGCCCGACCTGCGTTGCCTGCCCTCTTCTCCCAGTCCTCTGCCTGCCCCTCGCCTTCCTGCGTGCCGGCCTGAATTTAAAAGTTCTTACCTCGGGGTCCGCCGGCAGCAGTAAAAGGCGAGCAGGCACGGTGCTTCAGCCTGCCTTCCCTTCTGTCTCAGCTCTGCCTCTGGTCCCGCCCTCATTTCCTGTTTCCAGAAGGGTGGAGGGAGGAGAGAGGGAGGGAGGCGCGGGAGTCTGGAACTCGGAGGAGAGGGGGGCGTGAAACTCAGAGGGGAGGAGAGGGAGGGAGGGGGATGGGTCTGGAACTCGGAGGAGAGGGGGGGCCTGGAACTCGGAGGACAGGGAGGGAGGGGTGGCGATTCTGCGGCTGGCTGGTGCTGGTTTCCCTTCCCTCTCATTGATCCACCCTCTGACGTCATCACATTCCGACGTGAGGGCGGACCAGTGGAAATTGTGTTACGAACCCAGGCATCCAGATGTAGAACGTTGGAGGTGCAAATTATTATATAGGATATTCACTGTGGATATCCTGAAAACCTGACTAGCTGGGGTACCTCCAGGATCAGGTTTGGAAACCCCTGGCACAGTTGAAAAAGGGGTGTGGCCTTGGGCGTGGAATGGTCTGGTCGTGGACATTTCTAAAATCTATGCGCATTGTTATAGAATACACCCGGTCCGCGCTTAATTTAGGCGTCGGCATTTACGCCAAATGCCCCCAACTAAATTTAGTTACGTGGGTGGCCACTCGGTGTATTCTATAAATCGTGTGGAGCTGTTGGCTTATTCTAAATTAAGACATACTTTATAGAATACACTTGGGCATATTTAATTTCGGTGCTAATTTTTTAGGTGTGATATATAGAATCTAGTCCATAATGTGACTGCCCATTAAACACAGGTTTCTTAGGGGTTAATTTTATAAAATATTTTCTATACATAAAGCATATTTTATGTGTGGAAAATGGCTCTTATGTATTACAATAAAGGCTAGAGTCTATATATAACTTTTGATGCGGTTTATAGAATATGCATAGAGCCCTTAAGTGCGCCTAAACCTAGTCACGGGAATTTACGCCTAGTAAAACTTAGTGTAAATGCCAGCACCTAAGTTAGGTGTTCTGCAGGGGTATTCTATAACCACATGCATAATTTTTGTAATGGTCCAAGAAAACAGCAAGGCAAACGATCCGCAAACTCCAAGGTGGAAAACGAAGCAGATCAGTGGTAGATGTAAACAAATTTTATTAATAAAAAAACATATATAGAGTATATTGCCCGACACAGGCCGTGTTTCGCCCAGCTGGGCTGCGTCAAGGGCTATAAAAATCAAATAAAACAGACAGGCAAATTAATAAGAAATATATTAAATAAATAAATAAAACCAATATCAGCTGATAGTACAGTAACACCATGATATAGTAACATAGTAGATGACGGCAGAAAAAGACCTGCATGGTCCATCCAGTCTGCCCAACAAGATAAACTCATATGTGCTACTTTTTGTGTATACCTTACCTTGATTTGTACCTGTCCTTTTCAGGGCACAGACCCAGCACTATCCCTGCCTCCCAACCACCAACCCCGCCTCCCACCACCGGCTCTGGCACTGACCATATAAGTCTGCCCAGCACTGTCCCCGCCTCCCGCCACCGGCTGTGCCACCCAATCTCGGCTAAGCTCCTTAGGATCTATTCCTTCTGAACAGGATTCCTTTATGTTTATCCCACACGTGCTTGAATTCTGTTACCGTTTTCATTTCCACCACCTCCCGCGGGAGGGCATTCCAAGCATCCACTACTCTCTCCGTGAAAAAATACTTCCTGACATTTTTCTTGAGTCTGCCCCCCTTCAATCTCATTTCATGTCCTCTCGTTCTACCTCCTCCGCATCTCCGGAAAAGGTTCGTTTGCGGATTAATACTTTTCAAATATTTGAACGTCTGTATCATATCACCCCTGTTTCTCCTTTCTTCCAGAGTATACATGTTCAGGTCATCAAGTCTCTCCTCATACGTCTTGTAACGCAAATCCCTTACCATTCTCGTCCATGGTCCTATCACGGTGTATGTAGTAACAGAACAAAAAAGAAAATGATCTATTCCTTGGCATCTGAATGATGCTGTATTAGGCGGCACTCGTAATTTGCAGAGATTAGAAAAAGATTTGTTAGAATTCTTGCAATTTAATGCCATTCCAGATATGCACACACACATTCCCCCCTTGCTATATGGGAAATGTCTGAAAGTAGTACTGCGAGGGAAGCTTATATGCCTATATGGCCCATATTCATAAAGACACTCAACAGAAAGAGAATGCATTAAGAGTTGAAATGGACTTGGGAAATATCCACTGCTTATTTCTAGGATAAGCAATATAAATGTATTGTACGTTTTGGGGATCTTTCCAGGTACCTGTGCCCTGGATTGGCCACTGCAGGAAATAAAACATACAGGCAAATTAATAAGAAATATATTAAATAAATAAATAAAACCAATATCAGCTGATAGTACAGTAACACCATGATATAAATAAAAAAAGCTATTTACATATATCTATGGCTCTTTCTATACACATGCATATCTCTCCACATATATATCCTCTTCACAATAAATAAATGCATATCTATTGATGGACTTACTGGACTATATCATGAAAAAATGGACTATACAATAAAATTAATGGACTATATGATAAAAAGTATGAGACATATGTATACTTATACATACAAAATAAGAAGTAAAACAACAATCTTACATATTAAAATCCATGAATAGCTAATTATTCAATACATATAAAATCAATTGATCAAATTAAATCAGCAGAATCTGTCATATAAAGATGAACATGTAACATAAATGTACTTAAGAGACTGATTGACAAAACTAAATTTTCTATTTCAAAAACAAATATATATAAAGGCAAAAGATAGGACACCTAACTACTCTGTGATCCTTACTATCAATACTTTCTGATAAATGTATGTTCTGTCCATAACCATACCACGTCCCCTTTTTGGCTTAGCACCTTAGAATTTACACGCACCACTTTATAGAATATGCCTACCAAGTTGTGCGCATAAATTCTAATTAAAGCCGCTTAGTGTCAATAATTACCTGTTGTGACAATTATATGTGTTGATTGGCTTGTTAACGAATTAAATTGCACTCACAAATACAGCTTACACATGGACTTGCATGCACAATTTCACTCACACTATATACAATCCAGGGGTAAATGCTTATATTCTACTGCAAACTGAAAAACAGCTCAGCATGGATTACAATCAACTATGGGGCTCATTTTCAAAAGAGAAAAACGTCCAAAAAGTGGCATAAACCGGCAGATGGACATTTTTCTCACCAAAATGTCCAAATTGCTATTTTCAAATATTTTTGACATTTTTCTTTGCTGTTCATCTGCAGTGTGTCCAAATCACAAGGGGGCATGTCAGGGGCGTGTTAAGGGCGGGATTTAGGTTTTCCTAAAACTTGGACGTTTTTCTGCCATAATGGAACAAAACAATAACGTCTAGGGCTAAAAGTTGGACGTTTTAGTCTAGACCTGTTTTAATAACAAGCCACAAAAACCTGCCCTAGATGGCCACTGGAGGAATAAAGGAATGACACCCCCTTTTTCTCCATTGGTCACTGACCCCCTCCCACCCCCCAAAGTTGTAAATAAAACAGTACATACCAGCCTCTATGACAGCTTCAGATGTTCTGGCCAGTCCTATTAGAGCAGCAAACAGGTCCCTGGAGTAGCTTAAGTGGTCAGTGCAGTGCACTGTAGAGAAGAGGACCCAGGCCCATATCCCACTCTGTTACACTTGTGGTGGAAAGAGTCAGCTCCCCCAAACCCACCAAAAAACCTACTGTACCCGCATATAGGTGACACTTGCAGCTATAAGGGCTTCTGTAGTGGTGTATAGTTGGGTACAGTAAGTTTTTGTTGGGTTTTGGAGAGCTCACCATACAACTAAGGGGGCAAGATGTATACCCGGGACCTTTTATGTGAAGTACACTGCAGTGCCCCCTAAGGTGCTCCACTGCTCTGGTAGGATGTCTGTGTGGCCAGTCTGCTAAGAATGTTGGCTCCTCCTACATCACAGTGGTTTAATTTTGTGTGTTTTTGACTTGGACTTTTTTTTTTTCGTAAATGATCCAAAAAGATAGATGCACTAAGCACAAACCCCCAGATTCTATATAGTGTGACTTAAGTTATGCGTGCAAATCCAGTCATATTCTGGATTTGCACGCACAATTTAATTAGCCAAGAAGCCAACCAACGCCAATAATTGCCAATTAAGCAATTACTGACACTAATTGTCAATTAGTATTTACACGCACAACTGCCTAATTGTATTCTGTAAAGTAAAATTCTAAGGTGCATAGTTGAAAAAGAGATGTGGCTATGGGCATGGAATGGGCGGGTCATGTTTCAAAAAAACTATGCGGATTGTTTATAGTTCGTGCCTAAATTATGCGTAGGCATTTATACCAAGTTTTACTTGGCATAACTGCTCGCAACTAAATTTAGTTATGCGGATGGGCGCTAGGCATATTCTGTAAACCATGCCTACATTTGGGCGTACTTTTTAGAATATGCCTGGGCATATTTTTTTTGGATGCCAAATTTTTAGACATGATATATAAAAAATAGCCCAAAATGTCTAGGAAATGGCCATTTTCAAAACAAAAAGACATTTTTCAGGTTTGAAAATGATTTTTGGACATTTTCAGCGAAATGTCCAAAAGTCAGATTTAGACGTCATATCGAAAATGCCCCTCCACATCTACTGAAATTACATATACAGAAAAAACAAAAATTCAAAAAAATATCAGAAAACTACTAACAAATTTGCTCAAATGTTTGGCTTAGACCCGAACTACAGAGAAGAATGTAATTTTAAACAAAAGAAACCTCAACCGCCTGGGGTGCCTACATAGATGGACCACCCCAATTAACCGGCTACTATCATTGGTTTCAATAAAACCTCTGAAAAACAACTGTAAAGGAAAACAACTCCTTAATGGAGAAAAAACCTATGCAGCAAAAAACCAGAGGATAATAGATATCAAAATGTAGTACCAGGATAAAGTCAACACCAAGCTGAAGAAATTGGAAAAAAATAGGGATTTAAATACATATACACGAAACAAAATATGATTCACTTGGCTTATCCACCCGGACTCTCAGCATAGCCTTCGGTTTGCAAACCATCCAACTGGGATTAGTTCTCTAATCTGTCTTTTGTAGCACCATTCATAAATCCTCAATAAAGCCCGATTTGTGCATGGTGCCGAATAGGAAGCCAGCGCAGACTTGCCAATGAAGGTCAAATTTACCTATTTCAGAAATCAACCTAGCTGCTAAATTTTGTAATATTTGTACCCTTTTCATCAAGGACAACCCAAATAACAATAATTCAATTGTGATGATATGGTTGTCTGAACTACCAGTTGAAGATGGTCTTGCAGAAAATATTTTTCTTTTGAAAAATATTTTCTGCACTTAGGGGGCCTTTTACAAAGCTCATGCTAGCATTGATTTTTACACAGGCTAAAAATGCTAGCGTGGCTTTGTAAAAGACCCCCTTAGGGCTCTTTTACTAAAGCTTAGTGCATGCTAAATGCAAAGAAGCCCATTTTATACCTGTGGGCTTCTTAGCAGTTAGCGTGTGCTAAACTTTAGTAAAAGCAGGCCTAAGTTTGAAATCTGAAGTAACATCGATAATTGAGGGTTTAATATAACTCCTAGAACTCTCAAAGAGGGTTCCAATGCAAAATCCTTATTTTCAGTTACTACAAAAAGAATCCATAGTCGGCAGTCTAAACCATAGTAGTTATGTCTTTAATTTCATTTAATTTTGGCATTTATAATCCATGTAACCATTCTATTAATCCTCACTGAAAACAATTTGCCCAGCATTCCTTCTTTTGCAAACATGAATTGGCATACTATCCCTTAAGGATGTACAGTAATGAACAAGTAATGCAATGCCATCTGCATATTGTCATGTCCCCTACCTCAACGCAAGTGGCGTCCTTGGGCTGCGCGGGGTCCCGTTGACACACACACTTGACTGGCACTGCCTGAGCCATGTGTGTATAGTCCTCGCTGGGTTTGTTCAGAGAGCGGTGGCTGCAGGCTCCTTAATTGCTTTGCTTCCATGCACCTGTTTCTGCGCTCTCTCTGCCTGTCTTCCAGGCTCCTTGATTGCTTTGCTTCCACCCACCTAGGTCTGCTCTTCCTCTGCCTGGCTTCCCTTGCTTCTGTCCTATTGGTCTTCCGGTTCCTCCTTCCCCTGCTCTCCTATGGCTGTGCACCTTCTCCCTGCTGATGTCAGACACCAGCACTTTATCAGCTGAGCTCTCCCTGTACTTCATGCTTCGGCTTCTACTTTGGTAGGTGTTTCTAACTCTGTAGTCTGCTTCTTATCTACTGGTCCTTCGTTGCTGACTTCGCCTGTACCTGGATTACCCTTCTGCCTGCTGCCTGCCTACTTACTTTCGCCTGTACCTGGTTTACTGTCTTGCCTGCCACCTGCCTACTGACTTGCCTTTACCTGGATTACTCTCTCGCCTACCGCCTGCCTACTGACTTTCAACTGCATCTGGATTATTCTCTTGCCTGCCTACTGACTTTCGCATGTACCTGGATTACTCTCTTGCCTGCCGCCTGCCTACTGACTGCCTCTTGTACCTGGATTACTCTCTTGACCTGCTGCCTGCCTGGCCAATACATTCATCACCCCGCTTCCATCTCCGTCCCGTAAGTCCTGCAGGCTGCCTGCACCTAGGGGCTCAACCTCTGGGGAACAGCGGTCAGCACAGGTGAAACCTGGGATTGTCCAGCCACCAAGCAGAACCTGGTCCGAGTAGCGGGCTCAGCAGCGCTCTACTTGGTACAAGAACTCACAAGTCTGACACATATGAATACAAACTAATCTCAGAGAAGGGAAAATTCTTTCCAACATGGACATCAATATTAAATAGAATTGGGAAGAGAGGAGATCCCTAGAAGACTCCACAGTCTGGCCTCCAAATAGTTGAAACTTGTAGATACCATTGTTAATCTATAAGATTTGTGTTTTAAAAATCCTTCAGACCTGTATCATACCCTCCCAATAATTCTAAACTCAATAAATTCAGATGCGCCTTATGATCATATCAAAGGCTTATGACAGGTCAAATTGGAGTAATACTGCTTGATGACCCTTAGATAAAAAGAGTCTAATTTCAGCTGTTAAAGCACCTAAAAATGTCTCGGCATACATTTGATGCTGTTCACTTTGCTTATTAGTCACTGCTTCTCATACAGATATGTATACAATTTAAGCATGTTTTTTTAATGATTACTGTATAGTTTTATTTACCGGTATGTAATATGTTTCAGTCTTTTTAGTTTGCATGGCTCCATGTCCATTATGTAATTCATTTTTCTATCTTACATTTTCACCATATGCATGATTTTATAATTGTATTATTCTAATTTTTATGTTTTTTATTAGTTATTTTTATTATTTTAATTTATTCATATGTACATGTCGTAGTTTCACCCCTGATGCAGCCTTTGGGCGAAATGTGACCACATCAAGTGTTTGATTGTTTTTCCAATAAACCATATTCTGCCGGATTCTGTATAGCACGACTAGAGATCCATGCCGAAATCCAGGCGTATTCTATATCAAGCCGCATAACTTAATTGACTTAAAAAGTGAATCAGCATTGATAACAGCACTTAACAAGCAATAATGAGCACTATTTAGCAATAATTAGAATTTACACACACAACTTGCTAAGCATATTCTGTACTGAACTGTGCCTAAATTCTAATGCGAGCAGTTGAAAACGGGCGTGACTATGGGCGGAGAAATGGGCGTTCCCAAATTTATGCACATAGTTACAGAATATGGCCTAGTGCATGTAAATCTTTACGCCATGTTTTTGTTGGTGTAAATGGAGGCGCATAGTTTTAGGCGCTGGGATATCAAGCGTATTCTATATACCGCGCCTAAATCTAGGCACCATTTATAGAATACACTTAGGCAGAAATGTTTGCCATGTGGATTTTTTAGGCATCTAATATAGAATCTGGCCCATTGTCCTTCAGACTACTGGTCTGCACTTTGTGTTGCTGCTTAAGTGCTCATGTGTAAAATGCCAGAGATATGTGCGTAACTTATAGTACTGTAGGGCCTCCTTTTACAAAGGTGCACTAGTGTTTTTAGCATGCAATAAAATTAAGCGTGCGCTAAACGTTAGAGACGCCCAGATATTCCTATGGGCATCTCTAGCATTTAGAATGTGCTAAAAACGCTAGCATGCCTTTGTAAAAGACCCCCTGTATAAGTGATGCATGTAAGTGCGAGTCTTGCACAGACTCTGCCTGTGTTTGCATCCATCTGTAAAGTGCACAGTGTATAAGGTATGTGCATATTTACTGAATAGCACTTAGGCGGAATTTTGGCCTTTATTCTAATCATTTATGCTCGTAATTGGTGACGTTAGTGTGCGTTTTACAGAATTACTGCCATAGTGTTTGCGCTGAACGTGCTCTGGTACTTTTCTGTATATAGAGCTCCTGACTTCAGCACGTCTCACTCAAGATGTGTAACCATTTCCATTTCTGTGTTACAGAATCTGCAAATATTAGGGGGGGGGGGTGTTTTGTTTCTGTATTCTTATTCGTGGTCTGCTGTCCTATGCTGCAGTTATCAAATTCTCGCTTTGGGTTTAAGTTCATTTCTTTGTAGCCATTCCTAGATGTGGCTTTCATTGTAAAAACAAAATACATAAGTACAACAAATAGTTATGAAACATTCTCAAATACTAATGTACCCCACCCCTACTTTCACTAGGGGAAATGACCAGCTTTTCAGAAAGTTAAAAATAACACTCAGATCTATGCCATATAATCTAATGCAGATTACAAAAGAGTTAAACTAGATAACTAGGCATTACTAGCATATGCAGTGGTGAAATATAAAGCACAATAGAGCACTGGCAAATAAAATCATTAACATTCAGTACCCAAAGACTTCGTTAATAGATAGGTCTTTACATTTTATGAAAAGAAAGATAACTAGTTTGAAACCTAGGCCCTCTTTTATTAAGCTGTGCTAGTGGCTCCCGGTGTGGTAATGCCAACAAAATGCCAACTTTAAATGGGCTCCGTTGGCACTGCCACATAGGAACCGCTATTATGACTTGATAAAAGGGGCCCCTAATTTCATAAGGAAGATTGTTCAGGCAGACACTGCCTCATATTCAGAAAATTGTTGGAACGTTCTTTTGCTTTTATACCTTTTAACTTCAGGAAATGTAATGTCACATATGTTCCTAGCTGCATCTGCCTGAGACAATTAGAAAGTGTTATTAATGGCTTCCTGCAGGGCAAATGAGAGTTCCTCTGGCAGTGGTTCCCAAACCTGGTCCTGGAGGCACCCCAGCTGTCAGGTTTTGAAGATATCCACAATGAATATTCATGAGACAGATTTCCATGCAGTACCTCCACTGCATGCAAATCTCTCTCATGCATATTCATTGTGGATATCCTGAAAGCCTGACTGGCTGTGGTGTCTCCAGGATCAGGTTTGGGAAGCACTGTCCTATTGGCTTCCTCACATTTGCTGTGCAGGAATCGCTAGCAAGACTGTGGAGTGGAGGAGTGGCCTAGTGGTTAGCATGGTGGACTTTGGTCCTGGGGAACTGGGTTCAATTCCCACTTCCTGCACAGGCAGCTCCTTGTGACTCTGGGCAAGTCACTTAACCCTCCATTGCCCCAGGTACAAATAAGCACCTGTATATAATATGTAAGCCACATTGAACATGCTATGAGTGGGAAAGCGCGGGGTATAAATGTAACAAAAATAAAAGAAGCCCTAAGGGACCCTTTAACTAAGCTGCAGTAAAAGAAGCCCTGTGCTGGCGGCAGTGGCCATTTTTGCCTCACACTGAGGCCCTTTTACCGCAACAGGTAAAAAGGCCAAAAAAAGAAATGGCCATGGGTAAGATTGCACTTATCATGTGGGCGAGCGGGGGGGGGGAAGCAAGGTTATTCTGGTTTCTATCATGATTTCACTTTTTAAAATAACAAGTTCCTTTCTCTTAAACATCTCCAGACCTGTCAAAGCAAAGATGAGCTGCATCTAAACCTATTTTTATTTTGTCATTCTCAGTCATGTAGATATTTTCCTCCATTGTTACTATTATCAAAAATCTCCTTTACTAATCAAACTATCAATAAAACAAATAAAACAGTCCCATATTGGCTAGCCTGGTGGCTCTGTAATAAATGCTATGTACTGCCAAGCATGAGAGCTCAGTTTGATTCTCTGGCTTGGCTTCTGATCTATGAACCAGCTGGGATACTGCAAAAGCTACAGTGACAGCCCTGGAGTATGAGAGTCTCAGCTGTTGCTCTTTGGCAGTATCTAACAGGCAGATTTAGGATCAAAAACTATTGATGTGATGTCTAGGGAGAGCAGAAAGAAGGGTTTTACAATAGGGGAGAAACCTGGTTTTTATTTTATTTATTAGGATTTATTTACCGCTTTTTTGAAGGAATTTACTCAAGGCGGTGTACAGTAAGAATAGATCAAACATGAGCAATAGGCAATTACAGCAGTAAAAATATTCAACTAACAATACTACTTGCAATGACTACACAATACGTAATAGAACATTATAATTAGTAGTGAAGGGTAAGGCAAAGTTGTAACATATAGATGAGTAAGAAAGTAGGAAGAATTAGAAAGTAAGGTGACTGATTTGAAGAAAGTTGCACGTGAGGTCAGAGAGATGGTTAAATATCAGCTCAGCTAGGGTAGGAGTGGACAAACATGTCCTGCCGCAGCACGTGCAGCCCGAGTCAATCTCCGTGTGTGTGAGTGAGACCAACAAGTTAGTTACTTCCTCCATCAAAGGCCTGGTTGAACAGCCAAGCCTCCACCTGCCTCCTGAAGTACAGACAGTCCCGCGTCAAGCGGAGCCCTCCAGGCAATGCACCCCAGAGTACGGGGGCCACTCCGGAGAAGGCTCACTTATGGGTATCACATCGCGTAATGGTTAGTTGCCAATGGAGAACTATGATCTGATAACCCAATAAAAGCTGCTGATTAAGCAGGAAACCCAGAGGAATAGGAAGAAACTACCTGGCAAAAAAGCCCATTACATATTGGTTGTAATATGTGGTTTAGAGACCGACCAAAACCAGACTAAAATTCAGGTTTGGGTTTTGACCAAAAATGCCGTTGCATTTTCAGTTGAAACCAAAACTGTCTAGCCGCCCATCCCTGAGCCCCGAAGAAAACTAGTCTCCCTGCCAACCTGGCCCACCCAACCATCAGTAGGCCCTCCCCAGGCCCACCTTCACAAGCCCTGTGGCTTAGTGGCCTCTTCGGGAACAGGAAAGAACCTCACTCTTTTCATGCCCGATGCCGCTGCTGCTTTAAAATAGCTGCTGAGACTTCTACGGGAGGTCCCAGCAGCCATATTGAGATTGCTCAGTGCCAATCTCAATATGGCAGTCTCGGCAGACATTTTAAAGCAGCAGTGGCATCTGGCACAGCAGCAGCACCACCGAGCAAGAAAAAGTGGGGTTCTTTCCTGCCCCAAAGAGGCTACTAGACAACCAGGGCTTAAGGTGAGCCTGGGGAGGGCCCACTATGTTTGAGGGGGCCCAGGGGGCAGCAGCCTGGAGAACAGCAGGGGGGCGTGCCTTCGCCATGGAGAGCAGGAGGCAGAAACAACGTTTTTGGTTTCAACTTCAGTTGCAGCCAAACTAAGCCACAGATTTTGGCCGCGGATTTGGTTTTGCCTCTAAATGTTCTTAGATTTTCTAGTAAATAATTATTTATTCCTTATCCTTTGCACCCCTCTCCCCCCAAATTATAAAGTATACACACAAACTACACCATATCCAATTTTTTTTAATCCAACTATACTACCGGTATGATGGCCATAATTTTCTCATTCTCCTCCAACAAGTGGTCCAGACACAAAACAGACCTAAGGAGTCTTGAACCCTCATGGTTTTGCTTGCACATTCTCATAAAACTATTTAACAAAAATGACTGACCCGTTAGCCAAACACTGAATATTTTAACTGCATAGCAGGTCAGCCATACCAGGGTAATGTAATAAAGATACCTCAATTTTAAAGCTGCAAGGGGCTTCTTTCATGTGGAGCTGTGGTTATTTTAAGCACATAATAAAAATTAGCTCAGCTTAAAGTGATACACAACAGAGATCCTAAAATATTTTCTTGGAGATAAAATCATATGGGCAGTGGGGGTGGGAGACCAATTCAATATTAGCACTCACGTTTTGTTTGGGGGGGGGGGGGGGTGGTAGGGCATCTATTAGGTTCTGTTGAGTAGTTTTGCCAAGTGACCCAGATTGTCCACTGCCAACAAGTTGCCAAGCCTGATGGCCATTGCTTTGATCCAGTATGACACTTGTTATATTCTTACTCACTTGTAATACATTGCTGCTGTCAGTCCCTCTTTGTGATACTAACCGAAGAGTAAAGAAGGTTTGTATAAACCAGAGCTTCCCAATCTGTGGGTCCGGATCCCCAAAAAGGGGCCACAAAACCCTGGGTGGGCTCCTCATAGGTGCATCATTATTCTGCACCTCTGGGGGTAGAGTATCAAACAATTTTATTCAGCCACGATCACGGGGACAGAGCCACAAATAGATCGATAAGCACTGGTCTAAACTAAGTACATTGAACCATGTTGTTGCAAATGTCTTTACTACTACTACTACTACTACTAACTAGCATTTCTAAAGCGCTACTAGGGTTACGCAGCGCTGTACAATTTAAACATAGAAGGACAGTCCCTGCTCAAAGAGCTTACAATCTAAAAGACAAGAAAACAATCTAAAGACAAGTGAACAATCTAGAGGACGAGTGAACAGTTAGTCTGATAGGGTGGATAGATTGGGGTATTTTATATATCTCGAGTGGTTAGGCGCCGAAGGCAGCATTGAAGAGGTGAGTTTTAAGCAGAGATTTGAAGATGGGTAGGGAGGGGGCATGGCGTATGGGTAAAGGAAGATTGTTCCAGGCATGGGGTGAGGCAAGGCAGAATGGGCGGAGTCTGGAGTTGGCAGTGGTGGAGAAGGGTACTGAGAGAAGGGCCTTGTCCTGTGAGCGGAGGTTACGGGCGGGAACATAGGGGGAGATGAGGGTGGAGAGGTAGTGAGGAGCCGCAGACTGAGTGCATTTGTAGGTAAGGAGGAGGAGCTTGAATTGTATGCGATAACTGATCGGAAGCCAGTGAAGTGATTTGAGGAGAGGGGTGATATGAGTATATCGGTTTTGGCGGAATATAAGACGTGCAGCAGCGTTCTGAACTGAATGAAGGGGGGATAGATGGCTGAGTGGGAGGCCGGTGAGGAGTAAGTTGCAGTAATCAAGGCGAGAGGTAATGAGAGCGTGGACGAGAGTTCTGGTGGTGTGCTCAGAGAGGAAAGGGCGAATTTTGCTGATGTTGAAGAGGAAGAAGCGACAGGTCTTGGCAGTCTGTTGGATATGCGCAGAGAAGGAGAGGGAGGAGTCGAAAATGACTCCGAGGTTGCGGGCAGATGGGACAGGGAGGATAAGGGTGTTATCAACAGAGATAGAGAGTGGAGGAAGAGGAGAAGTGGGTTTAGGAGGAAAGACGAGGAGCTCGGTCTTGGACATGTTCAGCTTCAGGTGGCGGTTGGACATCCATGCCGCAATGTCGGATAAACAGGCCGATACCTTGGCCTGGGTCTCCACGGTGATGTCAGGTGTGGAGAGGTATAGCTGGGTGTCATCAGCATAAAGATGATACTGAAAACCATGAGCTCTGCAGTCTTTTTGACATGTGTTTTGGCAATTGTAATGAATGAGCTTGTGCATTTCAGGAACAGCTCAGCCAGGCATAGACTAGAGGACAGTGCGGATTCCAAATAAAGCTAATCTCATTATGCAAGTGAAAAACCTACTTCCTACGGGGACTGATTGTTATGTACAAAGTGCTCATGGCAGAAAAGAGAAAGTGATGATGCCTGAATGTAAATAAAGAGACAATGGAAAACAGCAGTCTCTAGTGGCTTTTAGAGCTTTTCGATTATCCATGAAATTGCTGTCAGTTACCAAGAAATGTAATGTACCGGCTGGGAAAACAATAGTTTTTCAGGGAGCCTGAACTCTCCAAAGCAGCTTTGATGTTACCCAGAATGCAGTAGGATGTTAGGGGGGTCATTTACTTAGCTCAGTTATCTGCAGCAGCAGGGCTCATTTTATTCCTATGGGCCCTGCTGCAGGTAACTCGAGCTACGCTTTAGTAAAAGACTGGGACAGCAAAGTATTGTATAGGTTGACTTGTTAATTCTAAATTTTCTAAATCTAAGTCAGAGTTTCTAAACAATTTTCTGGGAAACCAAGACTTCTGAAGACTTTATTTTTAGGGGGGGAGGGGTTGATGCAAACCCACAAAACTCATTGTCTAGGTGACCCAAAAATCTGAGAGCACAATCCTGAATAGTTTATTTAGTTGGTCAGAAGCTCCTATTTGGTGATGTGTGTTTATATCTTGTTGGGGAAACATGATGGATGGATCATAACACCTCTGTGGAAGGCCCACTGACAT
This sequence comes from Microcaecilia unicolor, assembly GCF_901765095.1. NCBI lineage: Eukaryota > Metazoa > Chordata > Amphibia > Gymnophiona > Siphonopidae > Microcaecilia > Microcaecilia unicolor. Next base: position 98,122,366 of record NC_044041.1, on the reverse strand, counting down.
CTTTATGATTGAGTTACTCTCGGGCCCTTTTACTAAGCCACGGTAAAAAGTGGCCTGCAGCAGTATAGGTGCGCGCTGGGCCAGTTTTTACCGCATCTGCAAAAAAGGTTGTTTTTTTAAATGTGACGTGAAAAGGGCATGCGGTAAAACTGAAACCACCACGCTTCTAAAACTGGCCTGAGCCCTTAATGCCACCCATTGATCTAGCAGTAAGGGCTCATGCGCACCAACTGCCTGTTACCACCGGAAATGGCACACGTGGGAGGAAATAAATAATTCATCCAGGCATTATTGGCGTGCGCCAAATCTGAAATTACCGGCGGGGGAGAGGGGGCGCTGGCCTGGCTGCAGTCTCATTTGGGCATGTGCGTAGAGCCTACCGCGGCTTAGTAAAAGGGCCCCTGTATTTTTTATTATTTAACCAAAGGCCCTTAAATATTTTTGTTCCACCTTGTAATGTATACTGGGGTTTATTTTTATTCCTTGTCAAGACGTCCAAATTCCGAAAAGGAAAGGTCATTTTCGAAAAAGATGGGCATCTATCTTTTCTGGTCAAAAATACTATGGACGTCTTTGTTTTGGTCCATTTTCGAACAAAAGACATCCAAATGAGAGGAGGAGTGGCTTAATGGTTAGTGCAGTAGGCTTTGATCCTGGCAACATGAGTTCAGTTCCCACTGCTGCTCCTTGTGACTTTGGGCAACTCAAATGCACAAGGGGCATTTTTGGATATGACATCTAAGTCTGAATTTGGACGTTTTTTCTAAAACATCCAAAATCAGAACAGAAATGGTCATTTTCTACAAAAAACAGTCTATCTTTTCCTTTTGAAAGTGCTGTTTGGAAAAATGTTTTGTGATTTGGGGGAGTAAGGGGAGGTGATCCCTGAGTCCCTCCAGTGGTCATATGGTCAGTTGGGGCACCTCTTGTGTGGAATAGAGGAGTAGCCTAGTGGTTTCTGCAGCAGACTTTGATCTTTGGGAGGTGGGTTCAATTCTCACTGTAGCTATTCATTATAAAAACAGGTCTAGCTCAAAACTAAGTTTTAGTCTTGGACGTTTTTGTTTTGTTCCATTATCACTGAAAGATGTCCATGTCTTAGGAATGCTCAAGTTCCGCCTTGAACACACCCCTGGCACACCCCCTTGAGATTTGGACGTCTTTCTGATGGCCTTCAGAGAAGGACGTCCAAAAAGAGGTTTTGCTAATACTGTGAGATAAACGTCCAAATGTTGACTTATGTCACTTTTTGGACGTCTATCTCTTTTGAAAATGAGCCTGTTAGTATTTCATCCCTGCACTTGATCATAATTTAGTATTTATTTATTTGTTACATTTGTATCCCACATTTTCCCATCTATTTACAGGCTCAGTGTGGCTTACATAATACCGTAGAGGCGATCGCCAGTACCGGTTTGAACAAATACAGAGTGAGGTTGTGATAGAGTAAAGGTCAATGTGTGATAGACACATTGGGAATTGTAAGGAGGAAGAGTTAAATTATGTCCAGTTCTAGCTTTGGTTTCGACATGCCCTTCTAAGCCGTGGTAAAAAGTGGCCCAGCGCATGCCAATTTCACATGCCAAAACTAGCAGGCCAATTTTTACCGTGGCGGGAAAAAGGCCTTTTTTTGAAAAGGTGTAGTAAATGGCCACGCGCTAATATTAAAATTAGCGTACAGCTATTTACTGCCTGAACCCTTACTTCCACCTATTCAGAAGGCGGTAAGAGCTCACGTGCTTACTACGCGGTAATCGGGCAGCATGCAGCTATATGGCTGCACTGCCAAGAATGCCCTGTACGGCAGAAAATAGAAAATTATTTTCTACCAAGGGAAACTGCGTGCCAATTTCAGAACCGCCCTGCCACCCGGGCTCCTGTGCTACCCCAGTGGTAGGGCCAATTTGGCGTGTGCTACCCGCGCAGTAGCCCTACCATGCCTTTGTAAATGAGCCCCTTAATGAACAGTTCTTGAGTTCAAAGATCCAAAATGTTCCTGTCTATTTTCTCGTGAGACTCAGAAGAGGCGTAAGGACATTCTAGCTCTTAGGCAGACAATCTTGGCCTTGGATGCAAATTTTGTTTTGAAATTTCCATGTAGATGTTTTGATATTTTCAGAATAAACAATATTTGCTCTTTGATCCCAAACAATTGATGCTATTTTTATTGCCTAGGAAAGAGTCTTCAGTATCAGTCTTTGCTAACCCCAATGTGCCTTCTTAAATCTTGGTTTTATGCCTATACTCCCTTCTCATATGCCTTTATTAGCTAGGTTTCTATTTCCTTTTCTGTGATAAGTTCCCTGAACTTGGCCATGTATTGTGGATGAATGAAGTTTGATTCATGATGATGATGTAGCTTATTTCCTGTCTTAGTTTATTGCAGTGTTGCTTGAACATTATTTTTATTAGATATTACAATTTCTTCATCACATCAAACAAAAGTTAAGAAGTCAAAAATGTATCTTAATCTCTTCAGTTCATCTGACCTGGGTTTCACAGTTCAGTAGTGAATGTCCTAGTGTCCAATGCTGACTGACAAAAATCCTTATAACAACCCCAACATGGCGAATGTTCAAAATCAAACCCTTCATAAGAAAGATAACTTGATCTTTCCAGTTTTCTTATCAGATGCAATGCAACAAAATGTAAATGAGAATTGCTAATGGAGGGGTAATTTTACTAAACTGTGGCTAAAGGGGGCCTACGCTGACGTCAGCGTGTGTTTTTGACACACGATGAGGCCACCTTTTACCGCAGCAGATAAAAGGCTGGCTTTTTTTTTTTTAACAGATGGCTGTGTAGCAAGTGAAGCACTTGCCACGTGGCCATTTCAGGGGGGAGCACTTACCGCCACCCATTGAAGAGGTGGTATGGGCTCCCACGCTAACCCAGCGGTAACTGGGCAGCGCATGGCTCTGCCCGATTACCGCTGGGTAAACACCAGTGCTAGAAATGGTGCACACTGGGGGTGGGTACTACCATCGGGCTGCTGCAGTAGCCTGGCGGTACTTCCTGTTTAGTGAGCTGTAAGCCCATGTTGGGCTTACTGCCGCTTAGTAAAAGCCCCCCGGAGTGCTGAAAAAAGATGTTGTAATTACCTATTGATGGTTTTGTAGTTAACTATTCCATCATTTGGCTGACGGATGATCCTTTGGGCCCTGTTTACTAAGATGTGCTATCGCTTTTAGCGTACGGTAACACTACAGACACCCATATATTTCTATGGGTGTCTCTAGCGTTAGCATGCACTAAAAATGATATCATTGCGCCTATAGCATGGCTTAGTAAACAGGGCCCTTTGGGTGGGCCCTTTGAGTGGAGGAGTGGCCTAGTGGTTAGAGTACCGGTCTTGCAATCCAGAGGTGGCTGGTTCAAATCCCACTGCTGCTTCTTGTGATCTTGGGTAAGTCACTTAACCCTCTATTGCCTCAGGTACAAACTTAGATTGTGAGCCCTCCTAGGACAGAGAAATATCCAGAGTACCTGAATGTAACTCACCTTGAGCTACTACTGAAAAAGGTGTGAGCAAAATCTAAATAAAAATTTTATAGAAGATTTTACTACATCTTTTATTATTCATTTTTCCATGTGGATTATTGGTGCTTAATATTTACCTAATAGCTTTTTTGGTGTATGTATATTGTAAAGCTAATGTAGGTGCCTATGTACTTTTATAAAATAAGAACCGAGAACCAGCCCCAATAGCATGAAGGTATAAATGTGTGTATGTACTATATTTGTATATATACCTACATATTTTAAATGCCTGTGTACATTGCAGCTCCACTCAAATTATGCCCCTGGGGAGGCCTATGCATGGACCCCCAAATTCTATATATTTTGCCTTAATTTCCGCATGGAAATCGGAGCGTATTCTATAACAATGCGCATAACAGGGCTAGGTTTACTAAGTGGCGCTATGGGCACATTAGCATTTTTAACACGCGTAAATGGTTTACGCGCGTTAAACGCTAATGCACCCATGGAAATGTATGGGCACAGCATTTAAGTAATCTTCGTTTACAAAAATCAGACATGCCCTTAGTAGATCATTGGATTGAAAAGGGCCATTTGGTGGAAGACCAAGAATACATTTGTGGTGTTATCGCAATTTCACCCGGCAGAAGGGGGTAATATTCTCCATAAGATGATGTGTAAAGAACAAAGGCTGATACATGATTGGCACACGGTACAACCCACTGGCCTGAATAAAGAAATGGATTGGACGGGGTGGTTAGAGGAGGTGCTTAAGAGTATTTAAGTATTGTACGCATGCGCTGGCGTTTTAGTAGCAGCAGCAGAATATCCAAGGTATTGTTTTATAATGTATATGTAAGTTGAAAGAATTATATAGGAAAGGTTTGAAACTCTAAGGTATCATATCGAATTTCCTTTTAGTCAAACCCCTGAAGACGCCTAAGGGTGAAGCGCAACGTTTGCGTAGGGTTGAAGACATAAGAAATTGGATATTAGACCTGTGTCAGTGATCTTCGCTGGATGAAGGTTCACTGAAAGCACGATTTGGCACAATTGACACATTTCTCAAGGGAAGTTTCCTTTGATCTTGATCATAATATTCAGGATTCAGCTTGTAAGAATGGGACTGTATATTAGTGCAGTCGGATGTGGCTCAAGAGAAAGGTCTAAGAGCACCAACTGTATAGGAGTGATATCACGCTGGAGACATTTTTGCTTTATGTGGAACTTTAAAATTTTTGAACTTTCTGAACTGTCTGAAGTTTCCACTAAGGGTAGTTAGGAATAATATGTTAGTGAGATAGATTTGATTAAGGAAACTGTTTATACCTTGACAATGTGGTTTTGGTACACTGTGGCAAGTATTGCAAGTATGAATGATGTTTGAATGGTGAGGATGTATAGTATATGATATTCATATGAAAAATATTTAATAATAAAAGTATTTATGAAATAAAAGTTTATTAAATATCAAACTATAAAGTGGTCACTATATGGTACACAGTATAATTAAATGTGTGATTGGTTTATAAGTTTGAGCTCAGATTTGGGAGAATACATAGAAATGTATAGGCGCATTAGCGTTTAACGTGCCTTAAATTTACAGGCACGTTAAAAACGCTACAGCACATTAGTAAGCATACCCCATAATTGCTTAACTAGCTAATCAGCACTGTTAATTGGATGTTAACAAACAGTTAGCACTAATTGGCATTAATTAGAATTTACATGCACAACTTACTAAGGGCCCTGTTTACTAAGCTGAGCTATAGGCACACTAGCGTTTCTAGTGTGTGCTGACAGAGACACCTATAGGAATGTGCTAAATTTTAGCGCGTGCTAAAAATGCTAGTGCACCTTAGTAATCAGGGCCCTAAGTATATCCTGTAATGTGGTGCGCGTAAATTCTAAGTTGCATAATTGAAAAGGAGGCGTGGTTATGGACACAGAATGGGCAGGGTGCGGGCTTTTCTAAAATCTATGCGCATTATTATAGAATACACCCGCTCTACACCTAATTTAGTCATCGGGATTTGCGCCAAGTGAAATATGACCTAAATGGACGTGACCAAATTTGGTCACGCGGAGAGGCGCTTGGTGTATTCTATATACTGCATGGAAATTTAAGCCTATTCTATAAAATTTAGCTGTACTTTAGAGAATTCCTAGGCATGTTTTTTTTTTCTGTGCAGATTTTTCAGGCGGTAAATATAGAATCTGGCCCACAGTGCATACAATCTTTCAATGTGTATCTTATATATGTGGTTATACAATGGAGCTGTTTTATAGAAGCCCTTTTCTGCATGTAAAACAGACTTTACATGCAAAAAAAAGCTTTATAAAATTACTCCCTTCGTGTCATGAGGATTAACTTTTTTCCTCCCCTGCCTCCAATTAGAGATGGAAATTTTAGTTGGTGTTCATTTCACAAAATGTGTATGTAATTAACATTTGTTGCAGCTAGGTAGAATTTCCTCCAGGATATTTGCTATCATTGTTGAAATTCTTTCCTTAGCTGTTTGGTGGGTCTTGTGTTTTGTTCTAATTAGTAATTTTAGTGTAGATGTTCTCCCACGAGGCACTAAGCATGTTGTGAAAGGATTAGCATGGATACGAACAAAACTCTGTTCTTTCAATGAGCTTTTGGCTTTCTTTTGAACACTGCCTTATAACTCTTTGGCTAACCATCAGATTTAGTTTTTAAATGCTGTATTTTCCATAAGTGGGTGCATAACCCCCAGACCTATGCTAGTGATGCAAAACCCTTTGAAATGCAAACATCTGTCACTAAACTTCTATGGAGAACTTCCTGTCCTAACCCTCCTTTCTCAGTATACTAATTATTGGGTAATGCTGTTGTTCTGCATGGTATGATGCATGTAAGAATGTCAGGAAGTATTTTTTCACGGAGAGGGTGGTGGATGCTTGGAATGCCCTCCCGCGGGAGGTGGTGGAGATGAAAACGGTAACGGAATTCAAACATGCGTGGGATAAACATAAAGGAATCCTGTGCAGAAGGAAGGGATCCTCAGGAGCTTAGCCTAGAATGGGTGGCAGAACTGGTGGTTGGGAGGCGGGGCTAGTGCTGGGCAGACTTATACGGTCTGTGCTGGGGCTGGTGGTTGGGCGGCGGGGATAGTGCTGGGCAGACTTATACAGTCTGTGCCAGAGCCGGTGGTGGGAGGCAGGGATAGTGCTGGGCAGACTTATACGGTCTGTGCCAGAGCTGGTGGTGGGAGGCGGGACTGGTAGTTGGGAGGCGGGGATAGTGCTGGGCAGACTTATAGGGTCTGTGCCAGAGCTGGTGGTTGGGAGGCGGGGATAGGGCTGGCCAGACTTATACAGTCTGTGCACTGAAGAGGACAGTACAAATAAAAAAGTAGCACATATGAATTTATCTTCTTGGGCAGACTGGATGGACCGTGCAAGTCTTTTTCTGCCGTCATCTACTATGTTTACTATGTTTATGTATATATGTATTCTTTGCTTCCTGTCTCCCTTTTACCTCTTTGTGTTCAGATACAGTAACTCACCTTTGCCATGTCTATTTAGGGTCCAGCATTTTTTTTTTAAACAACGAAAAATGGGGGTAAAAAGGACCTCAGGAGGTCATGCAGTCCTTTCCGTGGCCTCTATGCAGGATCCATATTTGTCTCCCCAACAAAATATTTGTCTGTCCCACTCTTTATTCCCTCTTTAATCCTTCCCCCAACACATAATTAGGGAGATTTCACTACCTTCTTAAATAACTTGGTCTAATGATCAACTACCCTTGCACTTAGAGAATCCTTCCTAGCATCTAATCATGCCAACACCCATGCTGACCTTTTTGAAGCTGCAGCAGATAACCAAGTGAATTTTGTCGCGAAACGCTTAGCCACCCGCCTGGGGCTACCCCACGACCATTTAAAGAGTCTATCCCAAGCCCAGCTCAGGTCTGCCTGCACCTGCCACTTGTGCTGTACACTAGCACCCTCCTCCCACCGACTGGGTCCCAACCACCTCTGGGCGAGCCTCCCGCTCTCAGATTATCTCCAGTGATTCCTAGATTACTTGGCCACACTCCCAGTACATAAGTACAGTGGAGTACCAAGTGGGGGCGGTCTGCCCCGGGTGCACGCCGCTGAGGGGGTGCCGCACGCCTGTTGGCCGAGTCCGCTCATTCCCTCCCTGCTGCTTCCTCTGCGCGGAACAGGTTACTTCCTGTTCCGCACAGAGGGAGCAGCAGGGAGGAAACGAGCGGACTCAGCCAACAGGCGCGCGGCACCCCCCTAGCAGGTAAAAATGCACCCGGGGGGGGGGAGAGGGTGTAATTTCACCGGGGGGGGGGGTAATTTCAGTGGGGGGAGGCCACGCTGCACAAGGGGGGGGGCGCATCGGCGATCCGCCCCGGGTGTCAGGCAACCTAGGAACGCCACTACATAAGTATTACCATACTGGATACTGGGACAGACCAAAGGCCCATCAAGCCCAGCATCCTGTTTCCAACAGTGGCCAATCCAGGTCACAAGTACCTGGCAAGATCCCAAAAAAGTACGGTACATTTTATGCGGCTTATTCTAGAAATAGGCAGTGGATTTTTCCCAAGTCCATTTTAATAATGTTCTATGGACTTTTCCATTAAGAAGCCATCCCAACCTTTTTTAAACCCCGCTATGCTAACTGCTTTTACTACATTCTCTGGCAACAAATTCCAGAGTTTAATTACATATTGAGTGAAGAAAAGATTTCTCTGATTCATTTTAAATTTTCTACTTTATAGCTTCATCGCATGCCCCCTAGTCCTAGTATTTTTGGAAAGAGTAAACAAGCGATTCAAGTCTACCCGTTCCACTCCACTCATTTTATAGACCTCTATCATATCTCCCATCAGCCATCTTTTCTCCAAGCTGAAGAGTCCTAGCCGCTTCAGCCTTTCCTCATAGGGAAGTCATCCCATCCCTTTATCATTTTCATCGCCCTTCTCTGTACCTTTTCTAATTCCACTATATCTTTTTTGAGATGCGGCGACCAGAATTGAACACAATATTCGAGGTGTGGTCACACCATGGAGCAATACAAAGGCATTATAACGTCCTCATTTTTGTTTTCCATTCTTTTCCTAATAATACCTAACATTCTATTTGCTTTCTTAGCCACCGCTGCACACTAAGCAGAGGGTTTCAATGTATCATCAACGATGACGCTTAGATCCCTTTCCTGGTCGGTGACTCCTAACGTGGAACCTTGCATTACGTAGCTATAATTTGGGTTCCTGTTTCCCACATCACTTTGCACTTGTTCACATTAAACGTCATCTGCCATTTGGACTCCCAGTCTCGTAAGGTCCTCTTGTAATTTTTCACAATCCTCTCGTGATTTAACAACTTTGAATAACTTTGTGTCATCAGCAAATTTAATTACCTCACTAGTTACTCCCATCTCTAGGTCATTTATAAATATGTTAAAAAGCAGTGGTCCCAGCACAGAGCCCTGGGGAACCCCACTAACTACCCTTCTCCATTGAGAATACTGACCGTTTTAACCCTACTCTCTTTTTTCTATCTTTTAACTAGTTTTTAATCCACAGTAGGACAATACCTCCTATCCTATGACTTTCCAATTTCCTCTGGAGTCTTTCATGAGGTACACAATATCGACCGGCTCACCGTTATCCACATGTTTGTTCACCCCTTCAAAGAAATGTAATAGATTGGTTGGGCAAGATTTCCCTTCACTAAATTCATGTTGGCTTTGTCTAATTAATCCATGCTTTTGAATATGCTCTGTAATTTTTTCTTTATAATAGTCTCTACCATTTTGCCTGGCACCAACGTCAGGCTCACCGGTCTATAATTTGCCAGATCTCCTCTGGAATCTTTTTTAAAAATCGGCATTACATTGGCCACCCTCTAATCTTCCGGTACCACGCTCGATTTTAAAGATATATTACATATTACTAACAATAGTTCCGCAAATTCATTTTTCAATTCTATCAGTACTCTGAGATGAATACCATCCGGTCCAGGAGATTTGCTTCTCTTCAATTTGTCAAATTGCGCCATTACATCCTCCAGGTTTCTAGAGATTTCATTCAGTTTCTCCAACTCGTCAGCTTTGAATACTATTTCTGGTACCGGTATCTCTCCCAAATCTTCCTCGGTGAAGACTGAAGCAAAGAATTCATTTAATCTCTCCGCTATGGCTTAGCACGTACTAATCATTAGCGCAGCTTTGTAAAAGACCCCCTGGATAAATTAGCACCAATGACTTACAAAAAGTGTCCTGTTAGAAAGCTGTCCTCTTGGCTTAGTGAAAACATTCTTTTAACTAAGAAATTTTGCAGAAAGCATGAAAGAAATTGACAGAAAGCACAAACTGATGAAAATAGAAAATTATAGACAGTTGCCTTAAATTAATATAAATTTAAGATCAAACAGGCTAAATTATCTTCTTCTTCTTCTTCTTTAGTTAGGCAGGAGATTCTGGATGTTAAAAAATTATATAATTTAGGGCCTCTTTTACCAAACCGTGCTAACGATTCCCAGTGCAGCAAATGAGAGGAAGCCCATAGGAACTGAATGGGCTTCCTTGCATTTGCTGTGTGGGAATCGCTAGCACGGTTTAGTAAAAGAAACTCTTAGTGACTAGAATAGTAAATTCCGTAGAATTAATAAATTTAAATGGATGTCCCTGCCCCCAGCAGATAATTTAGGGCTCCTTTTACTAAGTGGCAGTAATGGCTTGCTGCTCACTGTACAGGAAGTACCGCTGGGCTACCGCAGCAGCCTGGCGGTACTTCTCACCCCTCGCGTGCCATCATTTCCGGAGCTACAGTTTTTTTTGTAGCAGTGGAGTGTACCCAGTGATAATCGGGCAGTGCCACGCACTTCCTGGTTACCCCCAGGTTAACGTGGGTGCCCTTACTGCCACCTCAATGGGTGGTGGTAAGGCCTCCCCCCTCCCCCGAAATGGCTGCGTGGCAAGTGCTTTACTTGCTGCCCGGCCATTTCGTGTAGGAAGATGAGACTTCCCTTTTACCAGCTGTGGTTAAAGGGGGCCTATACTGCTATGGATTTACAGCCTGCTTCACTGACACAGACTACTCAGTAATTACTGTGGATTCTTTTGGATTCATATTAGGTAAATGAGACCTTTATTGGAGGTGCTAAAATCTACAATGATTAAGATATATACACACAATGATTAGCTATATAACTAAAAAGAAATAATACCTGTCTATAAACAGTCATTACATCACTGGTCTCTACATCTAAGCAATGCTAAGAGTTTCTAGACCAGGAAAAGAAGCAATAATACACTATATACAATCACCACTGTTTCTTACATCATCCAGGCTCTTATCATCAGCTTCTTTGACTAGGAAACATGGTTCTCTGCGCAGTTCGTACGTTAACTCACAAATGAGCTCCCAATTTCACTGAAAGAAACTCCCCTTTTTATTAGGCTTAGAACTCATGTTCAGAGGTAAGGAAAATTACAGAATGCGTCTCTGTTTAGGTAAACAAACCATACTGTGGGAACGTGGTCACATGTTTCTGAACTAGAAAACAAGCGCCATCCTCCTCTTCACATACCAAATTAATTAGAGCTGTGTCTTATATTCTGCATTCCAATTTATTTTCACACAATCAAAGTTAAACAATCATTTTTAAACAGAACCACTTCTAATGAAAAATATAGACCCCCCGAGTGCACTGGTCAGTCAAGGCAGAGTTGAAAAACAATCTTTAAAATTCACTTCCACTACAGGGCCTTGGCACACGTGTAAAACACCTTGGTAAAGGGTCCCTAAACACATTATTTCCTTGCCATGTCAATTTTAACTTTAAAGTAACTATCTTATCAACAAATGCTGGTAGATTTTGACTATTACTTACAAGAAATGGGAAAATTGGAGTGGATAAAATATGGTTTCAATTTAAATTACCATCAGCACAGAATGACAAACTAAGTCTTCAAAAGTATGCTCGAAGCTACTATGTTTTGGACACTTGTCCTTTATTACTGATGAAAAAATATGTCACCTGATTTTATATATTGTATCTAACAGAATGATTAAAGAACACTTGAAGCAGGTAATTTTTAAAAGGAGACTGGAGATATTATACTCCTATTCCAAAAAAACACAGTTCAAAGAAGAATGAGATCACTAACTATAGACCTGTAGCATCTATACCTCTATAACAAAAGTTATGGAGGAAATTGTGGCCATTCAATTGACAGAGTATCTGGAAAAAAACATAATGTTCTTCATCCTCACAATTGGTATTTCGTAGTAGCTATAGTACCGAAACGGTTTTCGGGACATTAGTATCTAACATCAGAGAAAAGATAGCTATGGGCAATTCGATTCTGTTAATGCAGTTTGACATGTTGAGTTCCTTTGATTTGGTTGACCATGAAATATTATTACATTTACTTGATTATATTGGAAGATGGGGAATGGTTTATAACTGGTGTAAGGGGTTTTTGTCTAACCGATCGTATTGAGTAAAGATGAATGGAATGAGTCCTCTCCTTGGGTGCCCCATTGTGGAGTGCCTCAGGGCTCTCCCATCTCACCAATTCTTCTAAATATCTTAATGGCTTCTTTAGGAAAAATACTTCAGGAATCAGGTTTTCATCCTTACAATTATGCAGATGTTACAATTTACATTTCTTTCAAGGAGCACATTCAGACTATCTTATCTAATATTAAGTATGGTCTGAATGTGTTGGAATCCAGGGCAACAGAATTTAAACTAAACTTGAATTTAAAAAGACCTACATTTTTGAAACTCAGCAGTCCATATAATCCAGCTGTCATTAAGGGAAAGGGAAATGGGACTTGATATACTGCCTTTCTGAGGTGTTTGGTTTTTTTTTTGGTTTTTTTTTGCAACTACATTCAAAGTGGTTTACATATATTCAGGTGCTTATTTTGTACCAGGGGCAATGGAGGGTTAAGTGACTTGCCCAGAGTCACAAGGAGCTGCAGTGGGAATTGAACTCAGTTCCCCAGGATCAAAGTCCACTGCACTAGCCACTAGGCTACTCCTCCACTAAGGAGCTGAGGGCCCCTTTTACCAAGCTGTGGCAAAAGGGGGCCTGTGCTGGCATCAGCATGTGCTTATGATGAGTGCTGAGGCCCCCTTTTACCGCAGCTGATGTGCGGTAAGTAAAGCACTTGCTGCGTGGCCATTTCAGGGGGAGACCTTAACGCCACCCATTGAGGTGGCAGTAAGGGCTCCTGCACTAACCTAGCAGTAATACTGCCAGGTACACCCCAGCACTACAAAAATATATTTACCGCCAGATATGACAATGTGCTGGGGGGGTGGAAAGTACCGCCGGGCTGCCGCTGTAGCCCAGCGGCATTTCCTGTTTAGTGAGCGGTAAGCTCGCGTTGGGCTTACCACTGCTTTGTAAAAGTTACCCTGAATATTGCAGTTTTTGTGTATTCACTAGAAACACAACTTAGGATTTTAGGATTCATATTGAATAAAAATTTAACTTTTGAACCCCAAGTTCATTCAGTAACCTCCAAAATCTTTAAGCATCTTTGGAAACTCAGACGGATCAGAGCATACTTTGAACCTAGTGTTTGTAGACTTGTTGTTCAGACAATGATCCTGGCTCATCTTGACCACTGTAATATTATGTATATGGGATTTTTAACAGTCAGTGTGGAAGAGACTGCATTCAGTTCAGAATACCGCCATGTGACTGATTTTTAGGGCTTCCAAGTTTGAAAGTGTGGCTCCTGTGTATATGACGTTGCACTGGTCCCCTACAGAGCCGAGGTCTATTTTCAAACTATGCTCATTAGTTTATCTTCATGGTCAAGCTCCAAGCTACATGTTTGATCTTTGAATGGGCTTCGTCGGCATTGCCGCTCGGGAATCACTAGCGCAGTTTGGTAAAAGAGGCCCATAGTATATAAAACCTACTTAGTGAAAACAATTAGCAAAGTGGTAAAAATCTCTACCTGGTTATCCTCTAAGTTCAAATTGTTTTGTAAATTATTCAAAACAAAAATTGTTTCTTATTAATCAGTTTGTTTTGGGATAATTAATATCATTATCTTCCTGGGAATAGTCCGGCCTCTTTTTCTGTATAGTGTGGTATATAAGCACAATGTAATGCAATCGGAATCAGGCCTTTTTTTCCAGGGAGATGGAGAGTAATTAGTTGGTCTCATCCTCATTGTAACTCCTCCCCCCTCTTGACATATGTAAAACGAATGCTAAGTTGCATCTTCTTTTCAGGCTAATTAAATGCTCGGAGCCTTCAACCTGTCTCTTAGTATGACACAGACGAAAGGGCAGTAAGTGCAAAGGCTGTGTGGTAAGTGCAAGGGGTGTGGCCCGCATCTGGACCATATCGGACAGGTCCATGTTACATGCATTAGCACAGATGCACCATTGCTGCCGCCAGTACACACAATGGGGGAGATTCTATATATGGCGCCTAAAAAATTGGTGCGGAAATCAATGCCAACTAAGCGTATTCTATAAGCGGCGCCTAGATTTAGGCATGGTATATAGAATATTTTTAGTTATCTCAGCGCCTGAAACTACACACCTCCATTTTCATCAATGGGCCATATTCTGTAACTACGCATGTAAATTTCAGAACGCCCACGAAACACCCATTTCACTGTCTATAACCACGCCCCTTTTTGTCCGCGTGCGTTAGAAATTAGGCGCACTGCATTACAGAATGCACTTAGTGAGTTGTGCGTATAAATTCTAATTATTGCCAATTAGTGCTCATTATTGCTTGTTAAGAGCTGTTATCGATGCTGATCAGCTTGTTAAGCCAGTTAATTTATGTGTATTGTTATAGACTACGCTTGGATTTCAGCGCGGATCTCTAGGCGCACTATATAGTATCTGGGGGAATGCGGGCCCTCAGGGATGCTCATAGCAAAGAGAAAGAAGAAAAACACATCAGTGCTCCTGATCAAGCCCCCAATCTATTCTCCCCAATCATAATCAAGCCGCCCCCATAGCTCTGCTTCTTATCCCAATCAAAGCCCCCCCATAGCTAAAATATTGGACTCCCCCCCCCACAGCCCCCAGTCCTTTTTTTAGTTGCCCAAGCTATACCCTGGTAGTCTAGTGTAAGTGGCATAGCAGTCCGTCTTCTGGCACTGAGGTTCAAAATGGCCACAGTTTTAAAAATTTTAATTGGGACTTAGTCATATAGAATAAGAATATATTCATATAAATCAGTTCTATATGTACAGAGTAATTTACCTGTACAGAAAACTGGGGCATTCTGCAGTGGCAAAGCATTTTAAATACTTATGCACATAACTTGAACTTTCAAAAGGTCATGTGCCTTGGTTTGCAACAGGTTTAGAGCAACCTGTGACCTTCAAAGTCAACTTGTGCTTGTGTCTTATGGTTGAAAATGGAATTGATTTTGTGCATACTTGAAATGATACGCATAGCTCAGTAATTGGATGCCCTACTGAATATTTACCCCATTTGTCTAATTTTCTCCCTCTCTATTTTCCTTTTTTCAAAAGCTCTGCTACTTTCATCAACCTCTTATTTAACTGTTGCGATATTAAATGCTTCTCCTCGTGCTGCCAGCACTGGGAAAAGATGGGGAGGGGAAACTAGATTTGCCCGCTAGTCCTAACCTGTGGTATAACATAGCACAGACAGACAGGTGGATGGACAGACCAGGCAAACCAGAAACCTAAGGATGATTTTCTGTAATAAAGATGAAAAGTGGATGTGAAGCAGATACTGTGCATGAAGGCTCCCTTATGGAAATTGGATGGGAAAGAGAAATGTGAGAAATTGTGCATGTTGGCTTCTTAATGAGAGTTGACTATGCAAGAACATGAACAACTGAACTGTGCATGATGGTTCTCTGATGAAACCTGCATATAGCGGCAGGGGGACAGGAGGAGAGGAGAGTGAGACTGTGATTGCTAACTTCAGGAGAGCCAACTGTGAATGAGTAATGATAGAAGAGGTCAGTCATAGAAGGTGATATAAGAAAAGATGGATGAAGAAAGCGCTGAGGACTTAAGCACAATAATTTTTTTTTGTTTGTTTGCATTTCCAAGAAAGCTATTTATTGCTGTGCAAAAATCTGCTCACAGTATTTGTACTTCAGCCAGAATCACAACGTGTGGTGCGAGATGGAATCAGAATTGCTCTAATAGCATTGGAAGGTCTCCATAGGCGCAATTTCAATAACTTTTGTTCCTCCCAGCCCTGCTTGCCACCTCATATGCCCCTGTCTAATTAGGGAAACACAACTAGATTAAACTGGTTTCAGCTTAACTCTGGCAAGCTGCTGGAGGCAAATGTTTTAATGCAGGGAAAATCCAGTTTCAGCTGGGCATGGAATGCTGTTTTTATAGGTTTTCAATAAAAAAAGTTTGGGGAGAAAAAGTGGCTGAGAGGGAAACAGGAGATGGGACAGTGTTATAGTGGGGGAGGGAAGGGGATTGTATTATATGATATAAGAAAATTAATGAGCTTCTTCTGTAAACTGAGGGATAATTGTATAATTCATAAAGAAATGGATGGCTTCAAACTAAATTGTTCAGATTGCCAACTGGCATCATGTCACCTGGCCAGAATGAATCAGCACATTGAATACTGGGACTTGTAGTTGTAATTTCTGTTAGGAAAGTGGGGGACTACAAGTTCATATGTGCTGTGAGGCAAAACCAGGTCCAGCTGATCCTGGCCTTGTGTCATGGAGCCAGTTGGCAGCCCTCTTAGAAACTCATACAGAAGGTGGTATTATCCTTTATAAATGACAAGCTTGATATTCACTGATGGGCCAGTTGCAGTGGCATAGCTAGGGTAGTTGACACCCGGGGCCGGTCATTTTTTAACACCCCCCCCCCCCTCCAAAATCCAGTACTAGGCATACCAAGAATACAAAACACTCAGGATCTCTAGAGCAATTGTACCATACCATAAGCAGTAATTTCTACGAGTCACATAAGGAAAAGGAAAGCATTTTAAACACTACAGTGAGCACTACAACATCAATTCACCTATTGTAAAACGAAACCAGACAGAATAGTACAGATCGTCGATCCTGCACAGTGAATGCCAACTGAGAGCCATGTCTTTTTCACAAATACAGATACACCCTAAACCACTATAGAATAAGTAATCATAAACTTTCTATTTAGACAAACATTAAACCGAACCCCCAAGAGGCCAGACTGAGCATACAATGCAACACCACAGAAACTGTCCCCAAGTACTGTGTGAAATATAAAGACAGCAGATGTAAATTTGAAAAAACTAACAAATACCAATCACTTTACAAATTAACAAATAGAAATAAAACAAAAATATAAAATAAAATAATATAACTTTATTGGACTAATACATTTAGCTTTCAGAGGCCAAAACCTCCTTCCTCAGATCAATAAAGTATAGTGCTGTTACAGTATCCTATCCTGACCTGAAGGAAGGGGGTTTTGTTCTCCAAAAGTTAGTCAAAATGTATTAAAATTAGTCCAATAAAGCTTACCTTATTTCCATGTTCTATTTATAAGCATTTATTAACACAGCTACAATACTACTTTATCCTAAAGCAAAAAAAATAAAAAAATATATTTTATTTACAGTTTGTCGTCTCTGGTTTCTGCTTTCCTCATCTTCTTTTCACTGTCTTCCTTCCATCCAGCATCTGCCTTCTCTCTCTCCCTGCCATCCTGTGTCTGCTCTCTGTCTCTCCTGTCTCCTCCATACAATGTCTGCCCTCTCTCCCTGCCCCTTCCATCCACTGTCTGCCCGCTCTCTCTCTCTCTCCTTTCCTTCTAGCATCTGCCCTCTCTCTCTCCTTTCCATCTAGCATCTGCCCTCTATCTCTGCTCCCTTCCATCCACTGTCTGCTCTTTCACTCCCTTCTATCCACTGTCTGCCCTTTCTCTCTGCTCCTTCGATCCACCATTTGCCCTCCCTTTCCCATCCATTCAGGGTCTGCCCTCCCTCTCACTCCCCCTTCCATCCAGGATCTATTCCCCCTTTCTCACTGCCCCCTCTTTTCGGCTCCCAGTTTCAGCCCCATTATCCCACCTGCGGCTGCCCCTAGTTCCAGATCCATTGATTCTCCCACCTACCCCTGCCCCAGGCATGACCCCATTCTCCCTCCTGCCCACTTTTCAGACCCCAGTTCCAGCTCCATGCCCCTTCTCCCATCTGTCCCCCACCCAGTCCCTTCTGCCATCTGAGTCCCTCTCACCCCATCTGTCCCCCACCCAGTCCCTTCTGCCATCCGAGTCCCCCCCCACCCTCACCCCATCTGTCCCCCACCCAGTCCCTTCTGCCATCCGAGTCCCCCCACCTGGTCCCTTCTGCCATCCGAGTCCCCCCCACCCTCACCCTCACCCCATCTGTCCCCCACCCAGTCCCTTCTGCCATCCGAGTCCCCCCACCTGGTCCCTTCTGCCATCTGAGTCCCTCTCACCCCATCTGTCCCCCACCCAGTCCCTTCTGCCATCCGAGTCCCTCTCACCCCATCTGCCCCCCACCCAGTCCCTTCTGCCATCCGAGTCCCTCTCACCCCATCTGTCCCCCACCCAGTCCCTTCTGCCATCCGAGTCCCTCCCACCCTCACCCTGCCTTGTCTTCTCCCTGCCACCCGGTCTTTAAAAAGAAATCTCTGACGCGATAGAGACGCGCAGCACCTCGTGTCTGCATGAAAAAGAAGTGGATCGTCTCTCATCGGGCCTTCCCTCACTGTCCCGCCCTTGCGGAAATAGGAAGTTGCGTCAGAGGAGGGCGGGACAGGTGAGGGAAGGCCCAATAAGATGATCCACTTCTTTTGCTTGCAGTCGCAGACATGAGGTGCTGCGCTTCGCTACCGCGTCGGAGATTTCTTTTTAAAGGGCTGGTGCGGGGGGGGGGGGGTGCCAGAGGAGCGAGCAGCGGGAGCAGTGGAGCATCACCCTCTCTGCTGACACCCGGGGCGGACCGCCCCCACCGCCCTGCCCTTGCTACGCCACTGGCCAGTTGTATAACTATAATTCTCCGAGGACAAGCAGGCTGCTTGTTCTCACTGATGGGTGACGTCCACGGCAGCCCCCTCCAACCGGAAACTTCACTAGCAAAGGCCTTTGCTAGTCCTTGCGCGCCGATGCGCACCACGCATGCGCGGCCGTCTTCCCGCCCGAACCGGCTTGGGTTCGTCAGTCTTCTTTTGTCCGCGCTCGGGATGGTCGTGTTTTGCCGCCGTTTCGTACCCCTCAAGTTGACCTCGCGCGTCTTCGCGATTTTCGCTAAAAAGAAAAAAAGAGACCGATCCGGTCTTTACCCTTTTTCCGTGTTTTCAGCTTTTTCCCCACGTAAGTTTCCTTTCGCTTTCGGGACCGGCCTTTTTGGCCTCGGTACGGGTTTTCTCTCCCTTCTTTTTGGTGCCTTTCGTCATCATCGCAAATTTTGATTTCGCCAGCGTTATTTTTCAGCCCATGTCATCAAAGTCTTCCAGCGGCTTCAAGAAGTGCACCCAGTGCGCCCAGGTAATCTCGCTCACTGATAGGCACGCTTCGTGTCTTCAGTGTCTGGGGGCTGGGCACCGCCCGCAGGCCTGCAGTCTTTGTGCTCTTTTGAAAAAGAGGACTCAGGTAGCGAGATTGGCCCAGTGGAACGCGTTGTTCTCGGGCTCTTCGACGACAACAGCACGGGCATCGAGTGCATCGACGTCGACAGCATCGAAGTCTTCGGCATCGGTATCGGCATCGACTGCATCAAGGCCTCTACCTCCTGCATCGTCGGTACCGAGGTATCGAAAGGCTGCGTCAGCGGTACCGGGACCTCCGCTATTGCTGATGTCGTCGGACGGTGGTGCTTCGTCTGGAGTGCAGGTGAGGGCTGTCCATTCCCCTGCTGGTGGCGGTGAGCCTTCGGGTGGGTCTCCCCCTGCCCTGAGGGCTCCTGCGGTACAGCCGCCCCGAGATCGACCTTCTTCGGCCTCGGCCCCGAGGAAGCGACGGTTGGATTCTACGTCCTCCTCGTCGGTACCAGGAAGCTCCGGTGACATGCTTTCCTTGAAGAAGTCAAAGAAGCATCGTCACCGGTCTCCTTCCCGCATCGGTACCGAGAGCTCTGGGTCGCCGAGGCAGTCGGCACCCAGTAGGCATCGGCACCGGGAGGACCGCTCACCCTCTGTTCAGGAGGTGTCGATGCGCTCCCCCTTGAACAGCCCGGAACCGCCTCCACGCCCGGAACAGACTCTGACATCGACGCCTGCATCGGCTTCTCAGTATTTCTCCACAGCCGCTCTGCACAAGAGTCTCCGGGCCGTTCTTCCAGAGATTCTGGGAGAGCTGTTGCGCCCTTCCCCTCCGGTACCGGGGGTGCTTGCGCCACCGGTACCGTTGAGTGAGGCGCCGGCTGGCCCCATGCCCGAGGTGAGGTCTCCGGTATCGGTACCGCTTGTGGTACCGGCTACGGCCACCTCCCAGGCAGACTCCCCGACGACGTCGGCGGAGAGAGCTTCGCCGATGCTGGCGAGGGAGTCCACCTCTCGATGCTCCTACCATGGCCGTGTTACCAAGGAGTCGAGTCGGGCATGGCTTCAGACGCAGGTTCGTGAACTTGTGTCTGATACCGATGGTGAGGCCTCGTGGGAGGAGGAGGAGGACATCAGATATTTCTCTGACGAGGAGTCTGATGGCTGTCCTTCTGATCCCACTTCCTCCCCTGAAAGGCAGCTTTCTCCTCCCGAGAGTCTGTCTTTCGCGGCCTTTGTCCGGGAGATGTCTACGGCCATCCCCTTCCCGGTGGTTGTGGAGGATGAGCCCAGGGCTGAAATGTTTGAGCTCTTGGACTATCCTTCTCCACCTAAGGAAGCGTCCACAGTACCCATGCATCATGTCCTAAAAAAGACATTGCTGGCGAACTGGACCAAGCCACTATCTAATCCCCACATTCCCAAGAAGATTGAGTCCCAGTATCGGATCCATGGGGACCCAGAGCTGATGCGCACTCAGTTGCCTCACGACTCTGGTGTGGTGGATCTGGCCCTAAAGAAGGCTAAGAGTTCTAGAGAACATGCTTCGGCGCCCCCAGGCAAGACTCCAGAACCTTAGACTCCTTTGGGAGGAAGGCCTATCATTCCTCTATGCTCGTGGCCAAGATTCAGTCCTACCAGCTCTACACGAGCATCCATATGCGGAACAATGTGCGACAGTTGGCGGGCTTGGTGGACAAGCTCCCTCCTGAGCAAGCCAAGCCGTTTCAGGAGGTGGTCAGGCAGCTGAAGGCGTGCAGAAAATTCCTGGCCAGAGGGGTATATAATACCTTTGATGTTGCATCCAGGGCCGCTGCACAAGGTATGGTGATGCGCAGACTCTCATGGCTGCGTGCCTCCGACCTGGAGAATAGGATCCAGCAGCGGATTGCGGACTCCCCTTGCCAAGCGGACATTATTTTTGGAGAAAAAGTCGAACAGGTGGTAGAACAGCTCCACCAGCGGGATAACGCTTTCGACAAATTCTCCCGCCGGCAGCCTTCAGCATCTACCTCCTCAGGTAGACGTTTTTATGGAGGAAGGAGGACTGTTCCCTACTCTTCTGGTAAGCGTAGGTACAATCCTCCCTCTCGCCAGCCTGCGGCCCAGGCTAAGCCCCAGCGCGCGCGCTCTCGTCAGCAGCGTGCGCCTCAGCAAGGCCCCACGGCTCCCCAGCAAAAGCAGGGGACGAGCTTTTGACTGGCTCCAGCAGAGCATAGCTGACATCAACGTGTCCGTGTCAGGCGATCTACCGGTCGGGGGGAGGTTGAAAGTTTTTCACCAAAGGTGGCCTCTTATAACCTCCGACCATTGGGTTCTTCAAATAGTCCGGCAAGGATACACCCTCAATTTGGCCTCGAAGCCTCCAAATTGCCCACCGGGAGCTCAGTCTTACAGCTTCCAGCACAAGCAGGTACTTGCAGAAGAACTCTCCACCCTTCTCAGCGCCAATGCGGTCGAGCCCGTGCCATCCGGGCAAGAAGGGCTGGGATTCTATTCCAGGTACTTTCTTGTGGAAAAGAAAACAGGGGGGATGCGTCCCATCCTAGACCTAAGGGCCCTGAACAAATATCTGGTCAAGGAAAAGTTCAGGATGCTTTCCCTGGGCACTCTTCTTCCCATGATTCAGGAAAACGATTGGCTATGCTCTCTGGACTTGAAGGACTACACACACATCCCGATATTGCCAGCTCACAGGCAATATCTGCGATTTCAGCTGGGCACACGTCACTTTCAGTACTGTGTGCTACCCTTTGGGCTCGCATCTGCGCCCAGGGTGTTCACGAAGTGCCTGGCTGTAGTAGCAGCAGCGCTTCGCAGGCTGGGAGTGCACGTGTTCCCTTATTTCGACGATTGGCTGGTGAAGAACACATCCGAGGCAGGAGCTCTACAGTCCATGCAGATGACTATTCGACTCCTGGAGCTACTGGGGTTTGTGATAAATTATCCAAAGTCCCATCTTCTCCCAGTACAGAGACTCGAATTCATAGGAGCTCTGCTGGATTCTCGGACGGCTCATGCCTATCTTCCGGAGATCAGGGCCAACAATCTGTTGTCCCTCGTCTCCCGGGTACGAGCGTCCCAGCAGATCACAGCTCGGCAGATGTTGAGATTGCTTGGCCACATGGCCTCCACAGTTCATGTGACTCCCATGGCTCGTCTTCACATGCGATCTGCTCAATGGACCCTAGCTTCCCAGTGGTTTCAGGCTGCTGGGGATCTAGAGAACGTGATCCACCTGTCCACGAGTTTTCTCAAATCCCTGTATTGGTGGACGATTTGGTCCAATTTGACTCTGGGACGCCCTTTCCAAATTCCTCAGCCACAAAAAGTGCTGACTACGGATGTGTCTCTCCTGGGGTGGGGAGCTCATGTCGATGGGCTTCACACCCAGGGAAGCTGGTCCCTCCAGGAACGCGATCTGCAGATCAATCTCCTGGAGTTACGAGCAGTCTGGAACGCTCTGAAGGCTTTCAGAGATCGGCTGTCCCACCAAATTATCCAAATTCAGACAGACAACCAGGTTGCCATGTATTACATCAACAAGCAGGGGGGCACCGGATCTCGCCCCCTGTGTCAGGAAGTCGTCAGCATGTGGCTGTGGGCTTGCTGTTACGGAATGTTGCTCCAAGCCACATATCTGGCAGGCGTAAACAACAGTCTGGCCGACAGGTTGAGCAGGATCATGCAACCTCACGAGTGGTCGCTCAACTCCAGAGTAGTGCGCCGGATCTTCCAGGCGTGGGGCACCCCCTTGGTAGATCTCTTTGCATCTTGAGCCAACCACAAGGTCCCTCAGTTCTGTTCCAGACTTCAGGCCCACAGCAAACTGGCATCGGATGCCTTCCTCCTGGACTGGGGGAACGGCCTGCTGTATGCTTATCCTCCCATACCTCTGGTGGGGAAGACTTTGTTGAAACTCAAGCAAGACCGAGGCACCATGATTCTGATTGCTCCTTTTTGGCCGCGTCAAATCTGGTTCCCTCTTCTTCTGGAGTTGTCCTCCGAAGAACCATGGAGATTGGAGTGTTTTCCGACCCTCAACACACAGGACGAAGGGGCACTTCTGCATCCCAACCTCCAGTCTCTGGCTCTCACGGCCTGGATGTTGAGAGCGTAGACTTTGCCTCTTTGGGTCTGTCGGAGGGTGTCACCCGTGTCTTGCTTGCTTCCAGAAAAGATTCTACTAAGAGGAGTTACTTCTTTTTATGGAGGAGGTTTGCCGTCTGGTGTGATAGAAAGGCCTTAGATCCTCGCTCCTGTCCTACACAGACCCTGCTTGAATACCTTCTGAACTTGTCTGAGTCTGGTCTCAAAACCAACTCTGTAAGGTTTCACCTTAGCGCAATCAGTGCATACCATTACCGTGTGGAAGGTAAGCCGATCTCAGGACAGCCTTTAGTTGTTTGCTTCATGAGAGGTTTGCTTTTGTCAAAGCCCCCCGTCAAACCTCCTACAGTGTCATGGGATCTCAATGTCGTTCTCACCCAGCTGATGAAACCTCCTTTTGAACCACTGAATTCCTGCCATCTGAAGTACTTGACCTGGAAGGTCATTTTCTTGGTGGCAGTTACTTCAGCTCGTAGAGTCAGTGAGCTTCAGGCCCTGGTAGCCCAGGCCCCTTACACCAAATTTCATCATAATAGAGTAGTCCTCCGCACTCACCCTAAGTTCTTGCCAAAGGTGGTGTCGGAGTTCCATCTGAACCAGTCAATTGTCTTGCCAACATTCTTTCCCCGTCCTCATTCCTGCCCTGCTGAACGTCAGCTGCACACATTGGACTGCAAAAGAGCATTGGCCTTCTATCTGGAGCGGACACAGCCCAACAGACAGTCCGCCTAAATGTTTGTTTCTTTTGATCCCAACAGGAGGGGAGTGGCTGTGGGGAAACGCACCATATCCAATTGGCTAGCAGATTGCATTTCCTTCACTTACACCCAGCCTGGGCTGGCTCTTGAGGGTCATGTCACGGCTCACAATGTTAGAGCCATGGCAGCGTCAGTGGCCCACTTGAAGTCAGCCACTATTGAAGAGATTTGCAAAGCTGCGACGTGGTCATCTGTCCACACATTCACATCTCATTACTGCCTGCAGCAGGATACCCGACGCGACAGTCGGTTCGGGCAGTCAGTGCTTCAGAATCTGTTCGGGGTTTAGAATCCAACTCCACCCCCCTAGGCCCATGTTTATTCTGTTCCAGGCTACACTCTCAGTTAGTTGAATAAGTTGTTAGGTCAATCTCAGTTATGTCCTCGCCGTTGCGATGCCCAATTGACCATGTTTGTTGTTTTGAGTGAGCCTGGGGGCTAGGGATACCCCATCAGTGAGAACAAGCAGCCTGCTTGTCCTCGGAGAAAGCGAATGCTACATACCTGTAGAAGGTATTCTCCGAGGACAGCAGGCTGATTGTTCTCACAAACCCGCCCACCTCCCCTTTGGAGTTGTGTCTTCCCTTGTCTTTGTCTTGCTACATACGGGACTGACGAACACGAGCCGGTTCGGGCGGGAAGACGGCCGCGCATGCGCGGTGCACATCGGCGCGCAAGGACTAGAAAAGTTTCCGGTTGGAGGGGGCTGCCGTGGACGTCACCCATCAGTGAGAACAATCAGCCTGCTGTCCTCGGAGAATACCTTCTACAGGTATGTAGCATTCGCTATGATTAAGTTATCCATTTCAAGTTATATCCGGCCGATATTCAAAGCGAGTTAACCAGCTGGAAATGGCTGTCGATCGGTTAACTGGCTTATCGGCAGCTCTCCAGTCATTTTCAGCAGCAGTTAACTGGTTATCTATGCTGAAAATGACTGGTTAGCACTGAAGTGCAAACTGGCTATGGCAGGGATGTTCTGGGGGTGGAGTCCGATTAGCTCATGATATTCAGAGCTAACTGGCAAGTGTTAGCACATAAATAAGACCACATAAATAGCAGTCTTATCTTTATGCGCTAACAAGTGACTGATTAACTCTGATTTTGAGTTAACTGGGCATGCGCTAGCCAGCTTAAAAAAATGGATGTTCAATGCTGGTGACTGGATATGGCCTGGCATTGAATATCCGGGTTTAATGCCAGTGGTGGACATTAACAGCACTGCCTGCCACTGGCTGAATATTAGGGGGATATGTGTATATTCAGTGGCAGTAAACAGATAAATTCCACCACTGAATGTATACATATAACTTTAAACAGATTACTTATCCGTCAGTACTCTCCATATAAGTTTTAAGCCAGTTCCAAGCCCTCCCCAAAGCCTGCCCTAGTAGAGAGAGAAATTCTGGCTGTTGAGCAACTTGAACAGCCAGAAAAGACAACCCCAAATCACAAATGTTGAAGCACATACCAGGAAATGTACATGGAAAGCAATGGCCACAAATGCTCGCAGTCTAAGCAATAAAGTTCATGACCTTCAAGCCCTGATGTTGGAGGCAGACTTAGACATTGTTGCAATCACGGAGACGTGGGTAAATGGTTCACATGAATGGGATGCAAACATACCAGGCTATAATCTGTTTAGGAAGGATAGAGAGAGTCGTAAAGGTGGAGGAGTAGCTCTATATGTGAGAAATGATATCACTGCGACCGAAATTACAGGGACCTGGGGAAAGGAAGAAGCGATATGGATCACCTTAAAAAGAGAGGATAGAACCTCTATACATGTGGGTGTTGTCTACAGACCTCCGAAACAATTGGAGGAACTAGATAAAGACCTGATCGCAGATATTCAAAAGTTGGGAAACAAGAGAGAGGTGCTGTTGCTGGGAGATTTCAATCTGCCGGATGTAGATTGGAAGGTTCGGTCTGTGGAATCGGAAAGAAGTAGAGAGATCGTGGATGCTTTACAAAGCGGTTTGCTCAGACAAATGGTGACGGAACCCACGAGGGAGGGAGCGACGCTGGATCTGGTGCTCACAAATGGGGATAGCGTGTCAAATATCCGAGTGGGTGCCCACCTGGGCAGCAGTGACCATCAAACGGTTTGGTTTGATATTAAAGCTAAAGTGGAGAGCGGCCACTCAAAACTCAAAGTTCTGGATTTCAAGCGTGCTGACTTTAGTAAAATGGGGAGAATACCTGAGGAAGGAGATGATGGGCTGGGAGGAAATACGAGAAGTGGAAGGACAGTGGTCCAGGCTGAAAGAAGCTATAAATAAGGCCACGAACCTTTATGTAAGGAAAGTAAATAAAAGCAAGAGAAAAAGGAAACCGATATGGTTCTCCAAGCAAGTGGCTGAGAAAATAAAGGCTAAAGAGTTGGCGTTCCAGAAATACACAAAAACTAAAGAAAAGGAACACGAGGAGGAATACAGGATGAAACTGAAAGAAGCCAAGAGAGAGATACGTCTGGCGAAAGCGCAAGCGGAAGAACAAATGGCTAGAAATGTAAGGAGGGGTGACAAAAATTTCTTCAGGTATATAAGTGAAAGGAGAATGACTAAAAAGGGAATTGTGAGACTAAAAGATACTGCGAACCGCTATGTGGATAATGATGAAGAAAAAGCAAATTTGCTAAATAGATACTTTTGTTCTGTTTTCACAGAAAAAAATCCTGGAGAAGGACCGCGATGGACTGCAAAAAGTATAAATGAGATTGAAGTGGATAGAGCACCGTTCACGGAAGAGAGTGTGTATGAACAGCTTGAAAAGCTAAAGGTGGATAAAGCCATGGGACCGGATGGGATCCACCCCAGGATATTGAGGGAGCTCAAAGAGGTTCTGGCGGGTCCTCTTAAAGATTTGTTTAACATATTCTTGCAGACGGGAGAGGTTCTGAAGGATTGGAGAACGGCGGAGGTGGTCCCTCTTCACAAGAGTGGTGATAGGGAAGAAGCTGGAAACTACAGGCCGGTAAGCCTCACTTCGATTATTGGAAAAATAATGGAAGCGATGCTGAAGGAAAGGATAGTGAATTTCCTGGAAGCCAATAAGTTGCAAGATCCGAGACAACATGGTTTTACTAAAGGGAAATCGTGCCAAACGAATCTCATTGAGTTCTTTGATTGGGTGACAGGAGAATTAAATCAGGGACGAGCTATGGACGTAATCTACTTAGTTTTCAGCAAAGCTTTTGACACGGTTCCCCACAGGAGGCTCTTAAATAAACTGGAAGGGCTGAAGATAGGACCCAAAGTGGTGAACTGTGCCTCAGGGATCAGTGCTGGGACCGATTCTGTTCAATATTTTTGTGAGTGACATTGCCGAAGGGTTAGAAGGTAAAGTTTGCCTATTTGCGGATGATACTAAGATCTGCAACAGAGTGGACACCCGGAAGGGAGTGGAAAACATGAAAAAGGATCTGAGGAAGCTAGAAGAATGGTCTAAGGTTTGGCAATTAAAATTCAATGCAAAGAAATGCAAAGTGATGCACTTAGGGAATAGAAACCCTCGGGAGATGTATGTGTTAGGCGGGGAGAATCTGATAGGTACGGACGGGGAGAGGGATCTTGGGGTGATAGTATCTGAGGATCTGAAGGCGACGAAACAGTGTGACAAGGCGGTGGCCGTAGCTAGAAGGTTGTTAGGCTGTATAGAGAGAGGTGTGACCAGCAGAAGAAAGGAGGTGTTGATGCCCCTGTATAAGTCGTTGGTGAGGCCCCACCTAGAGTATTGTGTTCAGTTTTGGAGGCCGTACCTTGCGAAGGATGTAAAAAGAATTGAAGCGGTGCAAAGAAAAGCTACGAGAATGGTAAGGGATTTGCGTTACAAGACGTATGAGGAGAGACATGTATACTCTGGAAGAAAGGAGAAACAGGGGTGATATGATACAGACATTCAAATATTTGAAAAGTATTAATCCGCAAACGAACCTTTTCCGGAGGGGGGCAGACTCAAGAAAAATGTCAGGAAGTATTTTTTCACGGAGAAAGTAGTGGATGCTTGGAATGCCCTCCCGCGGGAGGTGGTGGAAATGAAAACGGTAACAGAATTCAAACACGCATGGGATAAACATAAAGGAATCCTATTCAGAAGGAATGGATCCTAAGGAGCTTAGCCGAGATTGGGTGGCAGAGCCAGCCGGTGGTGGGAGGCGAGGATAGTGCTGGGCAGACTTATATGGTCTGTGCCAGAGCCAGTGGTGGGAGGCGGGGCTGGTGGTTGGGAGGCGGGGATATTGCTGGACAGACTTATACGGTCTGTGCCCTGAAGAGGACAGGTACAAATCAAAGTAGGGTATACACAAAAAGTAGCACATGTGAGTTTGTCTTGTTGGGCAGACTGGATGGACCGGGCAGGTCTTTTTCTGCCGTCATTTACTATGTTACTATGTACTCCACAGCTCTCCAAATCCAGCTTCCATTCAGACCAGTCCAGATGTGTGGGTTTGCCTTCTCCTGCCTGCAGATGGAGACTGAGAACACTAATTTGTGACATCATCGCTCATGTAGCTTGTGCAGTCCTCTCACTAGTCAGTATTTCTCATTTACATTACATCAAGAACTTCTATTCCACAATAACCTGATCAGTTCCATGTGGTTAACATAGTTAAAAAGAGAACCATCAGGGAAGTTACAAAACCTATTTTTAAAATAGAACCATCTTCAGCTGTTTACAGAAGGACCACAAATGAGATAGAGAGTGAGCAGAAGAAGGAAGAGAATGCCATACTGTTGCAGTTGATACAAGATTGAAGCCGGAAGTTGTTTAAGATATTTAACTGACTTAACTGTAGGAAATAACAAAGATATTTGCCCCCTTGAAAGCTGATTTTCAGTACAGAGAAAAATTCCACCCAATAAACAGGAATATTTCCTTGTACAGTCTGATAAACCAGTGTACACAACTTAAAATGACATCTTGCTATAAATGGTATAACAGTTTACACATTTAACTTCAACAGGTGAAAATATCCCTCCTTTCCTTATCATCTTGCTAGACCAGCCCTGTCCAATGGATTGAGTCCCAGTACCAGCAGATGGGAGACAGAGAAATTTGAGTATTCATTCACTGACATCACTACTATAAGATGTGGGGCAGTCTAGAACATTTCAGTATTTCTCTGCCTCCAGCAGATGGTGTAGGTTGGACTGGTATAACAGGATTGAAGGAAAGGCCTAGTCTATAGCCATTACACTCACAGATTGTTTTTCTGCAGACCTTTTCCAAGTTGAGTTTGGAGAAGCTTAGCTCTCGGTGGCCTTGAGCATTGCCTGCAGGCTCTCCTTAGATCAGGGGGTCTGAGTAGCAGCTCCTACAGGTTCCTGCCAGGTGGGTGGGTGAGTCTGTGCTGTTCTTTTCATCTGTACTGGCCCCCTCCCCTTCTCTCCCCCATCTGCCTTCCTCCCTAGAGATGCTCTCAAATAAATATATAAAAGATATTTAAAACACAATGGCACTCATTTTCAAAGCAGATGGACATCTCAAAATGGTCAAAAAAGTTCATCTACTGAAAACTTCCAAATCACGATTTTCAAAGGCAAAATTTGGACGTTTTAAACTGCAGTTTGTCCAAATAGAAAGGGGGCGTATTGGAGGCATGTTTTGGATGGGATTAGGGAGGGCCCAAAATTAGGACATCTTTCAGCAATAATGGAATGGGAAGAAACTTCCAAGGCAAAAAAGAAGGAGGATGTTTTTATCTAAACCAGTTTCAATCATATCCAGGGTACAAAAAAGTTCCCTGATTGAGCAGCTGATCACTGGAGAGATAAAAGCATAACCTTTTCTTAATCTGCCAGTGGATATTGACCCCCTCCCACCCCTTTAAGAAGTGAAAGTGACCAGTGGATACCAGGCTCTATGACAGCTTCAGGTATTATGGCCATTCCAACTAGAGCAGCAAGCAAGTATAAGGAGTAGCCTAGTGGTCAGTGCAGTGGACTTTGAACAAGGGGACCCAGGTGTAATTCCTACTTTAACTCTTATTTCTATTTTGGGGGTGAAGAAGAATCTTGAGTAGAACTGATTCTGAAGATGTATTGGTACTTCCCTGCAGCGGCATAGCCAGACCTGTTAATTTGGGTGGGCCTAGAGTTAAGATGGGTGGGACTTGCAAAACTCTCCTCTCCTTTGTCCTGCATCTCTCTCCCCACCCCGCGAGCTCTTCCCCGTCCCATTCCCATGGTTACTGCGGTTCCCCGTCCCCGTGTCATTCTCTAATGCCTACTTTTACAGAATCTGTTCATAGGCAGAGAGCATAGTGTGAGAGGAGCAGAGACAAATGCAATGGGCATTTACACACCATTAGGGATGGTTCTGGGAGCTATTATATTTAGCTAATTTTCAGAGCACTTAGACTTACAAAGTTCCATAGGTTATGTAACTTTGTAAGTTTTAAGTGCTTGGAAAGTACGCCTGTAAAGGCTCTTAGGTACCTACAGTGGGGGAAATAAGTATTTGATCCCTTGCTGATTTTGTAAGTTTGCCCACTGACAAAGACATGAGCAGCCCATAATTGAAGGGTAGGTTATTGGTAACAGTGAGAGATAGCACATCACAAATTAAATCCGGAAAATCACATTGCGGAAAGTATATGAATTTATTTGCATTCTGCAGAGGGAAATAAGTATTTGATCCCCCACCAACCAGTAAGAGATCTGGCCCCTACAGACCAGGTAGATGCTCCAAATCAACTCGTTACCTGCATGACAGACAGCTGTCGGCAATGGTCACCTGTATGAAAGACACCTGTCCACAGACTCAGTGAATCAGTCAGACTCTAACCTCTACAAAATGGCCAAGAGCAAGGAGCTGTCTAAGGATGTCAGGGACAAGATCATACACCTGCACAAGGCTGGAATGGGCTACAAAACCATCAGTAAGACGCTGGGCGAGAAGGAGACAACTGTTGGTGCCATAGTAAGAAAATGGAAGAAGTACAAAATGACTGTCAATCGACAAAGATCTGGGGCTCCACGCAAAATCTCACCTCGTGGGGTATCCTTGATCATGAGGAAGGTTAGAAATCAGCCTACAACTACAAGGGGGGAACTTGTCAATGATCTCAAGGCAGCTGGGACCACTGTCACCACGAAAACCATTGGTAACACATTACGACATAACGGATTGCAATCCTGCAGTGCCCGCAAGGTCCCCCTGCTCCGGAAGGCACATGTGACGGCCCGTCTGAAGTTTGCCAGTGAACACCTGGATGATGCCGAGAGTGATTGGGAGAAGGTGCTGTGGTCAGATGAGACAAAAATTGAGCTCTTTGGCATGAACTCAACTCGCCGTGTTTGGAGGAAGAGAAATGCTGCCTATGACCCAAAGAACACCGTCCCCACTGTCAAGCATGGAGGTGGAAATGTTATGTTTTGGGGGTGTTTCTCTGCTAAGGGCACAGGACTACTTCACCGCATCAATGGGAGAATGGATGGGGCCATGTACCGTACAATTCTGAGTGACAACCTCCTTCCCTCCGCCAGGGCCTTAAAAATGGGTCGTGGCTGGGTCTTCCAGCACGACAATGACCCAAAACATACAGCCAAGGCAACAAAGGAGTGGCTCAGGAAGAAGCACATTAGGGTCATGGAGTGGCCTAGCCAGTCACCAGACCTTAATCCCATTGAAAACTTATGGAGGGAGCTGAAGCTGCGAGTTGCCAAGCGACAGCCCAGAACTCTTAATGATTTAGAGATGATCTGCAAAGAGGAGTGGACCAAAATTCCTCCTGACATGTGTGCAAACCTCATCATCAACTACAGAAGACGTCTGACCGCTGTGCTTGCCAACAAGGGTTTTGCCACCAAGTATTAGGTCTTGTTTGCCAGAGGGATTAAATACTTATTTCCCTCTGCAGAATGCAAATAAATTCATATACTTTCCACAATGTGATTTTCCGGATTTAATTTGTGATGTGCTATCTCTCACTGTTACCAATAACCTACCCTTCAATTATGGGCTGCTCATGTCTTTGTCAGTGGGCAAACTTACAAAATCAGCAAGGGATCAAATACTTATTTCCCCCACTGTATATTGCCTTTATAAAAATAGGTGCCTTTTCAGACTTCTCACATGGGTGTCCTGTTATAAAATAATTTCCAAAATATCATTATGAATTAATGAAAAGGACCGCAAAAGGTGGCAAGTAAAAAAGGGGAGGGGGAGGGATTGCTGTTGGGTCCATATTGTTGGCTCTGATCTTTAATTCTCTCTCATATTTTATTTCAGAGAGAGCCAAGTGCCCCTGTGTCACAGAGCAAACCATTCATGGTCTCCCGTGATTGGCTGGTATTTTCCTTCAGCAGAACCCAGCACCTGCTGCTGTATGTTTTAGCCCCATAGAGCAGAGAAAGAAGGGAGAGAGACGGAGCGAGATCTGCAACTGGCACAAGTCGTGGTAATATTTTTAAATCTTATAACTGATGTAGAAAATACTTTTCAGGCAAGTGGCACAATTGGATTTAATGTTCAGTTTAGGAGAGCTTGGACGGAGGCAGCCTCTTGGTGCTTGGTTCTTGTTATTCTGCCTGTAGAAGGTAGTACCGTATATACCCATATATAAGTTGAGACATTTAGACTTTTAAATGGCTTTATTAAAAACAGGGTTGTCTTACCCATGGGCCATTTTTCATGGACAGGCATCTATCCTTCTACTCTCCATCCCCTTCCTTCCTGGCAACGGTACGGCATTCCCCTTCTCTCTTAGCCTCTCCCCCCCCCCCCCCCCCTCCCCAACCGGCCAGCATCTCCCCTCCACCCCCTCAGTCTCACTTAAAATATCTTTCTCTCTGACTTTAGAGGTCACCAGCAGCGATACATATGCACTGCCTACAGCCCCTGACCCAGAGCCCATGCAGAAACAGGAAGTTGCATCAGAGGTGGTGGGATGACACAGAGGAAAGACTCTAGATCAGGCTGCAGACAACATATGTGTATCTCTGCTGCTGCCATCAGGGAAGGCAGGCAGGGGGGGGGGTTGAAAGGAGGGGGGAAATGCTGAACTCGGAGGGAGGGGAACAGGACCAGGTGAGGGAGGGAGGGCTGGAGGGGAGCCTTGACATATATGCAGGTCACAGTAGTTTTGGCCATTTTCAGTCCCAAAACTCCTCTTGAGTTATACATGAGTTAGCCTTATACATGAGTATATACGGTAGATATTTTTAGAAAACTTCTAATATGAGTCAGCAGTGCTACTAGATGTCACTTTTTCTCAGTTTTAAAGCACCCTGTCACTAATCTGTAAAACTTTCAAATGAACCAGTTCACTGAGGTCCATATAGCTGCTATGCTTGTCTTTTTTTTCTGTTTTGGATGATTAGCAAGGATTTATGAAGCGTGCCTGAGAAAAAGAGCCCTTTTCTTTCATTCCTCCCCTGACTTGCCAGTTCCTCTAGTGGGTTCACAAAAAGAAAAGCCTGGAAAATCAAAACTGAGTATTCCTAAATCTGTTTTCTGTTGACACAGAGAGCAGCCAAATATTTTGGTGTGAGTGAGGACTCTATTTCTTCTTCTTTTTTTTTTTTTTAAATATCTGGACTAAATGAACGAGCATATTCTGTAGAATTTTTGAGCTCAAATGCTAAACATTTTGGAATTAAAAAAAAATACAATTCACAACAGATGTATGTGATTATGGAGGTAATTTTAAAAGGCCTTTATGTGTGTAAAATTGTGGTTTATACACCAAAATTGCTTGTTCAAAAGTTGTGTGGACTCTATGAGGATACATATGCATGCATATTTTTGACATTCTTTTACCCAAGGTCATCAGAGTTATTCCCACGAACAGAGTGGGGTTGCATTTAGATTTCCACAGATAATTTTGAATCTTTGTGATTTTCAAAAGTATGTAAATTTTCACACAGCTTTTGTGTATACTAGGAAGTAGGTGTAAATGTGTATGTATGTATGTATGTTTGTGTAATATCAGTGGGATGAGTTTTCCAAAGGGAAAGTATGTACCTACTTTCTATTTGAAAATCTGTGTACACATTGGCAACACAAGTTTAGGCAAGTCTGTGGATATAATCTGCATAATTACTTAGAAAGTAATATTGTAATATTTATTATCTCTATAGCATTTGCTATAAAATGGTGATAAGCATTCAGCTGCATTAAACCCTTCCCCAGAGAGCTTACACTCTTAAGGGGGTAATTCTCTATAGATCACCTTAAATTAGGTGCTGGGATGATGCAAGCTAAGGGGTGAATTTTATATATGGTGCCAAAAAAATCGGTGCCGATGAAAGCACTATTCTATAAACTGTGCTTATGTTTCAACGTTTTTATTAATGACATTATCAAACATAGATCACTTTGCACATTCTGAATGTACAATAATTCAATTGTGATTAATTAAGCAATGTAGGCAAGTTACTACTTATAGTCATCAAACTTTTATCTATTTTATCCCTCCCCACCCCCTCTCAGTGTTATGTTTCAACAATTTAACAGTTTACTTCCCAACAGTGTATGGAAACAACAGATCCACGGTACAATCACAGCTTACAATTGTATCATCCAGCTGTTCTACGTTCAACAAATACACATCACAAAATGACAATACTCTTCCTATTGTACTTTATGTGGTTTCAACAAGACTTTTGATATGAAAGACCAATAATCCTTCTATCTAAGCACACTCCCTCTCTCCTCCCCTCCCCACCCCCCCTTCCCCCCCTACCTGTTTGCATATCCCCTATCCTATCTGTTCCTTTCTCCTCCGTTACCCCACGACAGCCCATTGAGTACTTGACTGCGTGCTCTTGGTGATATCATATTTATGTATTTCTATAAACTGCGCTTAAAGTTAGGCACGATTTATAGACTAGCGCTTATGCTCGGGAATCTCAGCTAACTTTAGGCAAGGCCTTTTGCAGCAACTGAAATATGGTACAAATGTACGCCCCTAAATTAGATGCATTCTATAAGAATGCGTGTAAATATTAGGAACACCCCTATTCTGCCCATGACCCTCCCATTTCCACGCCCCCTTCTTGAACTCGCATGTAAAATCCAATTAGTGGTAAAAATTGTTTGTTAAAACAGTTATCAGTGCTAATTACCTCCTTATTCAATTAAATTGCACACACAATTTTTAGCGACTTTTATAGAATTTGGAGGTAAGTGTGGATTCTGTATCAGCAATTGCATATACAGTTGTCATTATAAAATGCTAGCGTAAGTCCACATTTACGTGCTTGACTTTAGGTGCAAGCACTTACACTAGTTCAATGGCTGGTAACACAGTAGTTAGATGTGTAAATGCAATTCTCCGAGGACAAGCAGGCTTATAATTCTCACAAGAGAGTGACGCCAACCCGCGTCGCCCGGTCCAGAATTTACAAAAGTCTTCCTTTATTGTGTTCCTGTTGTGGAACTTCTGTCATTTTATTTTTTCTTAAGTGTTAGTGATTTTTTCTCAGTTTTAAGTTTCCTTTTATTTTCCGTCGACATCAGGCCACTTTTAGGCCTTGACTTCGCCCGGGAACTTTCCTTTTCTTTTTTGCCATGCCTTGCCCCTTTTTCAGGCACCATCGTTTCGTTTAATTTAGTCGAGGAAGTTTTTCTTTCCATTTCCACGAAGGTTCCTGGTGTCTTCAAGTGCTGTACCCAGTGCAATCAGACAATCTCTGGGAAAGACACCCGTTCTTGATGTGTACAGTGTCTTGGGCCCAACCATAGCCCCACTTATTATGTTCTCTGTCTTCGCATAAAGAAAAGGACCCAGGTTTCAAGAGAGGCTCAACAAGAAAGGATTTTTGGAGCCAAGTCCATTTCCTTGACGTTGGTATCAACATCAACGGTATCGGCGGTGTTGGCATCAACGTTGAGCATCTCACCGGCATCGGGAGCGTCGGTATGCATGGCTGCTGCTAGACCCTTAGACACTGGGAGCAGTGAAGCATCGAGTTGGTTTCCACCTGCCTCGAGGCCTTCTGCTATGCAGGGCCCCTGGGACAATCCATCATTGGACCTGACCCCGAGATGATGTGTGCATTCAACATCGTTCTCATCGATACTGACGAGCCTCGGTGAAGGCCAAGAAGCATCATCATCGGTCGCCCTCGACGCATGATACCAGGAGCTCCGGGGCATCAAAGGATTCAGCACCCAAGAAGCTTTGGTGCAGGGATATGTTGGCCTCCCAGCAGCCAAGACCCTACTCCTGTATTGACCCTGACAGTTCTGCAACCTACACCTGAGTTGGCACCCCAGCTTTGCCTGGTGTCGGCCTCAATGAGCCCATCCGGGCCTTGCTTCCTAAGCTGCTGGATGTCCTCATGCAACTGTGTGCATCGGGGGTGCTTGCGCCTACCTGCCTCCCGTTGCTGCCCCACTTGGCCTTCAGCCTGCAGTGCGGCCTCCGACACCGATGCTGCATGCAGCCCTGGTGTCGATTGCCACCCAAACTGGCACTCCCTCGATGTCAGTGAAGGAAGCTTCACCGGAATCAAGGCAGGAACTGACTTCTCAACGCTGCTTTTGGCGACGTGGTTCCTCCAAATCGAGGCAAGTTCGATATCGACACTCCCCTCGGGAGGTATTTTCTGACACTGAGGAGGAGCACTCATGGGATTCAGAGGAGGATCCAAGGTACTTTTCTTTGGATGAGTCCTATGGAGTTCTTTCTGAACCCTCCCCTCCACCTGAAAGAAGAAAGTGTCCTCTGGAGAGCCTTTCATTTCCATCTTTTGTTAAGGAAATGGCTGATGCCATTCCATTTCCTTAGGATGAGCCCAGGCTCAAGATGCTTGATGTCCTGAACTACACATCTCCTCCTAAGGAGGCTATGACTGCCCCTCTCCACGAGGTATTCAGGGAAGTCCTCGTCAGGAGCTGGAAGTCCCCTTTGTCGATCCCTGTAGTTCATAGGAAGATTGACACCCAGTATTGGATCCACAGTTGCAGGATGCATCTATTCCTATTTCTTGAAGAACTGCCGTGGCATATACGCATCATTGCTGGAACCACTCTGTCGTGTTTCTCACAGCTTGAAGGACAGTGTTTTTCTTCTCCCTAATTACTCATTCAGCTTCAAGAGCACAGAAGAGCTGGTGTCTGATCCAGTGCACAGTGAAGCTGCTATGAAAAGTAAATGGCAATTTAAAAAGAAAAGAAGAATACAATTCATGAAAATGGAGAGAAGGCAGGAAAATTCCGACGTCAGAAATGCATCTTTATTGATCTTTATCAGTAGCCATTTAACAGCCATTGACCATTTCTGCTGATTTGTTAAACCCTGCTATATACATAGAAAACAAGAATATGCTGGAGGATACGGCCCATCTTTACCTTCTGCTCAGCATTAATATGCCTTCCCCTTCCTCAGGAAACTGCTGCACTTAGCCTATGCCTTTTTGTACTCTGACATAGTCCTTGCCTCCACTACAATTGGGAGATCATTCCACATATCCTCTATCCTTTCTGTGAAGAAATATTTTCTTAAATCACTCCTGAATCCTCTCCCTTTTGCCTTCATCCCATGCTCCCTCATTCTAAAGCATCCTTTTCATTGAAGAGGCCTGCCTCCTGCGTATATATACCTTGTAGATGCTTTAACACTTCTATTATACCTCTTTTATCCTGAAGAATATACATTTTAGATTTTAAATCTGTTTCCATATACTTTATGATAAAAACTGTTGACCATTTTGTTATTTGCCTTTTGGACTGACTATCTAGTTTAAATCCTTTTAAAGATGTGATCTCCGAATTGTACATGGTATTCGAAATGAAATCTCATCTGCATTTTATACAGTACCATAATCATCTCCCGTTTCCTACTGCTTAGTCCTCTACCTATGCACCCTAGCATACTCCTGACTCAGATCTGTCTCTTTTTTTATGCACATCAGTGGCTATCAAAGTCTGTTTTTTTAGAATAGATTATAGCCTGGAGCAGCGAGTGTGCTTGGAGGGAGGGAGGAAGGAAGGAAGGGAGGGAGGCAGTGGGGAGCCTGGAAAAAGCATAGATGGAGTGTAGGGGGGGCTAGAAAAGGTGTATGGATTGTGGGGAGGGGGGCTGAAAAAAGCTGGATGAGTATTTGTGTGTGCTGTGGGAATGGGGTGGAGGCCTGCAGAAAGGTGAATGGGGTTGTGTATGCCATGGGGGGTGGAGGCTAGAGCGAGATGGATGAGATGATGTGTGCCATGGGAAAGCGGAGCAGCAAAGTGTATGGGGTAGTCTCTGCCATTGAGGAGCTGGAAAAAAGTGCTTGGGATAGTCTGTGCCATGAGGGATGTGGCTGAAGAAAAGTGGATAGGGTGTGTGTGTGTCATGAGTGGGGGGCTGGAGAAAGGTAGATAGTGTGTGTGTGTCATGGGTACTGAAGAAAGGTTGATAGTGTGTGTCTATCATATTACTCCTTTTAGTATTGATCATTGTTCTTCTACTTCTCCTAGGGCCCTGTTTACAAAGGCACGCAAGCATTTTTAGCGCTTGCTAAAAATTAGCACGCACTGTGTAGACACCCATAGGAATATTATGGACATCTACATGGTTAATGCGTGCTAAAACGCTAGCACAGCTTAGTAAACAGTATTTTCCACCCTGTTAATGGTGCCCTGATGTACTCCCCTCTCTCACCAAACTTAGGGAACCCTCAACTCTTCCCCTCTCTGACCATCATCTGATAACTTCCACAATTAAACACCCTCCTCCCCAGTCCCATCCAATCTTAACCAATACATTTAGGAGTCTTCAGGCTATTGACCCTTCTACTCTGTCCTCCAGTGTTTCAAATCTCTTCTCTACCACTATGTTATCCAAGTCTGTCAATGAGGTTGTCTCTTCCTATGATACTATTCTCTCCTCTGCTCTGGATACTCTCGCTCCTCCCATTCCCCGTTAATTCTGTAAAACGTACCAAACCCCAGCCTTGGCTGACCTCTAGAATCCGTTACCTACGTTCCTTTGCCTGCTCTGCCGACCGCCTTTGGCTGAAATCCTGTGCCCATGCTGACTTCATACATTTCAAATTCTTGCTGACCTCCTTCCAGTCTGCTCTTTTACTTGCCAAACAGGACTATTACATCCAGTTGACAAATTCTCTTGGCTCAAACCCTTGACGTCTCTTTGCCACACTGAACTCTCTCCTCAAAATGCCTTCACCTCCAACCCCCCCTTCACTTTCCCCCCAGGCTCTGGCTAAGTTCTTTCATGATAAGGTTCACAAGATTAAACTTGAGTTCTCAACCAGATCACCTCCACCTCTCTTTCTCTTAGTCCATTCTCTAAACCCTACAACCCCTGCCTCCTTTTCTTCCTTTTCTGAAATCACTGAAGAGGAAAATAAACATCTTATTTCCTCCTCGAAACTAACTACCTGTTCCTCTGATCCTATTCCCACCCATCTATGTAACACTATCTCTCCTACTGTCATCCCTTTTATCTGTCATATCCTCAATCATTCACTGTCCACTGTGACTGTTCCTGATGCCTTCAAACATGCCGTAGTCACACCACTCCTTAAAAAACCTTCATTGGACCCTACCTGTCCTTCCATCTCCCCATCTCCCTCCTCCCTTTCCTATCCAAGATACTTGAACGTGCTGTTCACTGCCGTTGCCTTGACTTTCTTTCATCTCAAGCTATTCTTGATCCACTTCAATCTGGCTTTCGCCCCCTTCATTCTGGCTTTCGCCCCCTTCATTCAACTGAAACAGTGCTTGCTAAAGTCTCCAATGATCTGTTCCTGGCCAGATCCAAAGGTCTCTATTCTATCCTCATCCTTCTAGATCTATCTGCTGCTTTTGACACTGTTGATCACAGCCTACTCCTTGATACGCTGTTATCACTTGGATTTCATGGCTCTGTTCTTTCCTGGTTTTCTTCTTATCTCTCCCAGCGTACCTTCAGTGTATACTCTAGTGGATCCTCCTCTACTTCTATCTCACTGTCAGTTGGTGTACCTCAGGGATCTGTCCTGGGACCTCTTCTTTTCTCCATCTATACTTCTTCCCTTGGTACTCTGATCTCATCCCATGGTTTTCAGTATCATCTTTACGCTGATGATTCCCAGATCTACTTTTCCACACCAGAAATCTCAGCCGAAATCCAGGCCAAAGTATCAGCCTGCCTGTCTGACATTGCTGCCTGGATGTCTCAGTGCTGTCTGAAACTAAACATGTCCAAGACTGAGCTTCTCATCTTTCCCCCTAAACCAACCTCTCCTCCTCCCCCTTTCTCTATTTCTGTGGATAACACTCTCATCCTTCCTGTCTCATCAGCTCGTAACCTTGGGGTCATCTTCGACTCTCCCCTCTCCTTCTCTGCACATATTCAGCAGACTGCTAAAATCTGTCATTTTTCTCTATAATATCAGCAAAATTCGCCCTTTCCTTTCTGAGCACACTACCAGAACCCTCATCCACACTCTTATCACCTCTCGCTTAGACTATTGCAACTTGCTTCTCACAGGTCTCCCACTTAGCCATCTCTCTCCTCTTCAATCTGTTCAAAATTCTGCTGCACGACTAATATTCCGCCAGTGTCATTATGCTCATATTAGCCCTCTCCTCAAGTCATTTCACCAGCTTCCTATCCGTTTCCGCATACAGTTCAAACTCCTCTTATTGACCTATAAGTGCATTCACTCTCCAGCTCCTCAGTACCTCTCCACTCTCATGTCTCCCAACATTCCTCCCCGGGAACTCCGTTCACTGGGTAAATCTCTCTTATCTGCACCCTTCTCCTCCACTGCTAACTCCAGACTCCGTTCCTTTTCTCTTGCTGCACCATATGCCTGGAATAGACTTCCTGAGCCAGTACGTCAAGCTCCATCTCTGGCCGT
The DNA here is from genome assembly GCF_901765095.1 of Microcaecilia unicolor. Classification (NCBI taxonomy): domain Eukaryota; kingdom Metazoa; phylum Chordata; class Amphibia; order Gymnophiona; family Siphonopidae; genus Microcaecilia; species Microcaecilia unicolor. The sequence goes on along the minus strand of NC_044041.1, from coordinate 98,081,727 downwards.
CTTCAAATCTAAGCTAAAAGCCCACCTTTTTGATGCTGCTTTTAACTCCTAACCCTTACTCACTTGTTCAGTACCCTTATTTTATAATTCCCACCTCAGTAATTCCCTTATCTCTTATTTGTCCTGTTTGTCTGTCCTAATTAGATTGTAAGCTCTGTCGAGCAGGGACTGTCTCTTCATGTTCAAGTGTACAGTGCTGTGTACGTCTAGTAGCGCTTTAGAAATGATAAGTAGTAGTAGTAGTAGTGTTCCTGGTTTTGATAGGCCTAAGTTGCCTCACAATTCCATGGTGGTGGAATCTGCTCTCAAAAAAGCCAGGAGTTCCAGAGACTATGCCTTGGCACCCCCGGGCAGAAAAGCTAGAACCCTGGATTCTTTTGGAAGGAAGATGTACCAGGCTTCAATGCTCATTTCTCGAATACAATCATACCAGTTCTTCATGAGCGTCCACTTGCGAAACTCAATTCACAAGTTGTCCAACCTGGCTGGGATGCTCCCTCTGGATGCAGGCCTAGTCAGTTCGCCAGTTGGTCAAGCAGCAGAAGGCGTGTTGAAAGTTCTTGGCCAAAGGGCACTTAGGACACTTTTGATGTGACATCCAGGATTTCTGCTCAAAGTATAGCAATGCGCAGACTCTTATGGCTGTGTGTTTCTGACTTGGAACATTCTGTTCTCGCAAGTCTACATCCCCCTTGCACTTCTGTGCACTTGATTTTGCACGTGCTAGTAAAAGAATACTGTCTAATGGCAGTTACATATCTGACTGCTAATTTAGTGCCAATTAAGTCCAATTATAGCCAATAATTGGTCATTAATGCCACTTTACAGCTAATTACGCTACTAAGTTAAGTGCACAACTGACATTCTTTAACTTTCATGTGCAGCTTTGTGAATATAGCATAACATTGCGTACACAAGTTTATAGAACTAGGGGTTAAAGGGATAATTATCTCTTCAAAACTCTATGAATAACCATATGAACTACAGACACCCTCAATAGTATTACACAACACTGTTGTAACTTCACCAAAACATACATTTGTAAGCAGTGCTTTTTTTGTAGAAAAAAAGGTGCCGGTACTCATTGTGGGCGGAGTCACCACATATGACTCCACCCCTATTATAGCCACACCCACATTAGCCACACCACTTATACCAGCCATAGCGCATATAAACAGACATCATTGAAAATATACTAGTATGAGTGAAAAAAATAACGTGATTTGTTTTCACTATAAATAATTTCTGTAAGTTGTTACAGCTCCAGTATACCCAGTGCAAAATAAGACAACAGATGTAAATTCTCAAATTGGACATATTCCAAACACTAAAATGAAAATAAAATGATTTTTTCTACCTTTGTTGTCTGGTGATTTTGTTTTTCTATCCATATTGGTCCTAGTCTCCGATTCTGCTGCTCTCTATTTGTTCTCTTAACTCCGTTTCTAGGGCTTCCTTTTCATTTATTTCTTTACTTTCCGCCTTTCTTCTTCATTTCTTGCCCTACATCCGTAAGTAAAAGCTGGGTCCTCCGCAGACTTGACTGTCCAGTGGATCCAGCTTCTGCCTATTTTCTACATCCATGTGCAGTTTTTCTCCTCTCTTCCTTTTCCTTCATCTCATCTCCTTCCTCACTCTTCCCTCGCCTCCATCCATGTCCAGCATTTCTTCTCTCTCCCTTCCCTCTCCTCCATCCACCCATGTCTAGCAGCCCTCCTCTTCCCTGCCCTCCCCTCCATCCATCCATGTCCAGCAACCCTCCTGTCCCCCTGCCATCCACCTATGTCCAGCAACCCCCCTGTCTCCCCTGCCATCCACCCATGTCCAGCGACCCTTCTGTACCCCCTGCCATCCACCTATGTCCAGCAACCCCCTGTCTCCCCTGCCATCCACCCATGTCCAGCGACCCTCCTGTACCCCCTGCCATCCACCCATGTCCAGGGACCCCCCGTTCCCCCTGCCATCCACCCATGTCCAGCCATTCTCCTCACTCCCCTGCCCTCCCCTCTCCTGTGTCCAGTGATTCTCCCTCCCCTCTCCCATGGCCAGCGATTCTCCTCCCTCCCCTCCCCCATGGCCAACGATTCTCCTCCCTCCCCTCTCCCATGTCCAGCGGTTCTCCTCCCTCCCCTGCCCTCCCCTCTCCCATGTCCAGTGATTCTTTTCCCTCCCCTGCCCTCCCCTCTCCCATGGCCAGCGATTCTCCTCCCTCCCCTCTCCCATGGCCAGCGATTCTCCTCCCTCCCCTGCCCTCCCCTCTCCCATGGCCAGCGATTCTCCTCCCTCCCCTCTCCCATGGCCAGCGATTCTCCTCCCTCCCCTGCCCTCCCCTCTCCCATGTCCAGCGATTCTCCTCCCTCCCCTCTCCCATGGCCAGCGATTCTCCTCCCTCCCCTGCCCTCCCCTCTCCCATGGCCAGCGATTCTCCTCCCTCCCCTGCCCTCCCCACTCCCATGGCCAGCGATTCTCCTCCCTCCCCTGCCCCCCTCTCCCATGTTCAGCGATTCTCCTCCCTCCCCTGCCCTCCCCTCTCCCATGTCCAGCGATTCTCCTCCCTCCCCTGCCCTCCCCTCTCCCATGTCCAGCGACCCCCCCCCCCGTCCCCCCTGCCATCCACCCATGTCCAATGATTCTCCTCCCTCCCCTCTCCCATGTCCAGCGATTCTCCTCCCTCCCCTGCCATCCCCTCTCTGACGTCATTTCCTTTCGGCGAGGGCGGGCGGGACGCACGCTGAGAAGGCAGGGAAGCGAAGGACGGAGGAGCTTGATGCCTTGACTAGCGCCGCCCACCAGTTCACCGCTGCGACTTGGTTAGAGATAGTGAGTGGAAGGGAGTTTGACATGGGAGAGGGGAGGGAGGAGAATCGCTGGCGAGGGGAGGGCAGGGGAGGGAGGAGAATCGCTGGAGAGGGGAGGGCAGGAGAGGGAGGAGAATCGCTGGATGGACCTGTGAAAAAAGGTGCCGGTACGCCGTACCGTTGCGTACCGGCACAAAACAAGCACTGTTTGTAAGCCACATTGAACTGAAACTTGTTTTTCAATAATAGTAGGATGTAAGAATGCATAAATAAGTAAAGTACTTTCTGCATGTTTTATGTGTGGAAAATGGCTCTTATAAAATTGTGAAGGGGTGTGTGTACACACATAAAAAGTAGGTGTACCTAAAGATTGTGCCTACAGTTATGCAGTCTGTGCATAGTTGTTCCCAGGGGTGTAGTTTGAGTGGAATAGGGGCAGCTTAGATGTCCATATGTTTTTATAAATATGCATGTACACACATACCTCCAAATTCTGTATAGATCAACCAAAGTTATGCATCCCATTTTGGGCAAATAACTGTGTAAAATAATGTGCTAAATTGGTGATAATTTATAATTGGCCTTGTGCCAATTGTCACTAATTACTGGTTATCTGTGTGTCTTCTCTGTGTCCCTATTCTATAATTTCCCAACCCCATCTATCTTCACCGTGGTATCCAAGACCTTGGGGTCGTTATGGAAGTTAGAATTAGAACCTTTTTCCTATCCAATTCCTTTTGATCAATTATGCAAGCATTGGTCCTATCACAGCTGGACTACTGCAAAGCATATTACCTAGGGAATAAAGAATCTTTAATCAAAAAATTGCAAACTAATTTAAACACAGTCACGAGACTTGTGTTGAGAGGTTCAAATTCTACAGAGCTTCTCCCTTACTTTCCAAATTATACTGGCTTCCAATCAAAACTAGAATAATCTTCAAAACCTGCACATTCATTTACAAAATAATACATGCTTTGGCACCTGAACACTTGTTGAATTTAATTGATTTACCAGCTCGAAATGCATCCATAAAATCCAGAGAATACCTTACACTTCATTATCCTAACTATAAAAACATCAAATTCAAGTCTATATTATGCAAAGATTTCTCTCATATAGGCACCAAATGGTGGAATGATTTACCAGTTGAAATTGAACAAATTTCTAATTATCTAATATTCCAAAAATTTCTGAAAACTTTTCTCTTTGAAAAAATCCTGAAATAAATATGTTATCCATCAAATGCTAGTATTTCTGCAAAAGCCAATGAACTTCTAGCAAAGTTGCTTTAACGGATCGATCTTTACATCAATATTTGTATCTGCTTTTACTTAACTGTTGTAAGCCAACATGGGCCGTGTTTCGACATGCAAACACCTGCCTCAGGGGTCAAAATGGTTCTTATAGGTATAATCATGGAACAATGGAAATAACCAAGCAATCAGGGCATATTGCCCACTACGTTGTAATTGTCCATTTAATCAAGCAGAACACCATCTGTGAAAAAACCACCAAAGTAGTTAGGTGAGAACATTTACACCAGCCTTTGGCAAGCATAAATGCTTGAACCTAAACTGTATTAAGCTGGTATGCTATAAAGACAGTTCAGCACAGAACTGCCTTTATAGAATTCACTCTTAGCAGGCATTATCCTGGCACCTTACTTTGGGCGCCCTAAACAGAATTTCACCCATAGGGGGTATTTCTATACCTGGGCACTACAAGGTTGTGACCCTTTTCTATAAGAGCACTTACATGCATAAGTGTTCTTATAGAATATTAGTGTAGGTCGGCATCTACACGCCTACACGCTCACTTACACCATGTCAGTAGGCATAAATATGCACCCCTAATTGTTAGCAGTTTAGCCCGTAACATATAGTATTCTGTAAGTTATGCACATAAATGATGGACAGTCCACTGCCTACCCATGCTCCTCCCCCCTGTAAACACTGTGGGCTAGATTCTTTATAAGGCGCCTAAAAAATCCTTGCAGTAAACATTTCCATCTAAGCTTTTTCTATAAGCGGCACCTAGATTTAGGCGCAGTATATAGAAAACGCTTAGTTGATATACCAGCACCTAAATCTACGTGCCTCCATTTACACCAATGAAAATGTGGCATAATTTGCTGAGCATAGATTTACGTGTGGAAATTTTGGAATGCCCACAAAATGCCTATTTCCCCACCTGTAGCCACGCCCCTTTTGAATTGCGTGCATTAGAATTTAGGTGCAGTTTATTACAGAATACGCTTAGTGAGTTATGCACGTAAATTCTAGTTATTGCCAATTAGTGCTCATTATTGCTTGTTAAGTACTGTTATCAACGCTGATTAGCTTTTTAAGCCAATTAAGTTATGTGCTTTGTTATAGAATATGCCTGAATTTCGTTGTGGATCTCTAAGTCAATGGGTGGCAGTAAGGTCTCAGACCGAAAATGGACGCATGCTGGTTATAATTTTGACACACGTCCATTTTCAGCCACAAAAAAAGGCCTTTTTTCAAGGCGTACTGAAAAATGGATCTGCACGCATCCAAAACAGGCGCCTACACCAGCGCAGGCCACTGTTCAGCATGCCTTAGTAAAAGGCCCTTCAGTCTCCTACTATGTATAGTAAATCTAAGAAAAATTTGATTAATTACAGAAACATGGGATATTTCTTTATGTACAAAATTAAGACTAATAGACCACAAAATATATTTGACGTTTGTATTGTAACACTTATACCCCGCGCTTTCCCACTTATTAGCAGGTTCAATGCGGCTTACAAATATAACAGGTTTACAAGATAACACAAAATGGATAAACAGCTGAATCTCTACTATAATAAAAAGCACCTCCAATGTTCTGAAGCTGACTCCGTGGCACTGTGACAGTGTAGGGTTCATAAGTCTGCAGTTCAGCGTTTGATTGGCTCTCACTGTCCCCGCCCTCACATTGAGGGAACAGAACGCTGCATAGTTGACAAGCAAATGCGACGTCACAGGAACAAAGAACCAATCAGCTGTCTGAAAAAAACGCCTAACCCACCTGCCCGGTCCATCATTGCCAGACAACAGAAACACATGGTGGCGGGAAGCGCGCGACACCGGTGACAGCAGCCTGACTGTCAAAAATGTTACCCCGCCCTCTCTCAACTGCCAGGTACAGAGATTACAGGACGAAAGTGGAGCGACAGCACAGGCGTAAGGCAGTGAAAGGGACGGTCAAGGAAAAAAACATAGCATATCTGTCTCACACAGACAAGTTGAGAAAACAGAGGTTGGTGGAGGGAAACAATAGGGCAGCGTGAAGCACACACACACACAAAACAAAGAACCTGAACAAAACAAATATTGTCAAATGAAAATATGTAATACACTGTTGTAAGTTTCTTTTTCATTTTGAAACCGGAGTCAGACTCAGTACATTTTTACTGACTCAGACTCAACTCAAAACTGCTTCCAACTCTATGATTCTGACTGTGACTCCAACTCCACAGCCCTGGTCATGCGTGTAAGTGCTAAGATTCTATAATTTACTCACACAGGGCTCCTTTTACTGAGCGGTGGTAAGCCAAATGCGGCCTTACTGCTCTCTACACGGGAAGTACCACCAGCCTACCACATCAGCCTGGCGGTACTTCCCACCCCTAGCATGCCACCACCGGCAGTAATCGGGCAGTTCTGCATGCTGCCCAGTTTCCACTGGGTTAAAGTGGGAGCCCTTACCGCCACCTCAGTGGGTGGCGGTAAGGGCTCCCCACCGAAATGGCTGCACGGCAAGTGCTTTACTTGCCACACAGCCATTTCCTGCAGGAAGGCAAGACTTCCCTTTTATCAGCTGTGGTAAAAGGGGATCTTGGTGCGCTTGTAAAACATGCGCTGACGCCAGCACTGGCCCCATTTTGTCACAGCTTGGTAAAAGGGGCCCACAGTTGGCGCCTGTCTTTAGATGACCTGTTATAGAATGAGGGGGACAGCGTGCACATACACATATATATGTTTGGAGCTGGTGTAAGTTTGAGTGAGAGAATTTGTGCACTACTGGGAGTCATTGTAAGATTTAAAGTTTATTAACTTATATTCCATTTAAATCTAAGTGGAGAATATAATATTCATCATTATAAAAATGCACAAGAAAAATACACTAATTACAACTTACAATATCAATATTGCAAACACCTGCTGTCTCTAGCAATAGTTTTGTCCCATGACAGCTTCATCTTCCAATACATAAGATACACAAATGATTATATCATAATTTTCATATCCTTAATCATGTTCATACCTACTTAATACCCATACCCAATTCAATCCCAAAACAGAAATAAACAGGTGACTTTTTAATAGATTCTTAAATTTTGTTGTGTTCACAGTTGATATGATATTCAAATGAAGCTGATTTCACATTAATGGCCTTGCAGTTGAAAATGATCCCTTCTATGTTTCTTCAAAATGCAGTTCCATATCATCATCATGCTGATCAATCCATAGACTGGTGGGTTGTGTCCATCTACCAGCAGGTGGAGATAGAGAGCAATCCTTTTGCCTCCCTATATGTGGTCATGTGCTGCCGGAAACTCCTCAGTATGTTCTCTATCTCAGCAGGTGGTGGTCACACACAGCAGCAGCTCTGGCTAGGTCTCCAAGCCTAATTTTTAGGTTTTGTTGAGTACCTGGGGTTGAGGGCTCATCTTGAGCAAGTGCAAACCTGGTGGTGCCAGGTTCCTCCTTTTCTCCCCCCTCCCGCTGGCTCCGTTAAAAAAAAAAAAAAAAAAAATTTGGACGTCCTTAAGGGCGTTTATTTCAACGTTTATTTAAACATTTATTGCAGCTACTCACTGGGACACCAGTTCGTTACAGCTCGGAGCGAGAAGCAGGTAATTTTTACCTTTTTTGTAGCGGGCAGGGGGTTCCCCGATCAGTCTCCACGTGGCCTATGGTGTCGGAGGGCGAGGGCGCGAAGAATCGCTCCCCGGACCGCGTGTGCGCTTCTAGCGGGGATGCGGGGGTCTTAAAGTCTGATTCGCCCTTGTTGGGTGTCAGTTTGGAGGCCGGTCAGTGTCCCGGTTCTTCCTCCGGTGCGGCGGTTTTTCCCGCCATAAACGCCCATCCCCCGCTGCTCGCCTCCGCCATCTTGGCCGGCCACTCTGCTTGGACAGCTTCTTCTTGGGCCACCCTTGAGGTGGGAGACGTTAATTCTATGGCCGCCCTCGATTTGGGCGACGGCAAAAAAGCGGCCAAAGTTAAGCGCCGTTCTTCCCGCGCGGCTCCTTCGCGGAGTGTCGTGCCGGACGCCATTTTGGATGCGCAGCATGTTTCTCCCCCGCTCTTGCGAGCGCCGGTTGAGGGTGCGTCTAGGGCTGTGGCCCAGGCTGCTGAAGTGCACAGTCTGGGGGGTTTCTCCCCCCGAGTTCATTTTGCTGCTGCATCAGGCCTTCCTTATGCAAAACGCTGCCCCTGCTCCCTTGTCCGATAAAGGGGTTGAGGCCCACGGAAGTAAACGCCCTCGGGTGGATTTCCAGGCCTTGGAGGACTCTGTCTCCTCTGATGTAGATGAGGGCAGCGTATCTGGGTTCTCCCAACGGTCCTTTGGGGATTCCTTGGAGGAGACGGATTCCCGCTCGGTTGGAGCGGATGACCCCTCTGCAGCACGGATCTTTCGCTCAGAGGACTTGCCCAACCTGTTAGTGCAGGCCATGAGCATTTTGAAGATTTCCTCTCCGGAGGACGTCTCTCCCTCAGCCCCTGTTGGCTCCGCCATTATGCTGGGGACGAAGCGCCCGCCTAGAACCTTTCACGTGCATGATGCCATGCACACCTTGATTTCGGCTGAATGGGATGTCCCGGAAGCGAGCCTCAAAGTGGCTAGGGCTATGTCCCGCCTCTATCCTCTGCCTGAAAGTGAACGTGAGGCCTTTCTTTGGCCTACAGTGGATTCTTTAATCACTGCGGTGACTAAGAAAACGGCGTTGCCAGTGGAAGGTGGCACTGCCCTAAAGGACGCCCAAGACAGAAGATTGGAGGCGGCCTTAAGGTCGTCCTTCGAGGCGGCTGCTTTAAGTTTGCAGGCCTCAGTTTGCGGCTCCTATGTGGCCAGGGCGTGCCTGACGATTGTGCAGCGGGCTTCCCCCTCGGATTCTTCCTTGAGGGTTGATTGGCCGGCCCTGGAATAGGGCTTGGCTTATTTGGCAGACTTGCTGTATGATGTCTTGAGAGCCTCGGCTAAAGGTATGGCTCAGACAGTCTCTGTGCGGCGGTGGCTTTGGCTGAAGCATTGGTCTGCTGACCACGCCTCTAAGTCCCGCCTGGCTAAGTTGCCTTTTAAAGGCAAGCTGCTCTTTGGGGTCGAGCTGGACAAAATTGTGACCGATCTCGGCACGTCTAAGGGCAAGAGGTTACCAGAGGTCAGGGCTCGGGCCAGTGCTTGCCCCGGTAACTCCAGAGAACGGTTTCAGGAAGCCCGTCGGTACCGCCCGGGCAAGTCGGGCTCCTCTGCTCCCTCTTCCTTCAAGAGGAACTTCTCCCCCAAGCAGCATTCCTTTCGCAGAGACCGCCGTCCCGGAGGTGCGCCCTCCGGTCCTCCCCCAGGGTCTCGTACCCAATGACGGGGCCCTGGTCCATGGCCCAGTGCAGATTGTAGGACGCCTGTCCTCGTTTCTGGGCGAGTGGACCAGGGTAACTTCAGACGCTTGGGTGCTGGAAGTCATCAGAGACGGCTACAAGCTAGAGTTCTGCCGACCCTTAAGAGACGGGTTTGTACTCTCTCCCTACAAGTCTCCGGTCAAAGCTGTGGCAGTGCAGCAGACTTTGGACAATCTGATCCGCCTGGGAGCAGTCGTTCCGGTGCCAGAAAATCAGCTTGGCAAGGGACGTTACTCCATTTACTTTGTGGTACCAAAGAAAGGAGGTTCTGTACGGCCTATCCTCGACCTCAAAGGGGTCAATCGGGCCTTGAAAGTTTGGCACTTTTGCATGGAGACTCTCCGCTCTGTTATAGCGGCAGTGAAGGCAGGGGAGTTCCTGGCGTCCTTGGACATCAAGGAAGCGTACTTGCATATTCCCATCTGGCCTCCTCATCAACGCTTTCTGCGTTTTGCAGTCATGGGCCGACACTTCCAGTTCAGAGCCCTCCCGTTCGGGTTGGCTACTGCTCCGCGGACCTTCTCCAAAGTAATGGTGGTCATCGCGGCCTTCCTGCGAAAGGAAGGAGTACAAGTCCATCCTTATCTGGATGACTGGTTGATCCGAGCCCCCTCTTATGCAGAGTGCGGCAAAGCTGTGGACCGGGTGATTGCTCTTTTGAGCTCCCTGGGGTGGATCATCAACTGGGAGAAAAGCCAGCTGCGCCCGACTCAGTCCCTGGAGTATCTGGGAGTTCATTTCGACACCCAAGTGGGCAGAGTGTTCCTGCCAGACAATCGGATTGTCAAGCTTCAGGCTCAGGTGGACCAGTTTCTCGTAGCCTCTCTTTTTCGGGCTTGGGACTATGTGCAGCTGTTGGGCTCTATGACGGCCACGATGGAAGTAGTGCCCTGGGCCAGGGCTCATATGAGACCACTACAACACTCTCTGCTGCAGCGCTGGACTCCGGTGTCGGAGGATTATGCTGTGCGCCTTCCCTTGGACCCAGCAGTGCGTAAGGCGCTGAGCTGGTGGCTGAAGACAGACAAGTTGTCTGCAGGAATGCCTCTTGTGACCCTGGAGTGGATTGTCGTCACGACGGACGCCTCTTTGACGGGCTGGGGAGCCCACTGCTTGGGAAGGACAGCGCAGGGGCTCTGGTCTCCTGCAGAGGCAAAGTGGTCTATCAACCTCCTGGAACTCAGAGCCATTCGGTTGGCGCTTTTGGAGTTCCTCCCGGTACTGGCGTTGAAGCCAGTACGGGTCCTGTCGGACAATGCCACGGCTGTGGCCTATGTCAACCGCCAGGGAGGTACCAAGAGCGCCCCTCTAGCCAAGGAGGCCATGAATCTATGCCAGTGGGCAGAAGCGAGCCTGGAACAGCTGTCAGCAGCCCACATTGCCGGAGTCATGAATGTCAAGGCGGACTTTCTCAGTCGCCATACCTTGGATCCCGGAGAGTGGCAGTTATCAGCTCAGGCGTTCTTGGACATCACAAAGCGCTGGGGCCAGCCGAGCCTAGATCTGATGGCGTCATCAGCCAATTGCCAAGTGCCGCGCTTTTTCAGCAGAGGACGGGACCCTCGATCTCTGGGAGTAGATGCTCTTCTCCAACAGTGGCCGACACAGGAGCTTCTCTATGTGTTCCCGCCCTGGCCCATGTTGGGCAGGGTACTAGACCGGGTGGCAAAGCATCCGGGCCGGATAATCCTGGTGGGTCCGGACTGGCCCAGACGTCCCTGGTATGCGGACTTGATCAGGCTCTCAGTGGACGACCCTCTGCGGCTGCCAGTGGAGCAGGGCCTGTTGCATCAGGGTCCCGTGGTGATGGAGGATCCCTCCCCCTTTGGTCTTACGGCCTGGCTATTGAGCGGCAGCGTCTGAGGAAGAAGGGCTTCTCAGACAAGGTCATCGCCACTATGCTGAGAGCGAGGAAGCGCTCTACTTCTACTGCTTACGCCAGGGTTTAGCGTACCTTTACAGCGTGGTGTGAAGCAGGCTCACTTTCTCCCTTCACTGCTCCAATTTCTTCAGTGTTGGCGTTCCTGCAAGAAGGTCTGGAGAAAGGCCTGTCGCTCAGTTCCCTTAAAGTCCAGGTGGCGGCTCTGGCTTGCTTCAGGGGCCGCCTGAAGGGTGCTTCCCTGGCTTCGCAGCCAGATGTGGTGCATTTTCTCAAGGGAGTTAATCACCTGCGCCCTCCTCTGCACTCAGTGGTGCCTGCGTGGAATCTCAACCTGGTGCTAAGAGCCTTGCAGAAGCCGCCTTTTGAACCCTTGTCGAGGGCATCTCTGAAAGACCTGACGTTAAAAGCAGTCTTTTTGGTGGCTATCATTTCAGCCAGAAGAGTTTCCGAGCTCCAGGCACTATCATGTCGAGAGCCTTTCCTGCAGTTCACTGAGGCAGGAGTGTCTATTCGCACAGTGCCTTCCTTCCTGCCCAAGATTGTTTCTCGCTTCCATGTGAATCAGCAGCTCTGTCTCCCTTCCTTTCGTAGGGAGGACTACCCAGAGGAGTACTCTGCTCTCAAATATCTAGATGTGAGACGAGTCATCATCAGATACTTGGAAGTGACCAATGATTTCCGGAAGTCGGATCATCTGTTTGTCCTGTTTGCAGGTCCTCGTAAGGGTCTGCAGGCTGCTAAGCCTACAGTGGCAAGATGGGTCAAGGAAGCCATTGCAGCGGCTTATGTGGCCGCGGGGAAGGTGCCGCCTATCCAGCTGAAGGCTCACTCCACTAGAGCTCAGGCGACCTCGATGGCAGAGGCCGGGTCCGTCTCCTTGGAAGAGATTTGCAAGGCAGCAACTTGGGCATCGGCCCATACCTTCTCCAGGCATTACCGCTTGACTGTGGCTGCTCGGGCGGAGGCCCGGTTTGGAGCTTCAGTGTTGCGGTCAGGGATTTCAATGTCCCGCCCTGGGTGAGTACTGCTTCGGTACATCCCACCAGTCTATGGATTGATCAGCATGATGATATGGAAGGTAAAATTATGTATCATACCTGATAATTTTCTTTCCATTAATCATAGCTGATCAATCCATAGCCCCTCCCAGATATCTGTATTGTTTATATTCTGGTTGCATTTCAGGTTCAAGTTTAGTCTTCAGTTCCTGTTCAGGAGGACTTCGTGTTCAAGTTTTTTCAATTGGATTCTTCAAGAGTTGAGACGAGTTTGTGTTACAGTGAGCTGCTGCATTCCTCTCCCCTCCGTTTTACGGGGCTGGATTGAGACCTAATTTCTGCCGGCGCTCCCTCCCGCTTCGTGTGGCTGTAGGGCAGCTTTGTACCCCTCCTGCTTCGGCAGTGTTAGGGTCAGTCAGCTCCTCCCGCGGTTGCAGGATAAGCCAGATCCCCCCGCATCGGCGGGTGTGGTGTCCCTCCCCCACTCCGCGGGGATGAGCTGGATGGATTCCCCTCCCCCACTTGTGTGTGGATGAGCTGGGTTAATTCCCCTCCCCCGTTTCGGCGGTGGTGAGCTGGGCAGAGTGTCCCTTTGTGGGTGTAATTCTCTAAGTGCTGAGTCCTGCGGATGGAGCTTGGATATCGACATACTGAGGAGTTTCCGGCAGCACATGACCACATATAAGGAGGCAAAAGGATTGCTCTCTATCTCCACCTGCTGGTAGATGGACACAACCCACCAGTCTATGGATTGATCAGCTATGATTAATGGAAAGAAAATTATCAGGTATGATACATAATTTTACCTTTTTTAAAGGCTGGGTCAGTTAAATGAAATGTCCCTTCTGATCTCAACACACAACTCAGAACATACATTTTAAGTACAGAAGAAAGATAATGTGCAGATTCATTTTTTATTTCCTTATGAATCAACAATAATATTTATTAGGAAATTCTCTCCTCAACTGGCAACAAATGTAAATCATGCAAAGTTGGAATAATGTATTGAAAGCATGAGTACTCTGAGATAAGACAGGCTGCAACATTTTAGGTAATCTGTAAAGCTCATAACTTTGAGGTAGGCAAACCTAAATTCAATTAATACAATAATCAAGGCCACTTAGTACAATACTTTGTACAATAGATCAGAAATCCAACTGTGGTAAGCAGTTTTTCAATTTACCTAGGGGTCCTTTTACTAGGGTGCGCTGAAAAATGGCCTGTGACAGTGTAGGTGCATGTTTTGGGTGCGCAGAATCATTTTTCAGCTCACCTGCAAAAAATGCTTTTTTAAAATTTTTGCCGAAAATAGACATATGGCAAAATGAAAATTGCCATTCGTCCATTTTGGGTCTGAGACCTTACCGCCAGCCATTGACCTAGTGGTAAAGTCTCACGTGGTAACCAGGTAGTAATGACCTACATGCATCAAATGCCACTTGGCGCGCATCCGATTACGCGCATCTGAAAATTAAAAACTATTTTTCGGATGCGCCTATTGGACGCATGCCAAAAATGATATTACTGCAAGAGCCACGTGGTAGCCGGGCAGTAACTCCATTTTGACATGTGTAGATGCTTACGCGGCTTAGTAAAAGGACCCCCTAACATCCTAAGAGCCCTGTTTACAAATGCACGCTAGCGTTTTTAGCATGCGCTAACCGTGTAGGTGCCCATAATATTCCTATGTGTATCTACACGGTTAGCGCTCGCTAAAACACTAACGCGCCTTTGTAAACAGGGCCCTAAGTTTTAAAAAGGAATTTTTGACAACACGACAAATCCCTGATTTAAAAGACAACTTTTTGGATCTAAAATAACTCTTAAACTAGAACTTGTTCACAAATATGAATATTGTGCCCATTCAGCACAATTGTAGCAAATACAATCTCTTCATACACCTCTCCAATTAAAAGAACTTCTGTTTTATTTACATTTAACAGTTGTTTATTTTCTCGCAACCAATCAACAATTGCTCCAAAAGTAGTTCTTAAATGTGGAATTGCAGAATCAATTCCAGCATCAAAATAAAAAAAAGGAATATCATCTGCAAATATTTGATAATGCACATTCATTGACTTCAATTTATGGCACAAAGGACTGAGATGTTGAATAAAAGAACCAATAAAGCAGACCTCTGCGGGAATACTAGTTTGTACTTTTCTTAGAATAGAAACTTGGACTCTAATTTGAATTTCTTATTTTCTATCACTTAGAGAAAGACTGAAACTATTCCAGTACAACCCCAGAAAATCCACAAGCTTGCAGCCAGTTAAGATCAAATGATTAACCTTATCAAATGCTGCAGAAATACCATATCTTATGAGCTTATTTTATAAAGGCACATACACAGCTATATTGCATTTATAAAAATAGAATAGGTGCTTTTTTTAGATGCCCTTTCATAAACTTAATTTCCACATGTTTGCTTGAGGTTTGCTAGTGGGAGAAGTTGGATTTCAACCTTGGTTCCCAACCCATTTCTCTGATCACTAGGCTACTACTTCTCCTATGTGGGTTTAGATACTTTTTTGGAGTAAGGTTGCCATCTGATTTGAGGGAGAGATTAATTCGATTTTGGCTGTACCTTATTGTGGGCAGGGATTTGTAGTCTTGCTTTTCTTAGGGAATGTAATGAGATTGTCCTAATTGGAATAATTTTAAAATTTATGCCAACTTTCAATGGGAAACTTCTCACAGAATTCCCCTTGAAAATTACAGAGCTATCAGCACCTACAGGCAGGGGCGTAGCCACGGGCGGGCCTGGACGGGCACAGGCCCAGCCACTTTCCCTCCAGGCCCGCCCACCCAACATCCCCTCGCCCGGGGTTTAAATCTTTTTTACCTCCGTCGAAGCGGCCAAGTCATTGAAAGCCCTGCCCATCGAGCCTTCCCTTTGTGAGTTCGTTCCCTCAGAGTTCCGCCTTCTGACATCATTTCCTCTTTCCGTGAGGGCGGGACTCTGAGGGAACAAACTCGAAGGGAAGGCTAGAGACGGGCAAGGCTTTCAATAACGCAGCCGCTTCGACGGAGGTAATCAGGGGAGAAAGGAGAATCGCTGGGTATGGATGGCTGGAGGGGGGGCAGGGGAGAGAATAGAATCGCTGAGTATGGGTGGCTGGAGGGGGGGGGCAGGGGAGAGAACAGAATCGCTGGCTATGGGTGGCTGGAGAGGGGGCAGGGGAGAGAACAGAATCGCTGGCTATGGGTGGCTGGAGGGGGGCAGGGGAGAGAAGAGAATCGCTGGGTATGGGTGGCCGGAGGAGGGGCAGGGGAGAGAAGAGTCGCTGGGTATGGGTGACTGGAGGGGGGCAGGGGAGAGAAGAGAATCGCTGGCTATGGGTGGCTGGAGGGGGGCAGGGAGAGAAGAGAAAAAAGGGAAAAAAGACTAAACGTCAGCCGGCGTGGCTAAACAGTAAGATAAAGGAAATCATTAGAGCCAAAAAACAATCCTTCAGAAAGTGGAGAAGAGAACCAACTGAAAGTAACAGGATAGATCATAAGGAATGCCAAGCCAAATGCAAAGCGGAGATAAGGAGGGCAAAAAAGGACTTTGAGAAGAAATTAGCGTTGGAAGCAAAAATACATAGTAAAAATTTTTTTAGATACATTAAAAGCAGGAAACCGGCCAAAGAGTCGGTTGGGCCGCTGGACGAAAATGGTGTTAAAGGGGCGATCAAGGAGGACAAAGCCGTAGCGGAGAAATTAAATGAATTCTTTGCTTCGGTCTTCACCGAGGAGGATTTGGGGGGGACACCGGTGCCGGAAAGAATATTTGAAGCGGGGGAGTCGGAGAAACTAAACAAATTCTCTGTAACCTTGGAGGATGTAATGGGTCAGTTCAGCAAGCTGAAGAGTAGTAAATCACCGGGACCTGATGGTATTCATCCCAGAGTATTAATAGAACTAAAAAATGAACTTGCGGAGCTACTGTTAGAAATATGCAATCTGTCCCTAAAATCGAGTGTAGTACCGGAAGACTGGAGGGTAGCCAATGTTACTCCGATTTTTAAGAAGGGTTCCAGAGGAGATCCGGGAAATTATAGACCGGTGAGTCTGACGTCGGTGCCGGGCAAGATGGTGGAGGCTATTATTAAGAATAAAATTGCAGAGCATATACAAAAACATGGACTGATGAGACAAAGTCAGCACGGATTTAGTGAAGGGAAGTCTTGCCTCACCAATCTAATGCATTTTTTTGAGGGGGTAAGCAAACATGTGGACAATGGGGAGCTGGTTGATATTGTATATCTGGATTTTCAGAAGGCGTTTGACAAAGTGCCGCACGAAAGACTCCTGAAGAAATTGCAGAGTCATGGAATCGGAGGTAGGGTATTATTATGGATTAAGAACTGGTTGAAAGATAGGAAGCAGAGAGTAGGATTGCGTGGCCAGTATTCTCAGTGGAGGAGGGTAGTTAGTGGGGTCCCGCAGGGGTCTGTGCTGGGTCCGTTGCTTTTTAATGTATTTATAAATGACCTAGAGATGGGAATAACTAGTGAGGTAATTAAATTCGCCGATGACACAAAATTATTCAGGGTCGTCAAGTCGCAGGAGGAATGTGAACGATTACAGGAGGACCTTGCGAGACTGGGAGAATGGGCGTGCAAGTGGCAGATGAAGTTCAATGTTGACAAGTGCAAAGTGATGCATGTGGGTAAGAGGAACCCGAATTATAGCTACGTCTTGCAAGGTTCCGCGTTAGGAGTTACGGATCAAGAAAGGGATCTGGGTGTCGTCGTCGATGATACGCTGAAACCTTCTGCTCAGTGTGCTGCTGCGGCTAGGAAAGCGAATAGAATGTTGGGTGTTATTAGGAAGGGTATGGAGTCCAGGTGTGCGGATGTTATAATGCCGTTGTATCGCTCCATGGTGTGACCGCACCTGGAGTATTGTGTTCAGTACTGGTCTCCGTATCTCAAAAAAGATATAGTAGAATTGGAAAAGGTACAGCGAAGGGCGACGAAAATGATAGTGGGGATGGGACGACTTTCCTACGAAGAGAGGCTGAGAAGGCTAGGGCTTTTCAGCTTGGAGAAGAGACGGCTGAGGGGAGATATGATAGAAGTGTATAAAATAATGAGTGGAATGGATCGGGTGGATGTGAAGCGACTGTTCACGCTATCCAAAAATACTAGGACTAGAGGGCATGAGTTGAAGCTACAGTGTGGTAAATTTAAAACGAATCGGAGAAAATGTTTCTTCACCCAACGTGTAATTAGACTCTGGAATTCGTTGCCGGAGAACGTGGTACGGGCGGTTAGCTTGACGGAGTTTAAAAAGGGGTTAGATAGATTCCTAAAGGACAAGTCCATAGACCGCTATTAAATGGACTTGGAAAAATTCCGCATTTTTAGGTATAACTTGTCTGGAATGTTTTTACGTTTGGGGAGCGTGCCAGGTGCCCTTGACCTGGATTGGCCACTGTCGGTGACAGGATGCTGGGCTAGATGGACCTTTGGTCTTTCCCAGTATGGCACTACTTATGTACTTATGTACTTATGTTATGGGTGGCTGGAGGGGGGGCGGGGAGAGAACAGAATCGCTTGCTATGGGTGGCTGGAGGGGGGGCGGGGAGAGAACAGAATCGCTGGCTATGGGTGGCTGGAGGGAGGCAGGGGAGAGAACAGAATCGCTGGCTATGAATGTCTGGAGGGGGGGCAGGGGAGAGAAGAGAATTGCTGGGTATGGATGGATGGAGGGAGGGCAGGGGAGAGGAGAGTTGCTGGACATGAATGGAGTGCGGGCAGGGGAGAGGAGAGTTGCTGGACATGGGTGGATGGAGGGGAGGGCAGGGGAGAGGAGAGTTGCTGGTCATGGGTGGATGGAGGGGAGGGCAGGTGAGAGAGGAAGGTTGCTGGACATGGGTGGATGCAGGGGAGGGCAGGGCAGGGGAGAGGAGGGTTGCTGGACATGGATGGAGGGGAGCAAAGGGAGAGAGAAGAAATGCTGGACATGGATGGAGGGGAGAGAAGAGTGAGGAAGGAGATGAGATCAGGGAAAAGGAAGAGAGGAGAAAAACTGCACATGGATGAAGAAAATAGGCAGAAGCTGGATCCACTGGACAGTCAAGTCTGCGGAGGACCCAGCTTTTACTTACGGATGTAGGGCAAGAAATGAAGAAGAAAGGCGGAAAGGAAGCCCTGGAAACAGAGTTAAGAGGACAGATAGCAGCAGAATCAGATACTGGGCCAGCATGATCAGAAAAACAATGTCACCAGACAACAAAGGTAGAAAAAAATCATTTTATTTTCATTATAGGGTTTGGAATATGTCCACTTTAAGAATCAGGTGCTCAACATTAAAAGTTTATATTTATTTATTTACTTATTTATGGCATTTTATCCCACATTAAACATGAATTAGATTGGAATCTGGGATCATTTAATTTTTTTTTCCTGTAGAGAGTAATGCATTGCCCCCCCCCCCCTCACCCCTGGCTCTCCCCGGCTATAGCCAGCTCTGCAATTTTGAGGGGAGGCGCAGAGGTGGACCGGGGGGGGCGCAGAGGTGGACAGGGGGGTGCGCACAGAGGTGGACCGGGGAGAGAGCCTGTTGTTAAATATTTACCAGAACACCACTGTCTAGTGCCTTCCCATCCAACCTGTTGGCCCACCCAAAAATTGCCTTCTGGCTACGCCACTGCCTACAGGGTCAGTTTAACCATTAGATAAACTAGGCTATCATAAGGGCAGCACCTATTGGTTGTCAAATGTAACACAGGTGGAAGTTTATGCTCCATTTGCTTTTAGTAATATGATTGAGGGCTGGCTGCAGGGTCTCACAGAAATAGCCAGACAAGGTGTCAAAGTAAACAGAAAAATCTTTATTACTGCACTCAAATATATGGATCGCCTGTTGCTTCACAGGCTTAGTGTTATGGCAATAAAGTTTCTTGCAGATTAGAGGGAAAAATCTTACAAGGGCTGGCTTCTGGTCAGGACAGACACGGTGTGCAGCAGTTTCAACACAGTCATCTTGCCAGGTATTTGCGACCTGGATTGGCCGCTGTTGGAAACAGGATACTGGGCTTCATGGACCTTTGGTCTTTCCCAGTATGGCAATACTTATGTACCGACAAACCCAGGCCAGGCTCCAGTCTGAACATTCAGGATCAGGATGAATTAAGAGAAAGAGCCTCCCCTTGGCCATCTTTTACCCATAGATTGTGGTAGCATAAGCTTGAAGGCTGTTCTCTTCTCATGGGGCCTCTCTGACTTGGTTCTAGGCTGGGTTTTTATCTGCCTAAACCCCACCCCTCTCTACTCTGTACTGGGGAACCTGGCTCCTTAAGGTGACTGAGGACTGCCTTACAGATTTCTTTGATGTCATAATGGGAGTATAGCAAAGCTGTATCCTCTCCTGAAAGGGGCCCTTTGACTTTACGTTTATGTATTTTATATACTTTCAGTGTGATGCCTCTGGATATTTGGATTGCGGCACAAATTTATTTATTTATTTTTTCATTCACTGCCATCCGTTAATTAATTAATTTATTTTTTGATTTGCTGCCATCCATTATATTAGCTTTGTTGTAGCACTTCATAACTGCAGTATATGTGGTATTTCATATGTTATGTTTTATGTTTTGCACTTAAGGATCTATTTTATAATAATTTGAGTCATTAGTGTTATGGCATTTTTCTTTCCTTATTCTTAATAGTATATTCACGTCTCAAATTTTTTCCATTATATAATTAGAATTAGTAGTTCTTTACGGACTCCTTAGTCCAGTAGAGATACATATATTTTTCATATTTCAGTGTACCATATCTGTTAAATAACAGTGGTGAGCGACTGTGTTCATCGCTGTATATTTATTGGCTTCATACAGGTATTCTTCTATTTTGTTCCTCTCTTGTTTTGATTTTATCTTTGGAATATTGTATAGGTTTTCTTTTTTGTTTTTGAAACACACACATTTCCAGTCCTTATTGCTGCTTCATTTGTAACTTTTTGCACTTTCTTTAATATGAAGTTCTTTTAAGAAACACCACATTAGTTTTTTATGGGTTGAAGTTTGTCACATGTTTTCAGTATCTCTCTTTTCATTTTATTTTGTTATATTTACACTTTTTCTTAATATTTCACATTATTTGTTAGATTAGTCACATTTTAAGTGCACAAATATTGAATTCATGGATAGCATTTCAAATGCAGTGATATTCACATTCATCAATTTTCACATTTGTTAACCTTGACATTTGTAGTGTGTTTTTTCTCATCAATGTTTATTTTTGTGTATGCTTTTCTACGACAGTGGGTTAGCCAAGGGTGAGCCTGGGTGGGCCCAGGCCCATCCACTTTGAGTTCAGGCCCACCTAGTAGCAGAACACCTATGATGTGGCTGGCAAAGATTCCCAAGCCCCACCAGCTGAAAACTCCCAACAACTTTCCCTCCTGCATACCGTGAAAAAATAGCAGATCTTTGCCTGCAGCGAGCAGTGACTGATACATACTACTTGCACCGGCCCCATAGCCTTTCCTCTGACGTATTCCCACCTATGCGGAAACAGGAAGTTGCGTCAATGGGAATGCTGTGGGGCCAACATGAGCAGTGAGTATTAGTTGCTGCTTGCTGCTGGTGAAAATCTGCTATTTAAAAGGTATGCGGGACAGGGGGGATGTTTGAGAGACCATATGGCATGCAGGTGAGAGAAGGAGAGACCAAATCACCTGCGGGATAGGGTGGAGTTCTTCTGCCCACCCATCTTGGGCCCAGGCCCACCCAAAATTGGGTGTCTGGCTACGCCCCTGTTCTACGAGGACACATGGTGAAGACTAGTGTGCCGAAACACGGCCCATGTCGGGTTTTGCCTGTATCTAATATTTCTGAATAAACGCTTTGGAACATTTTTTATGTCCTTGAAACTTGTGGTCTTTGTACTTGTGATTTTATTTGCTTTTGCTTGCTGCTTCCCTTTGGAAGATTTTGTGGTCTCCTGCATTTTTGTTTCACAATGTCAGAGCCACGACATTGTCAATTGCTTACCTGAAATCAGCCTCCATATTTGCAGAACTGCTACGTGGTCTTTGGTCTACACATTCACCTCGCACTACTGTTTAGAACAAGATTACTGATGTGAGAGCCACTTTGGTCAGACAGTCCTTCTTAATTTGTTGGGGTCTAGAATCCAACTCCACCCCACTAGACCTGTTTATTTCTGTTCCATGCTGTCCCCCCCCCCCCCAAAAAAAATTTTTTTTTAAAAATTAAGTCTGTTTTGAAGACCTGGGCTCGTTTAGATCTCTTTTGTAAGGAGTCGCATAGCACCAATTGATCTTGTGTATCCATACTGTGTGTTTCCGGGTATTGCCATGGCTCTATGATCTTCCTTTGTGTTTATTTGTGGGGGGGGGGGGGGGTTGTTTGCTTTTGTGTTTATTTTTGAGTTTACCTTTGTATTATCGGTATGACAAAGCCTTTAATAAACATCTTAAACACACAAAAAAAAGAAAAACAACTACACTCGCAGTTCTCAGTTTGTCAATGGGCCTTGCCAGTTTCAGTTCTCCTTATTTTTTTCCCCTTTTTTTTTTAGAATAGCCTGATATCTACTGATTCCCAACAGTAAGAATATTCTTCATCCTGCTTGCCCTCAAAGAACGCAAAGTTACCTCTAGCAGGTGTTCTCAGAGGACAGCAGGATGAATATTTTTGCTTCCCTACCCACCTCTATTGTACTAGACTGGCCTGATTCTGTAGAAGACGGCGGGTGGGAAGATGCGCACATACACAATGAGGTGCTTCTAGACACTTCTAGAAAAGAGTACTGAGGAGTGTCTCCATGCCAGGCTCTGTCAGTGACATCACCCAACAATAGTAAGGATATTCATCCTGGTGTTGTCAGAGAACACCTGCTACAGGCGAGTAACTTTGCTTTCTTGTAGCTGAAACGGTGAACTTTACCTCGTCATGTTTACTTTGGAAATGTTGCAAAGTGTGGATGTGTTTTTATTTCTTTTTATGATTTTATTATTATGATTGTAATTATGAGCTGTGCTTATTGTATTACAATTACAAACCACTTTAATACCTTGCTGTGCAAGGCAGTATAATAAGTGAATAATTCAACCCAAATCAAAAGTTATTAAGTATGCGTTCAGGTCCATGGATGCATATGGTTGCTACTATCAAGCAAAGCATTTTTTTTTCTTTTTAAAGTACAAGGAGTGGGTCAAAATAACTTTTGGTTGATTTGGTATGCTTTATTTCTTAAAGGACAGAAATACCCTCTAAGCCAGGGGTTCTCAACCCAGTCCTCTGGACACACGTAGCCAGCCAGGTTTTCAAGATATCCACAATGAATGCACATGACCTAAATTTGCATGTGCTACTTCTATTGTATTCAGATCTATCTCATGCATATTCATTGTGGGTATCCTAAACACCTGGCTATCTGGGTGTATCCTGAGGACTGGGTTGAGAACCCCTGCTTTAAGCCAATGCTGCATTATTACTTTGTGTATTGTGGCAGGGACAAGGCTGTAGCCTTTCCATTTGAGAATTATTCTAGCTGCCACAAAATTCCCCAACTTGCACTGATTATGCCTAGACATTTTTGGTAATGAACCTGATCTTTTTCTTCAACAGAATTAAGAATAAATGATAGATTTTAGTTTTCTTTTTCATGGAGTGGAGGAGTGGCCTAGTGGTTAGAGCACCGGTCCTGCAATCCAGAGGTGGCTGGTTCAAATCCCACTGTTGCTCCTTGTGATCTTGGGCAAGTCACTTAACCCTCCATTGCCTCAGGTATAAACTTAGATTGTGAGCCCTCCTGGGACAAAGAAATATCCAGAGTACCTGATTGTAACTCACCTTGAGCTACTACTGAAAAAGGTGTGAACAAAATCTAAATAAATAATTTTTTTTTTAAGGCAAAGCTCACTGTAAATGGGAAAAAAAATCCTGTGCTAAGCAACATGAAAAGGACCTTAGGTATATTTTGCTTCTTTGCTTAGTGAGAATCTTGCAAAATACCATGGAAGGCGGCACAAGTGAGGAATTTGAGAAGGATCCAGAATGTCCTAAGGCTAGAGAAGAGATGCCAGTACTAACTGAGCTCACACAGGAACTATCAAAAGAAGAGCAGAACAAAGGTAATGCATTCAAAAGTACAACTGAGACTTTCAGCATTTCTTAGGACTGGGGACTTCAGCTGCTGGCTTGCCAATACATGCTCTACTGATCAGAAGGGTTGACAGATGACTGGTGCTGTTGTAACAATTTCTATGGCAGCTCAGCAGTGAATTATGCGCTCAGGTTATTGTACATGTTCAGAGAATTGCTGATTGGAAGGTAGCCACCTAAAGGATGATAAGACATATTTTCCCTATAGTGCCTTACATGGCTTGTTTTCATTTCTAGTGGTACCCTTGGCTTCTAAAGGGCTTTCTTTGTTATTAACGTATCTTCAGATCTTGCTTTTAGCCTGTTTGACTCTCCTTATTCTACTTTATTTATTTCTTGAACAACCTAGCACTGCGTTTAGTATTCTTTTCTGTTTTCTTTTTTTAATTGTATTAGTTTTCCAAACATTGTACATCTCTATAGTTGTCCATACAGCAATAAGATATCAACAACTCCCTCCTCAACCCCCAACCCCACCCCATCCCAGTCTCCTCCTCAGAAGCCTCTGTCTGATATTTTGCCCCCACTCCTGGACATTTCATTCTCCCTAGCCCTCCTACCCTTCACCCACATTTGCTTATAAGTCAGTCTCTGTTGTAACTGTAATGCAGTCAATGTATACATCCAGTAATGTTGCCTCAGCCTGTCCTCCACTCACCTGATTGGCGGGGCTCCATGACTCTTCCAGAACTCTGTTATAGTTAGCGTAGCCACCACATTCCCCAACAGTACCATTTTGTCCAAGCTCCTTGTTAACTCCTCCACCTTTTTATTCAGAAGTGCTACCTCTATATCTCGAATCATGGGCTTCCCCACCAGAGTCCCTAGCATGTATATAAGTTGTTCACAATAGGAGCAAAGCTTTTTTCATGTTCCTTTATTTAATTGTTCTGTATAGCTGAATGGCATTAACAGTAACTTTAATTGTCTTATGATGTTTTGTTTTTACTATTTGAATTCCATTATGTCTCATCTTTATGTACCCCATTAGAATTTTTAGATAGTATGGGTTATAAATTTTAAAATAAAATAATAAGTAGTAAAGCTTGTCACACTCCCGCCATGTATGTTTGAAGGTGCCCTTGTCTCCACATCCTCTCCAAGTGTTCATAAAGGCTAACCACAGAGGACTGCAGAAATACAGGAATCTCCTTGTCCATGTACACAGCTCAATAAGTATATGGCCATGTCTGTCACACGCAGACAGCACAAGCTGCCCCATGCAGTGGGTTCAGTACACTCTCTGCCTGGTATCGATAGATACCACATCTTAGACATGCAAGTCAATGAAAGCTGGATCCTTTGTTGCTTGATAAACTTCTTGTCTCAGGCTCTCTTTCATTTAGGTGACTTCTCTCTGTCTTGCAGAAGCTGAAACGAGAAACAGAAAACTCAAATCAAGACAACATAAAAGAGATAGAGAGAAATAAAAGTCTCAGAGTCTAAAGAGTGGACTACAGTCCACAGAGTTCATGTCTGTTCATTAGATATGAGGATAACTGGTTTGGTAGTGACTCTGGCGAAGCAGTCCTTTGTCATGAGTCTGTTGTCAAAATTCCCAGGTGATGCCAAGTTGTCATTGATGATCTCCAAATGTGCAACTCTGTTGGCATTTTGCCAGGTATTTGATCTTCCATCACCTGGTTGATTAAAGATGTAGCCCAGGACTACTTTACTGTTGGTGTAAAAATTGACTGCGTCTACTTGAATGTTCATTTCACTCAGTATCAGCTCTGCTATTTCTGTTGCCAGTACAGCACCACACAATTCTAGGCGTGGAATGGTATGATTAGGCAGTGGTGCTAACTTAGCCTTTCCGAAGATGAAGCCCACATGAGATATTCCTTTTGCATCTGTTGCTTTCAAGTAGGCCACTGCAGCTGTGGCTTTTACAGAAGCATTTGAGAAGATGCAAATCTCCTTGTGGCTGGCTGTACTGAGTGGTACAGGAATGTATGTGCCACCGCACATGCGCTGGTGCCTTCCCGCCAGACGCGCAGGAGTGGGACCTTCATGGCAGAGCAGAGTGGTGTACAATCTAAAACTTTCAGAAAAGAAAGGAACTCCATTAATTACAGGAAAGGCACACTATTACACTGGTAAAGTAAGAAGATAGGAAAGTAGGACTTTAAAATAAAGTTGCAGTTATTGGTCTCAGCTACCACTCACAAGGGAATCCAATAGGACTCAATCTAAAAAGCCAGATTTTCAGTTTGACCTTGAAGGACTTAAGCGAAGGGTCACTGTGAAGAGAAAGTGTTAGAGTGTTCCAAATGTGAGGGGAGAGGAAAAAGAAGGCGCAGTATCTCTTGGTTTCTAAGCGGGCAAATTTGAGGCTAGGTAGGACCAAACGATGGTTGAACGGAGAACTCTAGCAGGTGAATAGGGTATCGTGAGACGAGAAAGATAATCAGGGGTACCGATTCTAAAAGCTTTGAAAGTCAGAAGTGCTATTTTGTAAGTGATCTGGTGTTTGACGGGCAACTAGTATTGACATTTCAGCAGAGAAGTGATGTGATCAGTACGATGAGCATGGTACTTAAGTCTTATTGCTATATTTTATAAAGTTTATAACCTTTTTAATGTTGAGTGCAACAGACCTGCATAAATGATATTACAGTAGTAAAGAGTGAGAGAACTAGTGTATGAAAGTTGTCATGGTCAAGGAAGCGATGAACAATCTGCAGTTGAGGAAAGTAAAGAAACAGAGTTGTGATAATTGAGAAAGCTGAGGTATGAATGAGAGAAGTCCTCCGCATGCACCATAAATTCCTTCTTAAGTTAGTTCCATCTTAGCCAGTCAATTGTTCTGCCAACACTTTTTCCCAAATCTTCATTCCCATCCTAGCTAAAGTATACTGCAAGCAAGCCTGAGCCATCTATCTGGAGCGGACTCAAGCCCATAGTCTACCCAGCTTTTCGTTTCTTTTGACCTCAACAGGTAGGGGGTGGCCATCAGCGAACGCATACTTTCAATCTGGATAGCAAATTGCATCTCCTTTACTTATGCCCAGGCTTGGCTGACTCTTAAAGGTCATGTCACAGCTCACAATGTCAGAGCCATGGCTGCGCCAGCAGCCCACTTGAGATCATCCTTCATAGAGGAGATTTGCAGGGCTGCAACGTGGTTTTCAGTCCACACATTCACTTCTTCTACTGTTTGGATCAGGATACCCAACACAACAGTTCATTCAGACAGGCAGTTCTGCAGAATTTGTTTGGTATCTAGAATCCATCTCCACCCTCCTAGGCCCTAAGTTTTGAAGTCTCTGTGGCCATTTTAAACAAGCGTCGGCGGCAAGAGGATCAGCAGCAGTGGGCAGGAAAGCGTGGGACCGTTCCTGCCCCAAAGCAAGCCACTAGATCACCAGGGTAATCTGAAGTATGTGTAGGAAGGACATCCAGGGCTGGAGGAGAGGTGGATGGATGGTGTTCTGTTTGGGTGGGAGGGAGGGAGTTGAAGCCAGTTAGGGTAGTCTCTATTTCCCCTTCCTCGTGCAGCCGTCATTGCTGTACACTGCACAAAGCAAACAAACCTATGAGCTGCTTCATCCATGTTGTTCTTTATTGTTGGTAGCATTTTTATTTACTCTTGCTTATACTTTCAAACATACTGGGATGGAGGAGATTACTTGCGGTGGAGACGGGTTAGATTCCGACGGGGACAGGTTAGATTTCTGTCCCTGTGCAACTCTCTAACTGAGGTGTGCCAGGGGCGGACCTATGAGGTAGAGTGGGCAGAGCCAAGGCGCAGAGTAGGGTGGGGCTTGGGCGTGTACTAAAATCTCCCTTTCAAAAATTGGGACCCCTTGGCAGCTCTGCGGTTCTGTACTGAACAGGGCCAGAGAAATACCACTTGATCAGCGCTGAAGAACAACTCCCTAATAATGCTCAACAATAATGAGAGGAGGAACTGTCAGTGCCTGGTAATTTGAATACTGAAATGCAGGACTAACAGAAATCGCAGCAGCAGCACCACTGGTAACCGCACAGCAGCCACACAGGTTAAAAATATCACTATGGCTTACTTCTCTGAGAGGAAAAAACAAGCAGTAGTTTACTGCCGCAGCATGGAGGGTTCAGGCCCTCTACACGCTGGACCTATGACCTAGGTACAGCTACCATCTCTCTCAATTTTAATCACAGAGAGCAATTGGAGGGAGGAAGGAATTCTGCTCCTCCCAGCGTGCTCTGAGGCAGGCAGCAGCAAAGCTCCAAAAAGTATTAAGAGCAGAGCACTGGTATTCATAAAGGCAGAAATACCAGACCTGGTCCATATACTGTACATAGCTCAATAAGTATACAGACACGTATTCTGTCACATGCGGACAAGCTGCCCCAATGCAATGAGGGCAGAACATAGGGTGTAAGCAAATGGAACATATAGGTAGATAAGATAGAGTAACAGGAATTAGAAAATAAGGAGACCAATTTAAAGACATTTTTTGGAATTTTTTTCTTAGGGGGCATGTCTGGGGGTAGAGAGTGGGCATGACAGTGCAAATCAGTTAGCACAGCTACATTGCCATGCACTAACTGATTAGCACAGGATTAGCACATGAGCCCTTACTGCCAACAAAATAGGTGGTAGTAAGTGCTCACACACTAATTTTTGGTGATGGCTGCATGCTAATAACAACATTATTGCATGGTCATTAATTTGGAAAGTGGAAAATCGGCCATTTTCCAGCAGCAATAAAAATGGCCTTAGCACACGGGAAGGACCCGCATAAGGGCACACTAAGGCCACTTTTTACCCCAGCTTGATAAAAGGACCCCTTTGAGCTTGAAAAGACAGAATAACATAAACTGTGAAAATAATCAGGTGGCCAGAAAGACGGGGATGAGCCACTCCTGGTTTGACTCCTAGTGCATCAGTGGACTTGTACTTTTCATTATGTAAAAAGTCTCTGTTCTTTAAATGGCTAGCCCTCTTCACAGGAGTTCTGAAGCCCAGGAAACTGGACCATTTATAAACGGAATAATAATAATGATAATAAGACCTTCCGGGCATTGGGCTTAGAATTTTGTTCTTCATGATGTGACTCCTACCACGCTCAGTGTTGTACACTTCACCACCATCTTATACCCCTTCAGCCCTACTGATTTATATTTAAATAAGGTTATATGTAACATTTTCTAGCAGCCTCCACATGTTTCTTATATATTTGTTTCTTTTAATAGGTGCTAAAGTGTTTAAAAGCAAAAAGGAGTTTAGTGGAAGATCTGAGGTAAGCAACTGATTCTTTCCTTGGAAGTTTATGGATAGAAAAGATTCCCTTGGCAAAGAGAGTGGTATTAGGCACTACTGTATGAGACCAAGAATGCTCAGAGGCACCACTCAAGCTGTGGTCTCAGTATGCTGGAGATCAGGACTGAGGTGCCAGTCTCAGTTTTAGAATTGCTGCAGGGTTCTATTAAGATCTATTGATTAAGCCATTTTTGAGGTGTCACTGCTAGAATACTGTGCATGGTACTGGTCAAGGTTTCTTAGTAAAGCTCTGTGTGTTTGGTCAAAGTACTGCAATAACCGAGGGTGCTCCCAAGGCAGAATTGAATTGTATTTGCAGAACTCTGCATGGGTTGCTGGTCTTGCTCTTGCTCTGCCCAGGCCATAATTCCCTTTCCTTCAGCTGCCATTGGAGAATGACTCGGTCTCTCTCTATCTCTCTTAGTTCCTTTCATACATCTCTGCACATCGGACAACAAGCTTTCTCCATCTGTCTCGATTAGCCGTGATGGCTTCCATCTCCTCCCAGGCATTGCTTAGATCCCTCTTGAATGTGGGCACAGGCCCGCCCAACAGCGTCACACTGCTGCAATAGCTGGTGCAGACCTCCAAGCCACACCAATTGAAGATCTCCCTAAAGGCACCCAGAAATACCTATGCTCAGCTCAGCAGTCAGTGGCTGCTTCCTGAGCTGCCAACATTAGTACTCTGTGCATGCTCAGTTTTTGCGCATGCGCAAAAAATGAATATCTGCAGGGGTGCCAGCATCAGCAACTTAGGAAGCAGCCGCTGACTGCTGAGCTGAGCATTAGTGCTTCTGGATGCCTTTGAGGAGATCTTCAGCTGGCAGAGCTCTCACAGCACCAGATACCAACACAGTCTTTAGCAGGCACTCACGGCTGCCCTTCAGCCGGCCAGGTTAAAACACAGCCTATTCAAGGCTCCAAGCTGAACTTGGCCTACTTGAACATAGTGGTTACATTTCTTCAGCTTCAGTTTGGGGCATCTGCAATAAGCATTGCTGCTTCTTTCTGGGCCCCCTTAACCTAGCTGTGGCCCGATCTTTTATGCTTCCTGGGTCATGCCCTCTTGGCTCCATCCCTCCCATACCACACACCCCTTGGGCGGGACTAGGGGTTTAAGGTGGTCCGGACACTGTGAGGGAGTGTTTTTGAGGGGACATGGCAGCATCCTATAGATTCCCTCACAGGAAGGAAAGCCTCCAGAAATCCCCCAAGCACTGCAGGAAGTAGAGATTGTATAGGAAAGCATGATTCTGTGATATTCATAGGGAAGGTGAGCCTGTGTGCCGCAGCTGGACCCTGATTGCGGCAGACAAGTCCCCTGGCCAGGCAGAAGGCAGGAACTGTGATACAGCTAGAACCTTGGCAGGAACTGAAGCCAGGCAGGAACGCTTCGCCCTTTCTGCCTCGCCTCACCCCATGCTTGGAACAAACTCCCTGAGCCCATACGCCGGGCCCCTTCCCTACCCATCTTCAAATCATTGCTCAAAGCCCACCTCTTCAATGTCGCCTTCGGCACCTAATCACTACACCTCTTCTCAGGAAATCTCAACTACCCCAACTTGACATTTCGTCCTTTAGATTGTAAGCTCTTCTGAGCAGGGACCGTCCTTATTCGTTAATTTGTACAGCGCTGCGTAACCCTAGTAGCGCTCTAGAAATGTTAAGTAGTAGTAGTAACATAGGCTGGAACTGAGGCAAGGCGGACTTGGCTGGAAGAAGGCAAAGTGAACTTGACTGGAGCTGGAGACAAGATGGACTTGGCCGGAGCTGGCTAGAGGTGGAGATGGACTTGGCTGGAGCTGGAGCTAGGCTGGAGCTGGAGACAGACTTGTCTGGAGCTGGAGTCAGGCAGGCTGGGGCTAGAGACAAGCAAGCAGGATCCCGGCAAGGCAGCACCTAGGAAAAGCGACCCGTTGTGAAGGCAGTCAGTGGCATGCCCTGTTGCCCTGAAATAGGCCAGGAGGGCCTGACATCAGCGAGGAGCACCACAGCCCAACTCCCATCTTGGAACTACAATGGTGCCGCCCTCACCTTTGTGCGTGCTTACATAGGAGACCCCGCCCCAGGCAGAGCCAAGCCAACATGGTCCATGCTGCCCACGAAGTGCCCGGGAGTGGTGCCACCAGCATCCCACCCTAGTGAGGAATATTGAGGGACACCGCAACCCCCCGCCTCAGGGTCTTGAGGTCAGTGCGCCACCTAGGCCTCATGGCACGGCCAGGGCTGTGGCAGATCCACAATCGCAATCATATTACAGCTATTTGCTGTTGGGCAGTACTCATTGGATTGCAGTTTAAAGTCAGAGTAAACAAGATTCCCCTTAAAATGAAGGGAAGCCAATAATATCTAGGATGCTGTCATATTGACTCTTTGATTTTTAGGAGTTTTGAAATCCAAAGTTGGGTTACAATCAAGTAATCAAGTGCCAGTGCTATTGCTGGTATAGAGGGTAATTTTATAAATTGTTTTAATGCATTAAGGGCCTGTTTTATCAAGCCACGCTAGAAGTCCCCGGTGCAGCAATGCTGACAAAGGCCATTCACTTTAAATGTGCTCCATCAGTATTGCCTTTCAGGGACCACTAATGCGGCTTGATAAAAGAGGCCCAAAATGCTGATTTATGCACATAGGCCCTTATAAAATTAGGTCATTCTTAAAAGTATTCACAGGGCAATCAATTACAGATGTTTTACCTTAAATAAATAAATAAATTACAGTGGGCGTGTTCAGAGGTAGAATTTGGGAGGAGTCACAGTGTACGCATATATCATTATGTGTTATCTTGTAAACCTGTTATATTTGTAAGCTGCATTGAACCTGCTATTAAGTGGGAAAGCGCGGGGTATAAATGTTACAATACAATACAATCATAGATATGTACATGTTTACCTGCTGTTGAACAGGCCTGTCCGTGCCTTCAATCTAGGCATGATTTCTTCAGGATTTATGCTATTTCCCTTTAGAAAATAGGCTAGACTCTCTGATATAAATTTACTCCCCCACACCCAAAAAAAAATCTTTCTCCTCACTGCTCCTCTATATTCTTTGTCTCCCCTCATTCTCTTTATCTCTCCATCTCTGGCACTTTCTCCCTCTCATTGTCTCTTTCACCTTTGCGTTCTCTCTCTCTCTCTTTAGCTTACCCTGTCATTCATATTCAGGAAACTTTATTTGCACTCGCGTTAAAAGAAAAAGTGAATAATAGTAAAAACAATAAAATAAGTATTTTCAAAACACTTAGACTTACAAAGTTACGTGGAGGAGCATAATCGAATGGGGCACCTGTTTTCCTGAGGGCGTCCTCGCAGGACGTCCCCGCAAAGGGCCGGGGAAGTCCGTATTATCGAAACAAGATGGGCGGCCATCTTTCATTTCGATAATACAGTCAGGGACGCCCAAATCTCAACATTTAGGTCGACCTAAATGTTGAAATGGTCGACCTTAGAGATGGTCGTCCCTGGTTTTCGGCAATAATGGAAACCGAGGACGCCCATCTCAAAAACGACCAAATCCAACTCATTTGGTCGTGGGAGGAGCCAGCATTCGTAGTGCACTGGTCCCCCTGACATGCCAGGACACCAACTGGGCACCCTAGGGGGCACTGCAGTGGACTAACTAATGCACTAACTGAACGGAAAAAGCCATTCCCTTACCGATCCCTTAGTGATTCGAAAAGGAACGGGCATGCATAAAGGAAATTGCATGCAAATGAGCTGCTCGCTGTTAGCTCATTTGAACACGATTTCCTTCCTAAGGAGGGGAAGCCAGTGCAGAGCAGCAAGCGTTATATGTGGCTGCTCTGCACATGCCAAAGACAGCTTCATACATGCAGACAAACTGCGTGTATAATAGCCGTCTACAACCTTAAAAAAACACAAGTCCAGGTGAAAACGTCCAAGTGCTTGTCAGGGACGTCTTTTTTTTTGTTTGTTTGTTTGAGTATGGGTGAAGGACGTCCAAGTGTTGGGCGCCTTTGCTAGGGCAGTTGAGGACGTCCAAAATATGGATGTTTCTGTGAGAAGGACATCCATGCCTTTGCTATGCCTCCGACACCCCTTTATTTATTTATTTGGATTTTGGATCACAAGTAGCAGCAGTGGGATTTGAACCAGCCACCTCTGGATTGCAAGACCAGTGCTCTAACCACTAGGCCACTCCTCCACTCCCTTGAAATTTATCTGTCCCTTTGGGGGGGGGGGCAGTTCAGGACGTCCAAAATGTTTGAAAGAAGGATGTCTACGCCTTCGCTATGCCTCCTCTGACACACACACACCTCCCCCCCCCCACGGACCTTCTTACTGCTGCGATGGGCCTGAGTATGATATTTGAGGCTGGCAAAAAAAGTTTTTAAAGTTGTTTTTTTCAGGGTGGGAGGGGGTTAGTCACCACTGGGGGAGTCAGGGGAGGTCATCCCCGATTCCCTCCGGTGGTCATCTGATCAGTTCGAACACCTTTTTGAGGCTTGGCCGTAAGAAAAAACGGACCAAGTAAAGTCGGCCAAGTGTTCGTCAGGGATGCCCTTCTTTTTTCCATTATCACTCAAGGACGCTCATCTGTTAGGCACGCCCCAGTCCCGCCTTCGCTACGCCTCCGACTCGCCCCCGGGAACTTTGGTCGTCCCCGCGACGGGAAGCAGTTGGGGAAGCCCAAAATCGGCTTTCGATTATGACGATTTGGGCGACCCTGAGAGAAGGACGCCCATCTCCCGATTGTGTCGAAAGATGCGTGCCCTTCTCTTTTGAAAATAAGCCTGATAGCAACTTATCGAACTTTATAAGTCTAAGTGCTTTGAAAATGAGCCCCAAAGTATATAAAGGACAATAACAAAGATAATTCTATTGCTTTGGTGAAGTTCAGTATCACTGCTTTCTTCCTCGTTATTTGAATCCTAAAAAGCTCTCTCTTCATCTCTCACTGCCAAACACTCTTTTCCCTTTTGTCTTTCTCACTTGCTCCCCCCACCCCTGTTGCTGTAAAGGTGAAATGTCCTTTGGGTAAGCGCAGAGGAGAGGATTAGCAGCTATAGCTAAGCTGTTCTTGGAAGAATGCTTTGCCACAAGGTTTCCTAGAGCTGTATAAATACCAGAAAATGACATTATCCTAATGTTCCTCCACTCGGCAATCTCTAAATTCAATAACTGTAATCCCATGCACTTTAAAGTTGGGAAATGAATTTTCATATTAGTAACTTTTTCTTCTGGGTTTTGCTCCCAATGTCCCCATCTCATGCATGAATTGTTTTAAGTCCCAGAATTGCCTCTGGAGCTCAGAGTCATAAAACCAAGTTCTAATTTTACCACTACATGACCTTGAGTTGGTCACCTAACCTCTCTGCTGAGATTTAAGAGGACCTTGTACACTAGAGTTATCATGTACAGTGCCAAATATGCAGTCTGCACTTTGGTGGGTGGAGGTTTGGACTGAGGAGGGAAAAATCTTAGGACATAAGTTTAGGTTTCCCCTTTTGCTTTGTCTTGGTTTGTGGAAACATGATTGAAACTGTCTTTTGAGATGAATCAAATTTATGTGCGCTATTAGTTTTGATCATGGGGAGACTTCTGCGGGAGGATTGTTCCTGGGCATACGCCCAAAACACAATCTTCCCGCAGAAGAGTTGTTTGACAAGTCCACCGGTCCCCTCCCCTTCCCCCCCCCCCCCCCCCCCCCGGATACTCCCCCTCCCCTCCGGATACAGTTCATTCTGAACTGGATTGGCTGGGGACTCTTTGCCTCCTGGCTTCTTTTTGGGAGAGTTCTTGAAAGCCCAGTACTACATTTAATTTTTACCCATTTCAGGAGAAAGAACCAAAGAAGGGTTACGAGCTGCAGATAACAGAGGATCTCGATGAGTTTGTGGAAAGCATGACTGAGATGCCGAAGACCACCCCACAAGAAGCTGCCATGAAACCAGAGAAGGCAGCCAGAATGAAGAGCTTGGAAGCTAAAGCAGGTACATGCCTGATGAGAGCCTCTTTTTTTTTTTATCAGCTCAATGTGGACATTTCCCAGGTCTGCACCATCCTCTGCTGGTTGTATTCTATGGTCCTCTTTCTCTTTAACAAATTGTCTCCACCTCAGTTCCCTCTACAGAGGACAGGAGGTAGAGAGGGGACATTCAGGGCAGCAAGGGAAGTAGGGTCCTACCAGTAAACAGGAGAACTGAAAACTGGGAATAGAAAAGGAAACCAATATTGATTTAAGATGATGACAAAATGATTTGATCACCCCATCACTCTGCTTTTGGTGGTGCAGCTGCCTTGTTAATAAGCCTTCATAAATCAGAGGTTGGTATGCAAACCAAAGCTGCAGGACTTCAGTAGCATCCGTGAACAGCCCTTCTGTATAGGACAATCTTCCTTCTTCTGACCCCCTGCTTTCTGCTTCCCTCTTTCCCTGGCAAGTCCAGTATGTTAGCAGCAGGAAGCCCTTGCTGGCAGGATGTGTAGACATAGTGCTTGCTGAAAGGTTAACCCTTCACTGTCACCTTGGGCAGAGCTAACATGCAGAAGCTGACACGTGCACAATCATGATGGAGGTGGCGCCCTTAAGACCTGGATCTGAGGAGAGTTTAAATGCATCATGGTCTCACACATGGGATCAATCACTTTGGATCTCAAGTGGTCTGATACCCAAAGCTGAATGTCTTACACCAATAAACACATCACATCACACTGCACATAGTTTTGATGCACTTGACTCCCTTAGAAGTGTATGAGAATCGGAAAGGATCCCAGACACTTTTTAAGGCATTATGCATGCTACATGTGCGCTTTCTGTAGGTCTGCTTTAGCCTGAATTTTCTGATAATTTCAAATGGTACAGTACTTAAAAACATATTGAAAAGGTTTGTCTGATTGACTGTACCCAGCGACACCCAGCTGAATATTGCACTTACAAAGTAACTGGCAGTGTTTGTGTCTAAATAAATCATTTTTTCCATTGAATAACAGGATTTATTCTTAAAGCTCTTAATTTCATTTTGATTTTGAGAGAAATGTAAATCCTCAGGCTGAGTGCTTGTGTGATAAGCCTTCTGGAAAATGTGATTAATAAGAGCAGTGGACAGGTGGTAATTTGCTGTTCTACACAGTGCGCTGGGCAGGTAGTTGCCATCTTTCAGTTCTTTTTGGGGTCATCCCTCTTCTTTCTAATGCATTCTGTTGTTATTATTATTCTCCAAGGACAAACAGGCTGCTTGTTCTCACATGTGGGTCGACGTCTGCGTCGGCCTAGGAAATGGCAAATTTTCACCAGCAAAATTAAAACGTTTTGCCAGAGTTTTCTGGCGCACGCGCACATGCACAGATTTTATTTATTTTTATTTTATTTGTAGCATTTGTATCCCACATTTTCCCACCTGTTTGCAGGCTCAATGTGGCTTACATTATGCCTTGATGGCGATCGCCATTTCCGGGTACAGAATTTCAAATGGTAATACATTTAGTTGTATACATACAGTGGGGGAAATAAGTATTTGATCCCTTGCTGATTTTGTAAGTTTGCCCACTGACAAAGACATGAGCAGCCCATAATTGAAGGGTAGGTTATTGGTAACAGTGAGAGATAGCACATCACAAATTAAATCCGGAAAATCACATTGTGGAAAGTATATGAATTTATTTGCATTCTGCAGAGGGAAATAAGTATTTAATCCCTCTGGCAAACAAGACCTAATACTTGGTGGCAAAACCCTTGTTGGCAAGCACAGCGGTCAGACGTCTTCTGTAGTTGATGATGAGGTTTGCACACATGTCAGGAGGAATTTTGGTCCACTCCTCTTTGCAGATCATCTCTAAATCATTAAGAGTTTCTGGGCTGTCGCTTGGCAACTCGCAGCTTCAGCTCCCTCCATAAGTTTTCAATGGGATTAAGGTCTGGTGACTGGCTAGGCCACTCCATGACCCTAATGTGCTTCTTCCTGAGCCACTCCTTTGTTGCCTTGGCTGTATGTTTTGGGTCATTGTCGTGCTGGAAGACCCAGCCACGACCCATTTTTAAGGCCCTGGCGGAGGGAAGGAGGTTGTCACTCAGAATTGTACGGTACATGGCCCCATCCATTCTCCCATTGATGCGGTGAAGTAGTCCTGTGCCCTTAGCAGAGAAACACCCCCAAAACATAACATTTCCACCTCCATGCTTGACAGTGGGGATGGTGTTCTTTGGGTCATAGGCAGCATTTCTCTTCCTCCAAACACGGCGAGTTGAGTTCATGCCAAAGAGCTCAATTTTTGTCTCATCTGACCACAGCACCTTCTCCCAATCACTCTCGGCATCATCCAGGTGTTCACTGGCAAACTTCAGACGGGCCGTCACATGTGCCTTCCGGAGCAGGGGGACCTTGCGGGCACTACAGGATTGCAATCCGTTATGTCGTAATGTGTTACCAATGGTTTTCGTGGTGACAGTGGTCCCAGCTGCCTTGAGATCATTGACAAGTTCCCCCCCCTTGTAGTTGTAGGCTGATTTCTAACCTTCCTCATGATCAAGGATACCCCACGAGGTGAGATTTTGCGTGGAGCCCCAGATCTTTGTCGATTGACAGTCATTTTGTACTTCTTCCATTTTCTTACTATGGCACCAACAGTTGTCTCCTTCTCGCCCAGCGTCTTACTGATGGTTTTGTAGCCCATTCCAGCCTTGTGCAGGTGTATGATCTTGTCCCTGACATCCTTAGACAGCTCCTTGCTCTTGGCCATTTTGTAGAGGTTAGAGTCTGACTGATTCACTGAGTCTGTGGACAGGTGTCTTTCATACAGGTGACCATTGCCGACAGCTGTCTGTCATGCAGGTAACGAGTTGATTGGAGCATCTACCTGGTCTGTAGGGGCCAGATCTCTTACAGGTTGGTGGGGGATCAAATACTTATTTCCCTCTGCAGAATGCAAATAAATTCATATACTTTCCACAATGTGATTTTCCGGATTTAATTTGTGATGTGCTATCTCTCACTGTTACCAATAACCTACCCTTCAATTATGGGCTGCTCATGTCTTTGTCAGTGGGCAAACTTACAAAATCAGCAAGGGATCAAATACTTATTTCCCCCACTGTACATGGTAAAGAGCAATACATTGTGGTATTGCATACAAATGATTTTGCATCAAGGTGCATACATACATGGTACAGAGGAATGCATTATGACATTGCATAGAGGTTTCTAAGTGATAAGATGAGTTGTAGCATGTTAAGTCGTCGACTATAGAGATGTCATCTTCAATTTAGGAAATAGATTGGTAGTGCGTATTGTGTAGCTTTCTTTAATAGCAGTTAGGTTAAACAGTCAAGTGACAAGAGTTCGGTTTTGTCTAGTTCGTGTAAAGTCTATTTTGCATATAAGATGGAACATTATGGTAAGCCTTCTTGAACAGGTTTGTTTTCAGTAGTCTACGGAAGATTGTTAGGTCATGTATTGATTTTATGGCCTTCGGTAATGCGTTCCATAGTTGCATGCATACGTAGGAGAAGCTGGATGCGTATGTGGATTTATATTTCAGTCCTTTGCAACTGGGGTAGTTGAGATTGAGGAATGTTCGTGATGATCTTTTTGCATTCCTAGTAGGCAAGTCTACAAGGTCTGACATATAGGTCAGAGCTTCCCCGTGAACGATTTTGTGGACCAGGATGCAAACTTTGAACGCAATTCGTTCTTTTAAAGGGAGCCAGTGTAGCTTTTCTCTTAGGGGTTTGGCGCTTTCGTATTTTGCTTTCCCAAATATGAGTCTGGCTGCTGTGTTTTGAGCTGTCTGAAGTTTCTTAATGATTTGTTCTTTGCATCCGGCATAGATGGCTTTCCAATAATCTAGATGACTTAGCACCATTGATTGTACCAGGCTTTGGAATATTTCCCTTGGGAAGTAAGGTTTGATCCTTTTAAGTTTCCACATTGAGTATGACTTCTCGCCCGTCGTGTGAGCGTGCCTCCTCAGTTCTTTTTTGTCCGCGACGAGGCAACAGGATTTTTTTCTGTTCTCCTCGTACTTGGCCCAGGAACAGAATCTGACGACTATTTCTTTTATTTCTTTTATTATTTTAATCATTTTCTTAAAAAAAAAAATATATATATATATATTCCCATAGTTACTTTTAGTATTTTTTTTTTGTATTTTAAGTTTACTTTCTTTTCGACGCAGCCGGCCTTTAGGCCGCGTGGTCGGGTTTTCTCCCCTTTTGTGCCCTTCTCTTTTTTGACACAATCACGTCGTTTGATTTTGCTAAAGCCGTTTTTCCTTCCATGTCATCAAAGACACCCAGCGGCTTCTCAAACATTGTAATCAGTGCAACCGGACCATCTCAGGTACCGATACCCACGCCTGGTATATCCAGTGCCTTGGGCTCGACCATAGCCCAAACCGCTTCTAGTCTGTGTCTTGTATGAAGAAACGGACCCAAGCGTCTCGAGAAGCCCAATGAGAAAAGCTTTTTGGGGCTCGATCCGGTCCTTCAACATCGACATCGGTTCTGGGGTCGGCGGCATCGACATCGAAAGGAGCATCGATGTTAGGAAGAGAGGTAATGGCTGCTGAGAGACCAACTCGCGCTGGGAGCAGTGAGGCATCGAGTGGGTCTCCACCTGCCTCGAGGCCTCCTGTTATGCAGGCCCTACGGGACCGACCTTCGTCGGACCCGGCCCCAAGGAGACGTGAGGATTCCACGTCCTCATCGGTACCAAGGAGTCTCGATGACGGGCATCAAGCAAGGCGAAGAAGCACCGTCATCGTTCTTCTTCGACACATGGTACCAGGAGCTCTGGGGCGTCGAGAGAGTCGGCACCCGAGAAGCGTTGGCGCCGAGAGGATCACTCCCCCTCAATACAGGAGGTGCTGATGCATCGGTCTCCTAGAAGCCCGGTTCCACTGGCCCCGCAGCCTTCTCCGATGGCGGCTCTCGATGAGCGCATCCGAGCCTTATTTCCAGAACTTCTGGAGGGACTGCTACGACAATCAGCTTTGGTGTTGGGGGTGCTTGCGCCTTCTGTACCGTCTGCTGCATCTGTGTCTGGCCCTTCTCCTGCGGTGAGGTCCCTGACCGCGGTGCCCGCCTGCTTGCATCATCAATGGCTGCCACCCATGTCGACTCTCCTTCGACGTCGGTGGAAGGAGCTTTGCCGTAGTCGGACCGGGTGTCGGCCTCGTGACATCGCCATAGAGGACATCGTTCCTTGGCGTCGAGGCAGGTTCAGTGTCGATGTACCTTAACACAGGTTTTATCCGACACTGAGCAGGAGCGTTCATGGAGTCAGAGGAAGATCCGAGGTACTTTTTTTCTGATGAGTCCTTTGGGATTCCCTCTGATCCTTCCCGCTCTGCCAGAGAGGAAACTATCTCCACCGGAGAGTCTATCTTTTTCCTCTTTTGTCCAGGAAATGGCTACAGCTATGGCCTTCCCTGTGAGGTTGAGGATGAGCCCAGGACTGAGATGCTCGAGGTCCTGGATTATTCTTCTCCACCTAAAGAGGCCGTGACAGTTCCTCTGCATAAGGTACTGAAGGAAGTCCTTATGCGAAACTGGTCGACCCCTTTCTCTGGCCCTGTGGTCCCAAAGAAAGCTGAATCCCAGTATTGGATCCATGGTGAACCTGGATTGATGAGGTCTCAGTTACCCCACAATTCCATGGTGGTGGATTCCACCCTCAAGATAGCCAGGAGTTCTAGAGACTTCTTCCGGCGCCCTGTTTCTGTGAGTCTGACTCAGAAACAAAACGAAGGAAGAAGACTTTGGGCTGGCGGGGTTGTGGTCCCCCACCAGCAAAGGTAGCAGATGGTGACGGGCGGGTTGGTGGCGGGAGGGGGGTTGAGAGGGTCATCGGCAGGGGAGGGTCAAAGTTGTTGGTGATGGTGTGGGGGGGGGGGGGGTCGGCAATGGCACCGGGGGGGGGTCGGCAGCGCCGGGGGGGCTAAAATGTGCCACCTCACGTCGGGCTCTGGACCCCCCTCCCGCCGAAGTCTGGCTATGCCCCTGGTGTGCACTTACGGAACTCGATACGGCATCTGTTGAGTTTGGTTGATGCACTCCCTACGGAGCTGGCCAAGCCTTTTCGCCAGATGGTCAGGCAGCAGAAGGCGTGTCAAAAGTTCCTGGCTAGGGGTACTTTTGACACTTTTGATGTAGCATCCAGGATCATTGCTCAGAGTATAGTGATGCACAGACTCTCATGGCTGCGTGTCTCTGACCTGGATCGTTCTGTCCAGCAGCGAATGGCGGATGTTCCTTGCTGGGGGAACAACCTTTTTGGTGAAAAAGTAGAGGATCTTGTTGATCAGATCAAGAAGCATAATGATGCTATGGATTCTCTCTCCCACCGGGCGCCTTCTGCTACTGCCTCCTCATCTATGAGGTATTTGGAGGGAAGAGAAGTGCTCCCTATTCCTATCCTAGGCGTAGGTACACTCCTGCTCTCGCAGCCT
Source organism: Microcaecilia unicolor (assembly GCF_901765095.1). Lineage (NCBI taxonomy): Eukaryota > Metazoa > Chordata > Amphibia > Gymnophiona > Siphonopidae > Microcaecilia > Microcaecilia unicolor. The sequence continues at coordinate 98,040,626 of NC_044041.1, read as the reverse complement.
TCCCAGGCGCAGCCCCATTGCGCTCATTCCTCGTCAACAGCATGCTTCTAAGGCCCATACTGCTCCCAGCAAAAGCAAGGGACGGACTTTGACTGGCTCCAGTTAAGCATAGCCTCAATAAAAGTGTCTGTACCTGACAACTTGCCGGTCGGGGGGGAGGTTGATAATTTTTCACCGAAGGTGGCCTCTCATATCCTCTGACTGGTGGGTTGTTCAAATAGTCTGGTTAGGATACACCTTCAATCTGGAATCCAAACCTCCAAATTGCCCACTGGGAGCTCATTCTTACAGCTCCCAGCACAAACAGGTACTTGCAGAGGGGGGGGGGGGGGGGGGGGGGGGGGGGGGGGGGGGGGGGGGGGGGGGGGGGGGGGGGGGGAAGGGAAATGGGACTTGATATACCACCTTTCTGAGGTTTTTGCAACTACATTCAAAGCGGTTTACATATATTCAGGTACTTATTTTGTACCAGATGCAATGGAGGGTTAAGTGACTTGCCCAGAATCACAAGGAGCTGCAGTGCGAATCGAATTCAGTTCCCCAGGATCAAAGTCCACTGCACTAACCACTAGGCTACTCCTCCACTCCACTTAGAGGAACTCTCCGTTCTTCTAAAGGCTTAAAGCAGTCGAAACCCGTTCCACCACCACGGGAAGAGGGGTTGGGATTCTATTCCAGGTACTTCCTTGTGCAGAAAAAGAAAGGGGGATCGTCCCATCCTAGACCTAAGGGGCCTGAACAAATTTCTGGTTCGAGAAAAGTTCAGGATGGTTTCCCTAGCACCCTTCTTCCCATGATTCAGGAACGATTGGGCTATGCTGTCTGGACTTAAAGGATGCTTACACACATATCTCGATTCTTCCAGCTCACAGGAATATCTTCATTTTCGGCTGGGAACTCAGCACTTTCAGTACCGGGGTATTGCCTATTGGGTCTAGCATCCTGCGCCCAGAGTGTTTACAAAGTATCTGGTGGTAGTAGCAGCGTCGCTATGCAGACGAGGAGTGCATGTGTTCCCTTATCTCGACGATTGGGCTGGTGAAGAGCACCTCGAAGCAGGCCTCTACAGTCCATGCGAATGACTATTCAGTTGCTAGAGCTACTGGGTTTTCGTATCCATTACTCAAGTCCCATCTCACCCCAGTACAGAAGTTGAAAATTCACTGGGGCTCTGTTGACACAAAGACAGCTCGGAGCTTATCTTCCCGACGTAAGGGCAGACAACCTCCTGTCCCTGTTGTCCATGGTTCGATGTCTCAACAGATCATGGACAGTCGCAGATGTTGAGACTACTGGGGCACAATGGCCTCCACAGTTCATGTAACTCCATGGCACGTCTACAATATGAGATCAGCTCAATGGACCCTAGCTTCCCAGTGGTATCAAGCTGCATGGGATCTACGGATGTAATCCAACTGCCCACCTACTTTCGGAATTCCCTTCAGTGTGGATGATTCAATCCAATTTGACCTTGGGTCGTCCATTCCAAATTCCTCAGTCACAAAAAGTGCTGACGATGGATGCATCCTTCCTGGGGTGGGGAGCTCATGTAGATTGGCTTCACACTCAAGGGCTTGGTCCTTCAGGAAAAAGCTCTTCAGATCAACCTCCTGGAACTGTAAAGTTTTAAGGGTATATTTTTTCCCTCCCAAGACGGTGGTACATCCACCAATACCTAGAAGTAATAAATAACCCAAGTCTGCATCAGTTTGCTCTTTATTAGATACCTCATCAAGTATTTGTACAATTAACAGATCAGTGTTACCTCACTGGGAGTACAGAATATTGCTTCATGAAATTACCTCTATATCTGAGACTCCAAGGAATATACAAGCAACATGTACAATCAATTGGTTATGAGAATATAGCACCACAGCTACACATAGGTGTTCTCTGTGGTTTGAGTCTCTAATGCCAAAGCCAATTAGTAGATATAAAAGACTCAAAGCTACTTATGAGAAAGCAATTGGATTACTTGCCAATTCAGATACAATTAATTGGTTTCTCATGTGAGAGAGCAGCTGTGGCTGTCTCTCCATTGAAGTAGGAAGTACAATCCTACCTGGACCCTGCTTGAATACCTTCTACACTTATCTTAGAAAAGCTACGCTCAAAGATATCAAAGATTGGCGCCTGAAACAGAAAAGGCTGATTGTCAAGTCAGTCAATCTCAGTCAATCTCACTTGTGAGATGGGCAGAACCAATAAAGATATTGTTCCACAGATCGCAATGTCCTCACAGTCTATTGAATTGTCAAGCAGTCTCTTAAATAAAAAGGGCCATCATGCTGCAGAGCATGAAAAATCAGACAGCAAATTTGAACACAAATCTGCTGCCTAATGGAAAGCCAGTGCACCTAGCAAACAGAGGAGAGGTGATTTGAATGTTCTAGTGCCTCAATGGGACTCCCCCCCCCCCCCCCCAAAAAATGGCCGTGCGGCAAGTGCTTTACTTGCTGCCCGGCCATTTCCTGTCGGAAAGCGAGACGTTCCTTTTACCAGCTGCGGTAAAAGGGGGCCTCGGCAGATGTGTAAAACACACATTTTGCCGCAGCTTGGTAAAAAGGCCCTTTATTTTCTAACTCCTCTTACTCTTACTTATCTATACATAACCATCTCTCTGACCTCAAGTGCAACTTTCTTTAAATTAGTCACCTTACTTTCTAACTCCTCTTACTCTCTTACCTAACTAATTGTAAGTAGTATTCTATGTATTGTTATTTGAATATTTTTACTGCTGAAATTGTCTATTGCTCATGTTTGATTTATTCATATTCTACACTGCCTTCAGTGAATTCCTTCAAAAAGGCGGTAAATAAATCCTACTACTACTATTTAGAATTTTTATAGCGCTACAAGGCGTACGCAGCGCTGCACAAACATAGAAGAAAGACAGTCCGTGCTCAAAGAGCTTACAATCTAATAGACAAAAATAAAGTAAGCAAATCAAATCAATTAATGTGTACAGGAAGGAGGAGAGGAGGGTAGGTAGAGGTGAGTGGTTACAAGTGGTTACGAGTCAAAAGCAATGTTAAAGAGGTGGGCTTTCAGTCTAGATTTAAAGGTGGCCAAGGATGGGGCAAGACGTAGGGGGCTCAGGAAGTTTATTCCAGGTGTAGGGTGCAGCGAGACAGAAGGCGCGAAGTCTGGAGTTGGCAGTAGTGGAGAAGGGAACAGATAAGAAGGATTTATCCATGGAGCGGAGTGCACGGGAAGGGGTGTAGGGAAAGACGAGTGTGGAGAGATACTGGGGAGCAGCAGAGTGAGTACATTTATAGGTTAGTAGAAGAAGTTTGAATAGGATGCGAAAACGGATAGGGAGCCAGTGAAGCGACTTGAGGAGAGGGGTAGTATGAGTAAAGCGACCCTGGCAGAAGACGAGACGGGCAGCAGAGTTTTGAACCGATTGGAGAGGGGAGAGGTGACTAAGTGGGAGGCCAGCAAGAAGCAGATTGCAGTAGTCTAAACGAGAGGTGACAAGGTATGGATGAGGGTTTGGTAGAGTGCTCGGAAAGAAGGGGCGGATTTACGGATGTTGTAAAGAAAGAAACGACAGGTCTTGGCGATCTGCTGGATAGAGCAGAGAAGGAGAGAGAAGAGTCAAAGATGACCCCAATGTTTCGAGCTGAGGAGACAGCCATGAGTGGGAAAGCACAGGGGTCAAATGTAACAAAAAATAAATAAAAAAATTGTTGTTAAATTTGTATATTTATGATATTGTACCATGTTAGTCCTATTACTAGGATTTAATTTACCATCCCCAAGTTTACCTCATTAATTGTATTTATGCTTACGTTTGGTCATTTTACTATTCTTATGCTGTTAACAGAATTGTAAGTTTTATGTCAAGCTTTACCTGCTATACACCACCTTGGGGAACTCTCTTCATAAAGGCACTTGATATATCCCAATAAACACATTAATTAATTAATTAGAGTCATTCAGCAGAGTTTTGAACCATCTGTAAAGCCTAAACGGGGGGGGGGGGGGTTAGGGGTTAAGGGATGGGATTTGAGTGGAGGAGTGGCCTAGTGATTAGGGTGGTGGACTTTGGTCCTGGGGAACTGAGGAACTGAGTTCAATTCCCACTTCATGCACAGGCAGCTCCTTGTGACTCTGGGCAAGTCACTTAACCCTCCATTGCCCCAGGTACAAATAAGTACCTGTATACAATATGTAAGCCGCATTGAGCCTGCTATGAGTGGGAAAGCGCAGGGTACAAATGTAACAAAATAAAATATACTGGCTTTCTCAGATTACAATCAAGCGATTTAACATTATGTACAGGTATTAGTAACCTGTACCTGCAAACTTGCAAATCTGTCTCCTGTATATTCACTGCAAATATTTTGAAAACCCAAGTGGTTCAGGGGTCCCCCAGGGCAGGTTTGGAAACCAGTGGTCTACACCAGTGATTCATTGGCTGTGGTGTGCATTGCCATGTGGAGAACCCCGTTTGAAACCTGCTTCTGTGGCTAACTAGGACTGGAGGTACTGTAGAGGCAGTGTGTATAATTCCTAAAGGGTAGAAGTGGCTACACAGAATTCCCTGCCTTGTAGTGACCAGGCTCAGGGAGTACATGACCCAGGTTGTGGAAGGACCTGTAGTGTGTGGTCCCTGGCTGAGAATAGTCTCTATGATGGCTGGAATAAACTAGAATGGAATTAAAAAGGGGACAGAAAAATTAGCTAATTGTGAATGAAGGCTTTTGGCACCATGGACCCCCCTTTATTTTAAAATGTGTATCCTGCTTGAATACCTGATACTCCAAATGGGGATCAGCATTATACATTCCATCTATGGCAGGGGATCTCAACCCAGCCCTCGGGACACACCAGACAAATCTGTTTTTCAAGATATCCACAAATACGCATGAGATAAATTTACAAGCTCTACCTCCATTGTATACTAGTCTATCTCATGCAAATTCATTGTGAGTATATTAAAAACCTGATTGACTAGGTGTGTCCCAAGGACTGGATTGGGAACTCTGATCTACAGTGATCTAATAAACATAATACAGTGTAAGTTACATATTAGACTTTCAACAGAACCTAAAATATCTTCTAATCCGAGGCTTCCGGTGGAGCCGCAATCCAAGATGGCCGCAGAGGAGTGAGCTCCGCGAGACCCCTGGCGAGGCCCCTGGAATAGAGTGCGCTGGACCCCCCCCCCAAACCAGAGTACAGCTGGGTGCGAGAGTAGGGGGAAGACGGGGTAGGCACGACAGCGGCGAGCAACTCAAGGAGACCCGGGAATCGTCCCGAAGAACACCGAAGGCCGGACAAGATGCGGCCGGACGAGAGAGTAGCGAGATGGAGGTAGAAGCCCCACAGTCGAGCCACCCAGGTAGCGCTCTCCCCCCCCCCCCCCCCACATCAGCGGGCAGCTTGTAGAAGTAGCGATAGTGAGAGAGAGCGCCGAAGAGTGGAGACTGGTGGGACCGGAATAAACAGAGGTTCGCGCTGCATCCCTTCTTCCCCTCCCCCACATGACTCGTGGTGAATATGCTGGGAGTGATACAAGGGGAGCAGTAGAAGAAGCAGGGGGGAGAGGACAGTAGAGGTGAAAGGGAGCGCTCCAACGAGAGGAAAAGGACCCCGGGAACAACAGAGGCAAGAGGGCAGCAGTTTCAAGAGAAACAGGACATAAAGCAGTTTGAAAAGCCCAACAGTCACAGTAACAGAGGAATCCAGTGGCAGAGAGAGGCTTGGCCTTGGAGTTAAAGAAATAGGCTCAGACCAGGCAATGGACAGAAACAATTGCCGGTGGGATAGCTGCGGGACAGCAGATTAAGTGCAGCAGCCAAAGTAGGGGTATGCTTGAAAGTATTGCCTGGTGATAAAGTGCCAAAGGAGAAGAGTGCAAAGCAAACAGTCGCAACCCAAGAAGTCGGGGCGAAGGAGGAGGGGGAATAAAGAGAGCAGCGCTTCAAGATGCCACCAAGAAAGAGCCTTGAAAAATTTAGATACACGGCGGATCCGACTAGTAATGGGAAACCAGAGACAGCAGGTAATAGCCAAGGAGTGGAGAAGCTGAGTGTCATCCCATCGGACTCGGAAGATGAGACTCACAGAGACGAGGGGGAAAACACTGAAGAGATTACAAAAGCGGATGTGGTGGGCTGGTTTAAAGAATTGAAGTCGGAACTGGCGGGATACCGAACAGATGTCCAAAATACGCTCAGGGAGATACGGGCGGAAATCCGAGACCTGGGAACACGAGTGGAGGAGGTGGAGGAAAAGCTTGAACGAGTGCAGGCTGAAACAAAGAAAAAACGGACGGAGACACATGTCGAAACAGCGGAGATCCAACAATTAAAAGACCAGGTGGAAGATCTAGAAAATAGATCCCGCCGCAACAACCTGCGGTTTATGTTTCAATGCTTTTTTATTGATGACAGTTCATAATACATTTAAGTGCAATCAAGGTGTACGAACTCGCAGGTATATCAAAGCTATCAATTAAATCAGTGAACAACATGCCATCATCAAATTATTAACATGTGCCCCCCCTTCCCCACCCCATCACTCTCTGTTAGTCCCCTTATCTAAAAACTCTTCTTCAACTAATATTTCCCCCCATTCCCCCCTCTGCCTTCCCAACCCTGCCAAAATAGGCGATGAGAATGCGAGAATTATCATAACATCCACCATTTCTATTAAATCTATATCTGTGAGACAGACACCCCAAGAGACAGCTTCCCTCGACCTCCTCTGGATGACACTCCGTTTGATCTGGCCAGTGCTTAAGTGTGTTACTTCACAAGAGGCTTTGTTTCAGATAGCCTCCCGCATGCCCACCAGACCTGGTATCTGCTCCTTGAGACAGGACAAGTGTTAAACAACCTGCGGTTTAAAGGAATCCCAGAGCTGGACATTTTCACTAACTCGGAAGCAGTAATGAAGGAATTGTGCCAGTTTATCCTGAATCCGGAAGAGGAGGGTGCGCAGCAGGAGATCCGCCTACAAAAAGTGCATCGAAGCACGGGACCACAGCGAGAATTGGCACCTAGAGACATGATTGCATGCTTTTTAGACTTTCCCACCAAAGAATGGATCCTGGCTAAAGCCAGGCAACAGAAGGTGATAACATGGAAAACCTACAAGATAGGAGTATATCAAGATCTGGCTGGAGTAACCCTGCAGAAGAGAAGGACAATGCGAGAGGTGACAGGGTTCATGCGAAACAAAGGGATCCGGTATAGATGGCTATTCCCTTTTGCAGTGTGTCTCACAGTGGCGGGGAAGTCGAAAAAAGTGAAAACGCCGGAGGAAGCATGGGCAGCACTTAGAGCACTGGGCTGCGAGGGAGTCCCCACCCAAGTGCAGCAGTCACAAAGGGCAGAGGATCCACGACCGGACTCGGCATGGCAGGTGGCAGTAAGTCGAGGAAAGAAGGGTGACAGAAGCGCTTCCTGAAGACCAAGAGAGACAGTATTAAGATGAATATGAAGGACATGTCCAGGAAATTGACTGTTTACATGATGGGGGAAGTTGGCCTGGGGAGGGGGAGGTGGGCTGCTGTGGGACCCCACAAGGGAGACAAGAGGAGTAAGATCAAGGTGAGGGGGTCCAGTGTCCAATTCAATAAATGATGTGAATAAAGTGTACAAGGAATGAGGGGGATGGAAGAGTAATAAGGGAGGCGAGGGTGGCGGGGGGATCCCAAATGGCACAATAAAGGTTAAAGGGGGAGGGGTTTGGGGAATAGGAGGCTAAGGGGCCTCGGGGGTACGGCGGAGCCTCCTTTTTGCCTGACAGTAGTAATCATGTCGGGTAAGAGAGGGGTGCAGGAGGGGGGAGAGGGAGGGTAGGGCAGGGAGGGAAGGGGGGATCTGGGGGAGGGGGTTGACTTGAAGGTGGGTTCCTGGAATGTGAATGGTCTTAATAACCCCGGGAAGAGAGCGAGGGTAATGAAAGAGATCAATAGGGTGAGATGTGATGTGTTATTTTGCAAGAGACACATTTGAGACCCAGATATGGGCATTTGTTATGTTCTAGAGCGTATACTGAGATGATTGTACACCAGGACAGGAGGGAGGAAGGTAGGGGTGTGGCTATAATGCTTAGACAGACCTGTGGAATGACTAATATAAAGGATTTCAAGGACACAACAGGGAGATGTGTGGCTATCCAGGGACTGATACATGGGAAGGAGGTGACACTGATCAACCTATATGCCCCAAATACAGGGCAGGGGGAATTCTTTCGCACACTATGGGAAGAGATTCAAGGGTTTATAGGGGGGCAGGTAATTGTGGGAGGAGATTTCAATATTGCACCGGACGCGCGATTAGATCACTCGGGAGGAGGGGGGTATCAGTCAGGGCCGGGGAGAAAGGCACTTCGAAAATTCTTGGCTAATATGGAGCTGGTGGACAGCTGGAGGATGGTAAGGGGCACACAAAGGGGATATACATTCTATTCTCATGCAGCAAACTCATATACCAGGATAGATGGGTTGTGGGTACACCGAAACTGGGCACCAACGATAGTGGAGACAGAAATAGAGCCAATTCACACCTCTGACCATGCCATGATATGGATTAGATTACAGGGATGGGGCTACAGGAAGAAGAACACTAGGTGGAAACTAAACGAGTCACTCCTGGGAGGAACAGGTGAGGGAGGAGGTGAAGACTAGTATACAGGAATACTGGAAAACAAATGATACAGGGGAAGTGGGGGATGGGATTCTGTGGGACGCAATGAAGGCAGTGGTAAGGGGTATATTGATCAAATGGGGAGAAGGAAAAAGAGGGAGCGGGGACAGAATGATGGAGTTACGACAACGATTAAACAAACTTGAAAGAACCCATCAGAGAAACCCATCTCCCCGGGTGTGGGAGGAGCTCCTGAAAATTAGGGGGGAGTTGGAACAAGGACTGATGGTAGAGGTGGAATATATGAGAACGAGAATCCAGCAGCAGTTCTTCGAGTTTGCTAATAAATCCAGCGCCATGCTGGCAAGATGTCTGAGAGCAAAACGGGTAAAATCTAAGATACAAAAAATCAATGATGGTAAAGGAGGGTGGTTGTATACAGACTCAGACATAGAGAAGGGATTCCTAAGCTATTATAAAGACTTGTATAAAGCTCCGGAGGGAGAGTCGCCTGAGGCTGCTGCTGGATACTTGGACTCGATCCATCTGCAGAGATTGAATGAAGAGGAGCGCCAAAGGATGGAGGAACCAATAAGACAGGAGGAGATCATGGGGGTCATTACAAAACTCCCCAATGGTAAGGCCCCCGGGCTAGATGGCTTCACGGCACGGTTTTACAAACAATTTGAGAGCCTGGTAAGTCCCCTGTTGGTGAGGGTGGGTAATGGGGTACTGGAGGGAGGGGAGCTCCCGAGATCAATGATGGAGGCGGGAGTGACTGTCATACCTAAACCGGTGAAAGACCCGACGGAGTGCGGGTCATATAGACCCATCTCATTGCTAAATGTGGATGCTAAAATCATAGCAAAGGTGCTGGCCAACAGATTGGGCAGATTGTTGCCTACATTAATAAATTCAGACCAAGCCGGTTTCGTTCCGGGGAGGCAAGTAGGAGACAATATCAGAAGAACATTGCACCTGATGTGGGAGGCCTAGCACACAGGGACGGGGGTAGCTATACTGTCGATAGACGCCGAAAAGGCCTTCATAGGGTGAATTGGGGTTTCCTGCGGGCGGTACTTCAGAGAATGGGTCTGGGAGGGAACTTCAGCCTCTGGGTGGAGGCACTACAAGAACCCAAAAGCGTGCCTGAATATCAATGGGGGGTACTCACCCTTTTTCCCGATTGGTAGAGGCACCAGACAGGGATGTCCGCTGTCCCCACTTCTTTTTGCCCTTTATGTGGAACCATTGGCTGTGGCGATTAGAGACCACCCGGGGGTGAGGGGAATGAGGATCGGTGACCGGGAACACCGCATAGCGCTGTTTGCCGATGACATGCTACTCTATGTAAAAGATCCGGGAGACACACTGCCGATTATCCTGGGGATATTTGAGGAGTATGAGAAGTATGCAGGGCTCAAGATAAATAGGGACAAAAGTGAGATTTTGGGAGTTTCCTTAAGGGAGGAGGAGGAGGCAGAGGTGAGAGAACGGTTTGAGTTTAAATGGGCGAGACAAAGAATTAGGTATCTGGGGATCCAGCTGCCGGGAGACCTAGAGAGGTTATTCTCACTTAACTATGGACGCTTGCAAGAGCAGATACAAAATGATATGTTGAGATGGAAAAACAAATGGCTGTCATGGTGCAGGAGGATGGCTGTGATTAAAATGAACGTGCTGCCGCGCTTACTGTTCCTCTTCCAGACATTGCCAGTGGCGGTGCCGAAACCATTTTTAAAGAGATTGCAGAGAACCATACTGAAATTCATATGGGGTAATAAGAGACCGCGGCTGGCACAAAGGGTATTGTGGGGGGAAAGGAGGGGGGGGAGCGGTCCCTAATTGGAGTGGTACTATTGGGGATCCCAATTGAAGATGATTTTGGATTGGGAACGGGGAACAGAGAAACCTGCTATTCAAGTGGAACAAGCTTACTGGCCACAAAGGAAGTTGAAGTCATTGTTGTGGACTTCCGAGAATTTGGGGAAAGGGCATAGAGGCAGTGCAATCCGTTTCTACGACATCTGCTGGAGATGTGGGGAACGATGAGGAGACGAAGGGGGCAACTAGCAGAGGTGTCATCAATGGCTCACATCAGGTGGGAACCCAAATTCACAGCGGGCAGGGAGAATGCCACATTTGCTAGATGGGAGCGGAGGGGTGTGGAGAGATTTAGAGATGGAATGCATGGGAGTGGAATGTGGACCTTTGAGGAAATGAGCGACAGGTACGGGATTTCTGAGGGAGACAGATTTGCGTATACACAATTAACACATTTCATGGGGAAACAGAGGGGAGGGGGGAATACCACGGGAAAGAGAATTTTTGGAAAACCTGTGGTTAATGTTGGGAAAGGTTCCAAAGTCCATATCGGTGGTGTATCGCTACCTCCAGGGAGAGGAAGAGCGGGCATACCCATTCCAGGGAGCGTGGGAGAGGGACCTACACTACCACTTTACAGAGCGGGAATGGGAACATATGTGGGGAAGTACAGAAAGCCTCAGTATGTGTATTGATACAAGAAATGCCTAAAAGCCTTACACAGTGGTACTACACACCGGAGAGATTGAAAAAAATGTATCCAGGGACATCAGACGGGTGTTGGAGATGCAAGACACAGATAGGCACATTTCTTCATGTGTGGTGGACTTGCCCGGGGGTGGTACCATTCTGGCAAGCAGTGATGAAAGTACTAGTCCGGATTATGGGGACCTCCATGGTGTGTAGTCCGCAGGCATGCTTACTGGGAATGTACAATGAACGAGAGGTGTGGGAAGAGAGCAAAATGCTGCGCTGGGGACTGGCAGCAGCTAAGTGTCTCATTACGCGCTGCTGGAAGTCAGTGGACCCCCCAGATATAGCGGATTGGAAGGCTAAAGTACGACAATTGTGGTACATGGAGTGGCTGACGGTCTATAGAAGGGAGGGTGAACTCAAACGCAAGAAGGGATGGACAAGAGTACAACACATGATAGAGCATCTCTAAAAGGGTTGGACGCGCATTCCAGGGAAGGGGGAGGGGGGAGTAGGGGTTAACATTTAGAGGGAGAAGGGGAAGGGGAGGGGGCAACCATATATTAGTAAAAGACATTTGCATGACTAATGGGGGAACACATAGGGGGCATTAAAGATGGAGGAAGGGTACTAGGGAATCAGGGTGGATTACTGAGTTGAACATGGGGTGATATTTAGCAATTAGGGAAAGTTTACCTGTTGCAATAAAGTTAAAGACAAAGATAAGAAGAATGAATATGTTATGGGTTGATGGTTGTAAATGTAACTAACGGAAAAGAAGTAATTTGAAATAGTTAATCAGTTTGTATGTAGAGGGTAAACTTGAGAGATAGCCATAATATTGATGTTTATTCAAAGTTAAATGTTAAGAATGCAAATATATGACAAAATGCAATAAAACTTTAAAGATAAAAAAAAAATCTTCTAATCCAATAGCATCTCCTAAACCACAGCTTGCAGGGGTCATATCCAGACCTGAAAGCCCAAACAGAGCATTAAGAAGCATCTGGACCAAATCCAAAGAAAAAGCAAGACTATTGTCAGGAACTTTCTATATTAGTGTTCCCTAAAAACTAAACCCAGGTGTGCTGATATTAGAGAGCTCTGAATGGATTCCTCCAGATGCATGACTCTTCAGAAACCTACACTCTGATTTCTGGCTGTAAGAAGCTAAAAGTGAAAGTTGTAACTGAAAGGGAAATGTGCATGGTTCATTCCGTATTTTTAACCTGGTTTTGTTTACATTGTAATGATAAATTGTAATAATAATATAATTTTCCTTGCTGTTTTACCCTAAGATTCTAAGATCAAGCCTATGATGGCCAGGAAGAAGACTGAGCCCAGCAGCTTGGGGCCTATGAAGGAGGACATGCCCTGGGAAGGAGTCACACTCAATAAATGCTTAATTGTGGCATCTTTTGTGGCCCTCTTAAGCATGGGGCTTCCAGATCTTGCAGGTAAGAATTCAGCGAGGCACACTGTCGCCAATCAGAATTTTCTGAGGGAAAGATATCATATTTGGAGAAGGTCCAGAGAAGGGCAACAAAACTACTACTGTTGCAGGAATGGAGGCATGAATTTATGATACTTCAGAAGTCAGACAGCACACCACCAGAATGAGAGAGTAATCTTCTTTATTTGCCAGCAACACAGTAGGACATCAGCATTAAGTCTCTTCTTCTCTTCTCAGCTCTCTGTGTCTTTCTCTCAGCTCTCTGTGTCTTTGTGGCTTCTGTCTCAGCTGCTTCTCTTCTTATGCTGTCTTCTCCTTCTCTGTCTGTTCCTTCTGTCCTTCTCTCTCTTCTGAGCTCCTTCTGACGTAACCTGCTTCTTCTCCCACTTAAATACAGTTCTATCTAGCCTAGCCTAGCCCCCTTACTCTCCAATTGGTTAAGGAATAGATTGATTACCTTGCCTCAACCAATCAGTTCTATACAAATATCAGTTACATAGGTCCAGACATCCTAAACTGACCTGTGACCTGGGGCCCCTTACACCAGACATTTGGCTCCAGTCTCTTACATGTTATTATGATTGATTTCTCATATTCCTAGTACTAACTGCTAACTAAACTCTGGCATTCATAAAGGGGTCAAGGGCCAATCTTACTTAATGGCATACTATCGGGTTATTACTTTCAAGACCATTCTACATTTTACCTATAATTATCAAGGAGAAGAGGGCTGACTAGTCCTGACCTCTTTCACCTATCAGCTTATACATTGAACCAGCCAGAACTGCAGATAACTTAAAACAATGTTTGCCTCTTCACTGCAGTCTTTGCTTAGAAAGTCAGACAAAGAATTGAACAATATCTACATAGAAATTACAGAATAAAACATATTCTAAAATAAGCATCCTTATAAAACATATTCTACATACTTATAATGGTCTATATATCTAAGCTATCTCCTTATAACAAAATCTACATATCAGAACTTCTGAAATTATTTCAGCTTTAAACTACAGTATGTCATATGTCTGGCTCATTCCTTTATTCATTCATAATAATTTACAGCTGTGCAGCATTTAGCAATCCATCACTCACAAGGTGAAGAAATTCCTGTCTCTGACCTTTTTAACCTTTTGCTCGGCAAGCTAGACATTGAGTAATTAACTCCAGCTTGCATCCCTTCATTTGCAGGACTGAGAATTTAAAATAGTATTTGAGCACCTTTAAACAGAATTAACCCTTAATATGATTTCTTATATATATTATGCCATGGCTGCCTCACTACTACTACTACTACTACTACTTAACATTTCTAAAGCGCTACTAGGGTTACGCAGCACTGTACAATTTAACATAAAGGACAGTCCCTGCTCAAAGAGCTTACAATCTAAAGGACAAGTGAACAGTCAGTCCGATAGGGGCAGTCAAATTGGGGCAGTCTGGATTTCCTGAAAGGTAAGAGTTAGGGTGCCGAAAGCAGCATTGAAGAGGTGGGCTTTAAGCAGAATGAGTGGAGCCTGGAGTTGGCGGTGGTGGAGAAGGGTACTGAGAGGAGGGATTGTATACAAAACTGATCTAAGGCCTGGATGACAGATGAGGATAGTCTGAAGGAGATGGGCAACTGTGGCCTAGAAATGGGGAGTCAAAAAGTGATGTAATAGCAGTATTCAAATAAATGGGGACAGTGGTCAATTGATTTCATTTCCTCTGAACAAAGTTCACAAAACAATCCGACCGATATTCAGCCGCAGCAGTCAACATTTCTTTAAAACTCTGACTGTTGCCAGCTAAATTTAGCCCTGGATATTCAGTGCCAGTCCCAGCCCCCACTTACCTCCCCCCTCCCCCCCCCCCCCCCCCCCCCCCCCCCCCCCCCCGGCCTATCTGGAGAACTCCGTGGTGTTCTGGGGGGAAATCAAGCTCTGAATATCTTGGCCACATTACGAGAGGAGAAAAGGTATCTGTAAGATGTCTGGGCTTAATTGCATGAAAAAATGAACAGTAAACTGTTTCAGAGAGACACTGTCCTTCATTTGAATAGAGACCACTTTGGGTTACTTTTAACTGAAGCCTTATATATTGTTTGAAGAATAATTTCTGAAATATCAATGCATGGACAAATGTTTTGTTTTTACTCTGATAATCATGATTGTTTTCCTGATAATTCACAATGAAACTAATACTAGAACTGGACAAAACTTAACTCTTCCTCCTTGATTACCTAATGTGTTCTCACTCGTGAACTTTAACATACTACCGGAATTGGCGATCACCATCTTGGTACTATGTAAGCCACATTGAGCCTGCAAATAGGTGGGAAAATGTGGGATACAAATACAACAAATAAAAATAAAGAAATCAGGCAGGAATAATGCCCACTCGTTCCTGCCTGTCCCAGCCTGCAATTCAAAATGGCTGCCTTGACCTCTAGTGGCAGCCTTATAGTACTTCAAGTACCACGGTACCTAAAATATTCACAGTACTTGATGTACTGCGAGGCTGCCGCGGTGAAGTACTCGTGTGCTCCGAGGACAAGCAGGCTGCTTGTTCTCACGACTGGGTGACGTCCGCGGCAGCCCCCACCAACCGGAAGAAGCTTCGCGGGCGGTCCGCACGCAGGGCACGCCCACCGCGCATGCGCGGCCGTCTTCCCGCCCGTGCGCGACCGTTCCCGCCAGTCTTGTTTTTTCCGCACTGGAGAGAGTCGTGCGTCGCCGCTCTCTTGTCAGCCCCGGAAAACCGTCGCTTTGTTCGCGAATTTCTTATTTTTTTGTTTCTGGTTCCCACACATTCCGGACCTTTTTTCTTTTCTTGTTAAAAAAAAAAAAGAGTGAAACGCGCTTGTTTTTTCCCATCGTTTTCTAGCGGGGGCGTCGCGTTGCGGCCTTGTGGCCGCGTGGTCGATTTATTTTCGGGTGTTGATTTACCGCACCATCGACGACTTTAATTTCGCCGACGCGATTTTTCCGTCGATGTCCTCGAGGTCCCGAGTGGATTTAAGAAGTGTGGTCGGTGCGGCCGGCCGATCTCGCAGACCGCACCCCGCTTGTTGCCTCCATGCCTCGGGCCGGAGCACAATATCAAGTCGTGTTCTTTGTGTCTTGGTCTCCGGAAAACGGACTCAGGTTGCGAGGCAAGTTCTTCGGGACCGTCTTTTTTGGAACTTGCGCCGGCCCCATCGACGGCATCGGTATCGACGGCCGGTTATTTCGGTACCGGTATCGATGTCCGCGAAATCGGCACCAATGGCATCGACCCCAGGAGTACAGGTCCCGTCGGCCCGCCGGTCCTCCGGTGATGGTAGGGGTGAGAGGCCGCGTGGGCAATCGGCCCCGGTCACTCCCTCTGCCCATGGCCCTCGGACCGAACCCTGTCTGACCCGGCCCCTCGAGACCGAGGGGGATCAACCTCCTCCTCCTCAGTTCCACCGGGCGCCGATAACGGGCACCGCAAAAAACAGAAAAAGCACCGTCATCGGTCCCATCGGTGCGCCCGGCCCTCGGTGCCGGCGAGGAGTCGACGCCGAAGCGTCCGCGTCGAGAGGAGAGGTCCCCCTCGGTAGTGGAGGTACCGACGCGTCAGGGTCCCAGCACTTCGGTGCAGTCTCCTGGACCTGAGCAGCTTCCGGCACCGACGCCTCTACCGGCCCCCCCCGTCTTTCCGACAGCGGGCCTGGATGAGTGCCTCCAAGCCATCCTTCCGGGGATCCTGGAAGGGCTGATGCGCCAGGCTGTGCCGGCGCCGGGGGTGCTTGCGCCTCGGCACAGTTGACTGTGGCGCCGGCGAGCTCTAGCCCGGTGCCGAGGCCTTCGACACTGCCGCCGCTTGCGGCGCCTGTCTCGACCGCCATGCAGGTGGAGTCCCCGTCGACGTCGATGGAGGGAGCTTCGTCCCCGCCGGCGCGGGAGTCCACCACTCGACGACACCGAGGCCTCGGTGCCTCGACGTCGAGCCGGGCCCGGTTAATGACTCAGCTACATGAGCTTATGTCCGATACCGAGGAAGAGGCCTCGTGGGGGGAGGAGGAGGACCCCAGATATTTCTCCTCAGAGGAGTCTGTGGGCCTCCCCTCTGACCCCACGCCTTCACCGGAGAGGAAGCTCTCGCCTCCTGAGAGCCTCTCCTTTGCCTCCTTTGTTAGGGATATGTCTATATGCATTCCCTTCCCCGTGGTCTCTGTGGACGAGCCGAGGGCTGAGATGCTCAGTCCATGTTTTTGTATATGCTCTGCAATTTTATTCTTAATAATAGCCTCCACCATCTTGCCCGGCACCGACGTCAGACTCACCGGTCTATAATTTCCCGGATCTCCTCTGGAACCTTTCTTAAAAATCGGAGTAACATTGGCTACCCTCCAGTCTTCCGGTATTACACTCGATTTTAGGGACAGATTGCATATTTCTAACAGTAGCTCCGCAAGTTCATTTTTTAGTTCTATTAATACTCTGGGATGAATACCATCAGGTCCCGGTGATTTACTACTCTTCAGCTTGCTGAACTGACCCATTACATCCTCCAAGGTTACAGAGAATTTGTTTAGTTTCTCCGACTCCCCCGCTTCAAATATTCTTTCCGGCACCGGTGTCCCCCCCCAAATCCTCCTCGGTGAAGACCGAAGCAAAGAATTCATTTAATTTCTCCGCTACGGCTTTGTCCTCCTTGATCGCCCCTTTAACACCATTTCGTCCAGCGGCCCAACCGACTCTTTGGCCGGTTTCCTGCTTTTAATGTATCTAAAAAAGTTTTTACTATGTATTTTTGCTTCCAACGCTAATTTCTTCTCAAGTCCTTTTTTGCCCTCCTTATCTCCGCTTTGCATTTGGCTTGGCATTCCTTATGATCTATCCTGTTACTTTCAGTTGGTTCTCTTCTCCACTTTCTGAAGGATTGTTTTTTGGCTCTAATGATTTCCTTTATCTTACTGTTTAGCCACGCCGGCTGACGTTTAGTCTTTTTTCCCTTTTTTCTAATACGTGGAATATATTTGTCCTGACCTCCAGGATGGTGTTTTTAAACAGCATCCACGCCTGATGCAAGTTTTTTACTCTGCGAGCTGCTCCTTTCAGTCTTTTTTTCACCATTTTTCTCATTTTGTCGTAATCACCTTTTCTATAGTTAAACGCTAGCGTACTTGATTTCCTAGTTTCACTTCCTTCAATGCCAATATCAAAACCGATCATATTATGATCACTGTTATCAAGCGGCCCTCGTATCGTTACCCCCTGCACTAGATCATGAGCACCACTAAGGACTAAGTCTAGTATTTTTCCTTCTCTTGTCGGCTCCTGAACTAGCTGTTCCATGAAGCTGTCCTTGATTTCATCAAGAATCTTATGTCCCTTGCGTGTACAGATGTTACATTACCCCAGTCTATATGCGGGTAATTGAAATCCCCCATTATTATTGTTTTGCCCAGTTTGTTTGCGTCCCTGATTTCCTTTAACATTTCCGCATCCGTCTGTTCGTCCTGGCCAGGCGGACGGTAGTACACTCCTATCACTATCCTTTTCCCCTTTGCACATGGAATTTCAATCCACAGTGATTCCAAGGAGTGTTTTGCTTCCTGCAGAATTTTCAATCTATTTGATTCAAGGCTCTCGTTAATATACAATGCTACCCCTCCACCAATCCGATTCACCCTATCACTACGATATAATTTGTACCCCGGTATGACAGTGTCCCACTGGTTATCCTCCTTCCACCAGGTCTCAGAGATGCCTATTATATCTAATTTTTCATTTAGTGCAATATATTCTAACTCCCCCATCTTATTTCTTAGGCTCCTGGCATTCGCATATAGACATTTCAAACTATGTTTGTTGTTCCTAAGTAATCCTCCACATTAAGGCTGGCCAACTGTAGGACTTTATCCATGGCATGCCTAACTACATGCGTCCTATTTATGACAATGGTACAGCACTCTGAAGAATTTAGCACTGTGCAGAGGCCACCCTGGGCTGCAAAGAGATAATCGAGGCCCATACGGTTATACCGAGAAACTATACTTAATTCATTAATTTGATCCTGCAATGCATTGACTACCACGTTCAGCTCATGAACTAAAACATGAAGTAGGGATTGAAGTCTCCGGGTGGCCATACCTAGTTCAGTAATACCCGCTACCGGGCCCCCAATTGGAATCCAGGCCGTAGCAGAAAGGGCTACAAGTCTCCTTTTAGTCAGAGGATAAGTAGAATTAATATACTGGAGGGCTAATTCAATCGCCTCATCCTCTGTGGCAACGGAGGAGGGTAGAGACAAGGCCTCTCGCTTAGAGCGGTGCGGGGATGGTGGTTTGAGAAGAGGAATAACTTTAGGAAAATAATTCAAGGTTACCAATACACAAAAATCATATGTGGGGGGAAGAATCATGTGGAGGACATTATCACAGAGCCAGTAATGACCAAGGAGAGGGCGACGAAAGTTCCCAATAAATGTAGGCACAGGATGAAGATTAGGATGCCCATAATGCGAGCCCCTATCCCAGGGGGAACGAAGAAGAAATGGAGACTTTGTACACCATAGGTGCCAATCCCCAATTGTAACAGACCGCTCATATGATGCAACCCCTTCATACCCCGGGGACTTATGAAAGTAGAAAATAGGATGGGACACTATAGTCTTCTCAGTAGTATAGTTAGGAGCCAGATAATCACCTTGGTCATAATCTACAGGTATGGTAGTAGGACACATAGGAGTACCTGGAGAAACTACCCACACAGGTTCCTCCTTCTCTGGGAGAACATTAGTATAGTTACAGGGAATGGGAAGAACAGTTGAGATGTCTCTTGTTAAACAAAACACTCCAGAAGCTGGATAGGGAGACGTAAAAACTGGCCTTAGAGAAGAGTCAGAGGGGGAAGTAGCATTATAAAAGGACCACCAAGTATAATCCTGGCTCCAAGGGCCTGAACTCGAAAAGTAGGGAGGTATAAGAGCTGGGAGCTGCACAGGAACAGGAACAGCTGGGACATCTGTAGTATAAGGAGAAAATCGGGAACACACAATACAAGGGGAAGTAATCTTTGCCTGGCTAATTAGTTCCTGGACAGAGTGTAACCAAAGGTTGGAGCGAGTTGGGGTTTTAGGAACAAGGAGGCAAGGAGTAGAAAACAACAAAAGCATCCAAACTACTAACATTTTCTTTCTTCCTAATCTAAAACAAATACAGCAAACTAATTAAGCAATAATATTTCAACAGTCTGTGCTAATCACAGATTACTCTCATATAATGTTCTCAGTCTTTGAGTTCTTATACCAGTTGGGATAGACCCTCAACTGACAAGGATCAAGCTCTCAAATTCCAAGAAAGCCAGAATCTAGGCAAGAAAGAGTCTCAGTGTGAAGCCGAAGTTCAGCAGCTCCTGCAGTATGCAGTTGACCCTTCTTTTCAGCTAGTAGATTCTTTGGTTCGGGTCAAGCGCAACTTCAATGGCTCCGCTGGATCACTTTCTGCTCTCCACTGTCTAGGCTCCGTCTGATCCGTGCTGGGCTCAGTCTGGTCAGCAGACTTAATTCGAGACCAATGGACCCATGGAGTAATCCCTGCGACCTTCACAGCTGCAGGGGTAGAAAGCAAAACAGTAAAAGGTCCTTTCCATCGGGGCCCCAAAGGCTGGAGCCTCCAGTCTTTCACCCAAACTCTATCCCCTGGCAGGAAGGAATGTACCTGAGCCTGGAAGGGGACAGGGTTTATTTCTCTCACATAAGACTGAAGCTCAGAAATTATCTTGCCCAAGAGGGCTACCTGCTCCTGTACCTGGGCAGACCCTAAAATCCCTATGTCTCCCTTAATTCCCTGCAAAATGGCTGGGGGCTTCCCATACACAATTTCAAAGGGAGAGAGGGCTGTTCCTTTAGTTGGAGTGCATCGGAGGCGGAAGAGGGCTAGTGGCAGTGCCTGTGGCCATTTCAGTTGGGTTTCCTGACAAATCTTTGCTAGGCTATTTTTCAAGGTTCTGTTTGCCCGCTCAACCTGCCCTGAACTCTGGGGACGATAAGCACAATGCAATTTCCAGGTAATGCGCAATGCGCGGGACAGGGCCTGAAGTGTAGCTTCAACAAAGGCGGGCCCATTATCTGAACCTATGGCAAGGGGCAGTCCATACCTGGGGATGACATCCCTAAGGAGGGCTCGAGCTACTTCTGTGGCTTTCTCAGTAACTGTAGGATATGCTTCCACCCACCCAGAAAAGGTACAGACCATGACCAAGAGGTATCGGAACCTACC
Organism: Microcaecilia unicolor; assembly: GCF_901765095.1. NCBI lineage: Eukaryota > Metazoa > Chordata > Amphibia > Gymnophiona > Siphonopidae > Microcaecilia > Microcaecilia unicolor. Next base: position 98,019,820 of record NC_044041.1, on the reverse strand, counting down.
GCTCCTGGGCATTTCTGTGAAGTCTATAACTAAAGACTCAAAGGGTGTTAGTCCTCTAGACTGAACTCCTGGTGGAATACGGGGTCCCTGACGGGCATTATTCTGGGCACAGAGAGTACATCGGGCAGAGGCAGTGGCAACCAGACTATCCAATCCTTCCAGCACCACTACTCGACTGAGTAGGCGGGCTAGTGCTGTTTTCCCTAAGTGTGATAGGTCATGAGCTTGAGACACTACAGGCCAAGCTAGGTGGCGTGGCACCAGAACTCTGGTATCAGGGAGATGTAACCAGCCATCAGGTCTCCTTACCGCACCTTCCTCTTGAGCCCATTTCTCTTCCATTTGGGTGTACATAGGCGTCCATTCTTGCAATCGAATCTGGAACAGGGGAGTCACAGTACTTGCTGGGGGTCCTCGAGCAGCTTCCTTGGCCACCCGATCAGCATGGCGGTTCCCTCGGGCCACTGGAGTATCTATCCTTTGGTGTCCCCTGCAGTGAATGACAGCTACCTTCTTAGGGGCCCACACAGCCTCTAGCAGCTGAAGTATTTCAGGTCCATACTTAACAGGTTGGCCTGCAGCATTTATGAGTCCCTTTTCCTTATACAAAGCTCCATGAGCGTGTAGAGTTGTGAAGGCATACTTGGAATCAGTATAAATGTTGGTTACCAGTCCTGCTGCTAGCTCCAGAGCTCGTATGAGGGCCACAAGTTCTGCTTTCTGGGCTGAAGTTCCTTGGGGCAGGGCTCTTGCTTCTATCACCTTGTCTTCTGTCACCACAGCATAGCCTGCCAATCGCTTGGAGTTCTCCACGTAACTGCTTCCATCTGTGAAATAAATTACATCTGGGTCCCTCCACGGAACATCTTTAAGATCTGGTCGACTGGAGTACACTTCATCCATGGTTTGGATACAGTCATGATCCGGAGGTCCCTCAGATGCTGGCAAAAGAGTGGCGGGATTGAATGTAGCCACTGTTTCCAGGTGTATCCGTGGATTCTCACACAAACTAGCTTGGTACTTAACCATGCGGTTATTTATAAACCAGTGGTTGCCCTTATACTCCATGAGGGTAAGAACTGCGTGGGGGACTTTAACAACCAGTTCTTGCCCCAAGGTCAGCTTATCAGCTTCCTGGACCAGTAAGGCTGTTGCTGCAATGGCCCTCATGCAGGCTGGCCATCCTTTAGCCACTCCATCCAGCTGTTTAGACAGGTATGCAACAGGCCTCTGCCAGGATCCCATCATCTGGGTCAGCACACCCAGAGCAACCCCCTGTCGCTCATGGACATACAGTGAGAAAGGTTTCTCCACATCAGGAAGGCCTAACGCAGGGGCTTGGAGTAGGGCTTTCTTTATGGCAATGAAGGATTGTTGAGCTGTAGGTCCCCATTCAAATGGTTCCTTTTCACCCCCCTTTGTGGCTTGGTAAAGGGGTTTCGCCATCAATGCAAAATTTGGAATCCAAATTCTACAGAATCCAGCTGCTCCCAGAAACTCCCTAACTTCCCTTCTGGACTTGGGTGGGGAATTGCAGCAACTGCTTGCTTCCTACTGACATCCAGTCTCCGACTTCCCTGGGAAATACAAAAGCCCAGATACTTCACTTCTGACTGACAAAGTTGGGCCTTTGAGCGTGAGACCTTATAGCCTGCATCCAAGAGTAACTCCAGCAATTCTCTGTAGCCTCAAAACACTCTTCCTGAGTCACTGCTGCAATCAGGAGGTCATCTACATACTGGAGTAAAACTCGCCTGGAAGGCTCAGATTTAAAAGTCTTAAGGTCTTGTCCTAGGGCAGTCCCAAAAATAGTGGAGGAATTCTTAAACCCCTGTGGCAGGCGGGTCCATGTATACTGAAGCTTCCTTCCTGTTACTGGGTTTTCCCCATTGAAAGGCGAAAAGCAGTTGACTGGCGGGGGCCACCCGAATACAAAAGAAGGCATCTTTTAGGTCTAGCGTCGTGAAATGGGTAGCTCCAGAAGGTATCAATCCTAACAGAACATATGGATTAGGCACTACAGGGTGTAATGAGATAGTAGATTTGTTGACCACCCGTAAATCTTGGACTGGCCGGTAGTCCTCAGTCCCTGGCTTCTGAACTGGCAACAGTGGCGTATTCCATGGAGACTGGCAAGGTCGAATAATTCCATGGGATAACAAACGATTCAGGTGTGCTTGGATCCCTTCCAGAGCCTTTCTGGGAATTGGGTATTGGCGAAGATGGATTGGCCGGGCATTTGGAAGTAAGTCTACATGGACAGGAGGAATATTTCGGGCCAACCCTGGGGGATTATCTTCTGCCCATACCCCTCTGACTTGAAAGCTATCTGCCAGGGGTAGGTCAACTTGGCCCTGCGACTGATGCAGCCGCCATTCTTCTTCAAGAGGGCAGCAGAAACTCAATATACCCTTTGGGCTGGATATCGGGGGCCGAAAGGAGACTGAAGTCTGGCCATCAGAGTCAAAGGAAATTTGGGCCCTAAGCTTGGACAGCAGGTCTCGACCTAACAAAGGGATTGGACAGTCTGGCATATACAGGAATTCATGAGTGACTGTGTGTGAGCCTAACTGGCATCTACGGGTTGTCAGAAAGGGCCTCCGGTTCTGCACCCCCGTGGCTCCCACCACTCGGACAGTTTTTCCAGACACAGGCGCTAATCGCTCCGTCACAACAGAATGTTCAGCTCCTGTATCAATCATGAATGGAATTAAGCGGCTCCCTATAGTTAACTTGACCATAGGTTCCTGGGAGCCCAGTTTGTAGGAACCCGGTCTGTCCTATTCGTCCCATTCTGCCATCTCGGCTATCCCGATGATGTCAGATTCAGGAGGCTCATATCTTCCCTCTCGAACTCGGCCTCGGCTTCCTCGATCTCCTGGTCCCCTTCTCAGTCCCTGGCGCCTCTGGGGGCATTCATCTTTCCAGTGCCCTCTTTCCTTACAGTAGGCACACTGGTCCCTCTCCAATCTTGGTCTGGGATTCTCCCCCCTTGGCCGGGATTGATTGAAGGAATCTCGGGGCCTGGCTGGTGGTCCGGGGTCCCACTTTGGCTTCCCATTAGCTAGAGGTCGACCTCGATTAAGGGTGGAATTAGTAATGGCTGCCGCTAAAAGGTCGGCCTTCTTCTGCATCTTCCGGTCAGCCTCTCGACGCACCTCCTGATCTCTATTAATGAAAACCTTGGTTGCGATCTCAATTAGCTGGGTGGTATTCATCCCTGCGAATCCCTCTTGACGCTGCAACTTCTTCCGGATATCTGGCATACTCTGGGCCACCAATGCACTATTCACCATTCTCTGGTTTTCTAGGGCTTCAGGGTCAAATGGGGTGTATGTTCTGTAGGCTTCAATTAGTCGCTCTAAAAAGGCCCCAGGGGATTCAGTTGCCCCTTGGAGAATTTCAGAAACCTTTGCCAGATTAATGGGCCTCTTTATGCCTTTCCTCATACCTTCCAGCAAGTCCCGGCAATAGCCAGACAACAGTTCATAGTGCTGCCCATTATTTGGATCCCAAACTGGAGCTGCGCGAGGAAACCGAGCTCTAACCCATTCCTCTAGGTTCTGTGTCCCCTCGGGGGCACGCGCTCGCGTTATGGCCTCAGCATTTTGCAAAATCTTCCGCCTCTCCTCAGTTGTGAAGAGGGTCAGGAGAAGTTGTTGACAATCAGTCCAGGTTGGGTTATGGGTGGCCATAATGCTAGCCACTAGGTCCACCACTGCCTGAGGCTTTTCAGTATAAGAGGGGTAATGCGTCTTCCAATTCAGGAGATCGGTGGTTGTGAAGGGTACATACTGATAGGCCTGTGCCTGTATAACCTGACCCTGATTATTAGGATCCGGTCGAGTGGTAGTTACCTGACGGAGTGGCAGAACTCTCGAGGAGGTGGGAATGGAATCTGAGGTAGAGCTAGGAGCTACCCTCCTATCATGCTCAAAGGTGATTGCAGCAGGTCTAACCCATTCAGGGGAGGTAGGTTGAAACCCTGAGGGATGGGGAGGGGTACTCATAGACTGAGAGGTGGTCACAGGTGAGTCAGTCCATTGAAAGGGATGCCGGGCCCCTGATGAATGTGGAGGGGTACTAGAGGGAGAGGCTGGGCTGTCAGGAGTTGAGGAGTCAGGGAGTGGAGCCCAAAGCGGGTCTTCGGAGGTTAACAGGGAAGGATGTGGCAGAGGAGGGTAGAGACTAGCTGAAAAGTCCAACCTAGGATGTGGTGGGGTTCGCACAGTGGGGGAGGAACTATCCGGAGAAGCCTGTACTGGAGAAGCTTGGGCTGGGCGGCGTGGATCTCTAGGGGCGGCACGGAACCCCAACAATGGGCCATAAGGTGGTGGCTCAAGGTCTGAGGGGTCATCAGAGAGTATGGGTTTCTCAGACAGGGTAGGGGCGGAAGCCACCGATTGGGTGGTAGGCTTCCTAGGGCTCTTTCCCTCTTCTAGTTTAGATTTTCTAATCTTTCTTTGAGCACGGCCTAACATGAATTTTACTGGGGATCCCATATAAGTTTTCAACCAAGAGGGAGGGTCAGTCACAAGGCTATCCCAGGAATCTATATAGGGGAGTTGTTCAGAATATTCTGGTTCTCCTACAACTATGCTGTAGACCTTCCGGATTACTTCAATATCTAAGCTGCCACTAGGGGGCCACCCCACTCCCATAGATGGCCACTCAACTTCACACAAGGTTCTTAGAGTACTTGAGCTTAAAGTCTGTCCATAGTCATTAATTAAAAATCCTTTTTTGAAGTTCTTAAGCATACAGTCTAGGGGAGTATCAATTTGTCTAGACGATTTCCCTCCCATAATGCTTACAGTTACAACACACAAAGAGGGGGGGGGAATTTTTTTTTGGATTTACGGTAAGGGGTCCGCAGATCCAGAAACAAAATGGTAGACAGACAACAATCGCTTCCTTCCGTTGCTGGCCAATTGAACTCGCGTTAATTGGAAACGCAGCTATAAGAAGTCCGCACTCAGTTAATCATTCACGCATCACACATTCCATACAGAAAATCCCACCCAACAATTTCAGATTTCTCAGATACAGATAAGCTCAAGCGGTTTCGCTTCTAATCTCCACTAGACTAGAAGGTACTAGGGCCTTCGCTGAGAGTTGATCAGGCTCTCCTTCCCCCAATTTTTGAGGGGCTGGTTTACAACTTTCTAGCTAGAATTATAATACAGAATACAGAATACATACCCGGCGAATGTTCTCCAGTCAGTTGGGTGCTGGGATTAATGCAGGATTCAGGATCCCACCGCTGCCACCAAGAATTGTTGCAGGAATGGAGGCATGAATTTATGATACTTCAGAAGTCAGACAGCACACACCAGAATGAGAGAGTAATCTTCTTTATTTGCCAGCAAACACAGTAGGACATCAGCATTAAGTCTCTTCTTCTCTTTCTCAGCTCTCTGTGTCTTTCTCTCAGCTCTCTGTGTGTTTGTGGCTTCTGTCTCAGCTGCTTCTCTTCTTATGCTGTCTTCTCCTTCTTCTGTCTGTTCCTTCTGTCCTTCTCTCTCTTCTGAGCTCCTTCTGACGTAACCTGCTTCTTCTCCCACTTAAATACAGTTCTATCTAGCCTAGCCTAGCCCCCTTACTCTCCAATTGGTTAAGGAATAGATTGATTACCTTGCCTCAACCAATCAGTTCTATACAAATATCAGTTACATAGGTTCCAGACATCCTAAACTGACCTGTGACCTGGGGCCCCTTACACCAGACATTTGGGCTCCAGTCTCTTACATGTTATTATGATTGATTTCTCATATTCCTAGTACTAACTGCTAACTAAACTCTGGCATTCATTAAAGGGGTCAAGGGCCAATCTTACTTAATGGCATACATATCGGGTTATTACTTTCAAGACCATTTCTACATTTTACCTATAATTAATCAAGGAGAAGAGGGCTGACTAGTCCTGACCTCTTTCACCTATCAGCTTATACATTGAACCAGCCAGAACTGCAGATAACTTAAAACACATGTTTGCCTCTTCACTGCAGTCTTTGCTTAGAAAGTCAGACAAAGAATTGAACAAATATTCTACATAGAAATTACAGAATAAAACATATTCTAAAATAAGCATCCTTATAAAACATATTCTACATACTTATAATGGTCTATATATCTAAGCTATCTCCTTATAACAAAATCTACATATCAAGAACTTCTGAAATTATTTCAGCTTTAAACTACAGTATGTCATATGTCTGGCTCATTCCTTTATTCATTCATAATAATTTACAGCTGTGCCAGCATTTAGCAATCCATCACTCACAAGGGTGAAAGAAATTCCTGTCTCTGACCTTTTTAACCTTTTGCTCGGCAAGCTAGACATTGAGTAATTAACTCCAGCTTGCATCCCTTCATTTGCAGGACTGAGAATTTAAAATAGTATTTGAGCACCTTTAAACAGAATTAACCCTTAATATGATTTCTTATATATATTATGCCCATGGCTGCCTCACTACTACTACTACTACTACTACTTAACATTTCTAAAGCGCTACTAGGGTTACGCAGCACTGTACAATTTAACATAAAGGACAGTCCCTGCTCAAAGAGCTTACAATCTAAAGGACAAGTGAACAGTCAGTCCGATAGGGGCAGTCAAATTGGGGCAGTCTGGATTTCCTGAAAGGTAAGAGTTAGGTGCCGAAAGCAGCATTGAAGAGGTGGGCTTTAAGCAGAATGAGTGGAGCCTGGAGTTGGCGGTGGTGGAGAAGGGTACTGAGAGGAGGGATTTGTATACAAAACTGATCTAAGGCCTGGATGACAGATGAGGATAGTCTGAAGGAGATGGGCAACTGTGGCCTAGAAATGGGGAGTCAAAAAGTGATGTAATAGCAGTATTCAAATAAAATGGGGACAGTGGTCAATTGATTTCATTTCCTCTGAACAAAGTTCACAAAACAATCCGACCGATATTCAGCCAGCAGCAGTCAACATTTCTTTAAACTCTGACTGTTGCCAGCTAAATTTAGCCCTGGATATTCAGTGCCAGTCCCAGCCCCCACTTACCTCCCCCCCCCCCCCCCCCCCCCCCCCCCCCCCCCCCCGGCCTATCTGGAGAACTCCCTGGTGTTCTGGGGGGAAATCAAGCTCTGAATATCTTGGCCACATTACGAGAGGAGAAAAGGTATCTGTAAGATGTCTGGGCTTAATTGCATGAAAAAATGAACAGTAAACTGTTTCAGAGAGACACTGTCCTTCATTTGAATAGAGACCACTTTGGGTTACTTTTAACTGAAGCCTTATATATTGTTTGAAGAATAATTTCTGAAAATATCAATGCATGGACAAATGTTTTGTTTTTACTCTGATAATCATGATTGTTTTCCTGATAATTCACAATGAAACTAATACTAGAACTGGACAAAACTTAACTCTTCCTCCTTGATTACCTAATGTGTTCTCACTCGTGAACTTTAACATACTACCGGAATTGGCGATCACCATCTTGGTACTATGTAAGCCACATTGAGCCTGCAAATAGGTGGGAAAATGTGGGATACAAATACAACAAATAAAAATAAAAGAAATCAGGCAGGAATAATGCCCACTCGTTCCTGCCTGTCCCAGCCTGCAATTCAAAATGGCTGCCTTGACCTCTAGTGGCAGCCTTATAGTACTTCAAGTACCACGGTACCTAAAATATTCACAGTACTTGATGTACTGCGAGGCTGCCGCGGTGAAGTACTCGTGTGCTCCGAGGACAAGCAGGCTGCTTGTTCTCACGACTGGGTGACGTCCGCGGCAGCCCCCACCAACCGGAAGAAGCTTCGCGGGCGGTCCGCACGCAGGGCACGCCCACCGCGCATGCGCGGCCGTCTTCCCGCCCGTGCGCGACCGTTCCCGCCAGTCTTGTTTTTTCCGCACTGGAGAGAGTCGTGCGTCGCCGCTCTCTTGTCAGCCCCGGAAAACCGTCGCTTTGTTCGCGAATTTCTTATTTTTTTGTTTCTGGTTCCCACACATTCCGGACCTTTTTTCTTTTCTTGTTAAAAAAAAAAAAAAGAGTGAACGCGCTTGTTTTTTCCCTCGTTTTCTAGCGGGGGCGTCGCGTTGCGGCCTTGTGGCCGCGTGGTCGATTTATTTTTCGAGGTGTGATTTACCGCCACCATCGACGACTTTAATTTCGCCGACGCGATTTTTCCGTCGATGTCCTCGAAGGTCCCGAGTGGATTTAAGAAGTGTGGTCGGTGCGGCCGGCCGATCTCGCAGACCGACACCCACGCTTGGTGCCTCCAGTGCCTCGGGCCGGAGCACAATATCAAGTCGTGTTCTTTGTGTCTTGGTCTCCGGAAACGGACTCAGGTTGCGAGGCAAGTTCTTCGGGACCGTCTTTTTGGAACTTGCGCCGGCCCCTCGACGGCATCGGTATCGACGGCCGGTTCTTCGGTACCGGTATCGATGTCCGCGAAATCGGCACCAATGGCATCGACCCCAGGAGTACAGGTCCCGTCGGCCCGCCGGTCCTCCGGTGATGGTAGGGGTGAGAGGCCGCGTGGGCAATCGGCCCCGGTCACTCCCTCTGCCCATGGCCCTCGGGACCGAACCCTGTCTGACCCGGCCCCTCGAGACCGAGGGGGATCAACCTCCTCCTCCTCAGTTCCACCGGGCGCCGATAACGGGCACCGCAAAAAACAGAAAAAGCACCGTCATCGGTCCCCATCGGTGCGCCCGGCCCTCGGTGCCGGCGAGGAGTCGACGCCGAAGCGTCCGCGTCGAGAGGAGAGGTCCCCCTCGGTAGTGGAGGTACCGACGCGTCAGGGTCCCAGCACTTCGGTGCAGTCTCCTGGACCTGAGCAGCTTCCGGCACCGACGCCTCTACCGGCCCCCCCGTCTTTCCCGACAGCGGGCCTGGATGAGTGCCTCCAAGCCATCCTTCCGGGGATCCTGGAAGGGCTGATGCGCCAGGCTGTGCCGGCGCCGGGGGTGCTTGCGCCCTCGGCACAGTTGACTGTGGCGCCGGCGAGCTCTAGCCCGGTGCCGAGGCCTTCGACACTGCCGCCGCTTGCGGCGCCTGTCTCGACCGCCATGCAGGTGGAGTCCCCGTCGACGTCGATGGAGGGAGCTTCGTCCCCGCCGGCGCGGGAGTCCACCACTCGACGACACCGAGGCCTCGGTGCCTCGACGTCGAGCCGGGCCCGGTTAATGACTCAGCTACATGAGCTTATGTCCGATACCAAGGAAGAGGCCTCGTGGGGGGAGGAGGAGGACCCCAGATATTTCTCCTCAGAGGAGTCTGTGGGCCTCCCCTCTGACCCCACGCCTTCACCGGAGAGGAAGCTCTCGCCTCCTGAGAGCCTCTCCTTTGCCTCCTTTGTTAGGGATATGTCTATATGCATTCCCTTCCCCGTGGTCTCTGTGGACGAGCCGAGGGCTGAGATGCTCGAGGTCCTCGACTATCCATCACCACCTAGAGAGTCCTCCACGGTGCCGTTGCACAATGTCCTCAAAGAGACACTGCTTCGGAACTGGATGAGACCATTATCTAATCCCACCATTCCCAAGAAAGCAGAGTCCCAGTACAGAATCCACTCGGACCCAGAGTTAATGCGGCCCCAATTGCCCCATGACTCGGCGGTCGTGGATTCTGCTATCAAGAGGGCACGGAGTTCGAGGGATAACGCCTCGGCGCCCCCGGGGCGGGAGTCTCGCACTCTGGACTCGTTTGGGAGGAAGGCCTACCAATCTTCCATGCTCGTGACCCGCATCCAATCTTACCAGCTCTAAACGAGCATACACATGCGGAACACTGTGAAGCAACTGGCGGACCTGGTTGATAAGCTCCCGCCGGAGCAGTCCAGGCCTTATCAGGAGGTGGTCAGGCAGCTGAAGGCGTGCAGAAAGTTCCTGTCCAGGGGTATCTATGACACCTGTGACGTGGCATCTCGTGCTGCGGCCCAAGGTATAGTGATGCGCAGGCTCTCATGGCTGCGTGCCTCTGACCTGGACAACCGCACCCAGCAGAGACTGGCCGACGTCCCTTGCCGGGGGGATAATATTTTTGGCGAGAAGGTCGAGCAGCTGGTGGACCAACTGCATCAGCGGGAAACCGCCCTCGACAAGCTCTCCCACCGGGCGCCTTCAGCATCCACCTCAGCAGGTGGACGTTTTTCCCGGGCCCGGCAGGCTGCGCCCTATGCTTTTGCCAAGCGTAGGTACACCCAGCCGGCCCGAAGGCCTCGCCAGGCACAGGGACAGCCCCAGCACGCTCGTTCTCATCAACAGCGTGCGCCTAAGCAGCCCCCTGCGCCTCCACAGCAAAAGCCGGGGATGGGCTTTTGACTGGATCCACGGGAACATAGCCGCCCTCAAAGTGTCCGTGCCGGACGATCTGCCGGTCGGAGGGAGGTTAAAATTTTTTCACCAAAGGTGGCCTCTCATAACCTCCGACCAGTGGGTTCTCCAAATAGTGCGGTGCGGATACGCCCTAAATTTGGCCTCCCTTCCACCAAATTGTCCTCCGGGAGCTCAATCCTTCAGCTCCCATCACGAGCAGGTACTTGCAGAGGAACTCTCCGCCCTTCTCAGCGCCAATGCGGTCGAGCCCGTACCACCCGGGCAGGAAGGGCAGGGATTCTATTCCAGGTACTTCCTTGTGGAAAAGAAAACAGGGGGGATGCGTCCCATCCTAGACCTGAGAGGCCTGAATAAATTCCTGGTCAAAGAAAAGTTCAGGATGCTTTCCTTGGGCACCCTTCTGCCAATGATTCAGAAAAACGATTGGCTATGTTCCCTGGATTTAAAGGACGCATACACTCACATCCCGATACTGCCAGCTCACAGACAGTATCTCAGATTCCGCCTGGGCGCACGGCACTTTCAGTATTGTGTGCTGCCCTTTGGGCTCGCCTCTGCCCCACGGGTGTTTACAAAGTGCCTCGTGGTGGTGGCGGCGTATCTACGCAAGCTGGGAGTGCACGTGTTCCCATATCTCGACGATTGGCTGGTCAAGAACACCTCGGAGGCAGGAGCCCTCCGGTCCATGCAGTGCACTATTCAACTCTTCGAGCTGCTGGGGTTTGTGATAAATTACCCAAAGTCCCATCTCCGACCAACCCAGTCTCTGGAATACATAGGAGCTCTGCTGAATACCCAGACGGCTCGGGCCTTCCTTCCCGAAGCGAGGGCCAACAACCTCCTGTCCCTGGCTTCGCAGACCAGAGCGTCTCAGCAGGTCACAGCTCGGCAGATGTTGAGACTTCTGGGTCATATGGCCTCCACAGTCCATGTGACTCCCATGGCTCGTCTTCACATGAGATCTGCTCAATGGACCCTAGCTTCCCAGTGGTTCCAAGCCACCAGGAATCTAGAGGATGTCATCCGCCTCTCCACCAGTTGCCGCACTTCACTGCTGTGGTGGACCGTTCGGACCAATTTGACCCTGGGACGTCCATTCCAAATTCCACAGCCCACGAAAGTGCTGACGACGGATGCATCTCGCCTGGGGTGGGGAGCTCATGTCGATGGGCTCCACACCCAGGGTCTGTGGTCCCTCCAGGAAAAGGATCTGCAGATCAACCTCCTGGAGCTCCGAGCGATCTGGAACGCACTGAAGGCTTTCGGAGATCGGCTGTCCTGCCAAATTATCCAAATTCGGACAGACAATCAGGTTGCAATGTATTACACCAACAAGCAGGGGGGCACCGGATCTCGCCCCCTGTGTCAGGAAGCCGTCGGGATGTGGCGTTGGGCTTGTCAGTTCGGCATGCTCCTCCAAGCCACATACCTGGCAGGTGTAAACAACAGTCTGGCTGACAGACTGAGCAGAGTCATGCAACCGCACGAGTGGTCGCTTCATTCCAGAGTGGTACGCAAGATCTTCCGAGAGTGGGGCACCCCCTCGGTGGACCTTTTCGCCTCTCAGACCAACCACAAACTGCCTCTGTTCTGTTCCAGACTTCAGGCACACGGCAGGCTAGCGTCGGATGCCTTTCTCCTTCATTGGGGGACCGGCCTCCTGTATGCTTATCCTCCCATACCTTTGGTGGGGAAGACCTTACTGAAGCTCAAGCAAGACCGCAGCACCATGATTCTGATAGCGCCCTTTTGGCCCCGTCAGATCTGGTTCCCTCTTCTTCTGGAGTTGTCCTCAGAAGAACCGTGGAGATTGGAGTGTTTTCCGACTCTCATTTCGCAGAACGACGGAGCGTTGCTGCACCCCAACCTTCAGTCTCTGGCTCTCACGGCCTGGATGTTGAGGGCGTAGACTTCGCTGCGTTGGGTCTGTCGGAGGGTGTCTCCCGTGTCTTGCTTGCCTCTAGGAAGGATTCCACTAAAAAGAGTTACCTTTTCAAGTGGAGGAGGTTTGTCGTTTGGTGTGAGAGCAAGGCCCTAGAACCTCGTTCTTGTCCTGCACAGAACCTGCTTGAATACCTTCTGCACTTATCAGAGTCTGGCCTCAAGACCAACTCAGTAAGGAATCACCTTAGTGCGATTAGTGCTTACCATTATCGTGTGGAAGGTAAAGCCATCTCTGGAGAGCCTTTAGTCGTTTGATTCATGAGAGGCTTGCTGTTGTCAAAGCCCCCTATCAAGCCTCCTACAGTGTCATGGGATCTCAACGTCGTCCTCACCCAGCTGATGAAACCTCCTTTTGAGCCACTGAATTCATGCCATCTGAAGTACTTGACCTGGAAGGTCATTTTCTTGGTGGCAGTTACTTCAGCTCGTAGGGTCAGTGAGCTTCAAGCCCTGGTAGCTCATGCTCCATATACCAAATTTCATCACAACAGAGTAGTGCTCCGCACCCACCCAAAGTTCCTGCCGAAGGTGGTGTCGGAGTTCCATCTTAACCAGTCAATTGTCTTGCCAACATTCTTCCCCAGGCCTCATACCCGCCCTGCTGAACGTCAGTTGCACACATTGGACTGCAAGAGAGCATTGGCCTTCTACTTGGAGCGGACACAGCCCCACAGACAGTCCGCCCAATTGTTTGTTTCTTTCGACCCTAACAGGCTAGGGGTCGCTGTCGGGAAATGCACCATCTCCAATTGGCTAGCAGATTGCATTTTCTTCACTTACGCCCAGGCTGGGCTGGCTCTTGAGGGTCATGTCATGGCTCATAGTGTTAGAGCCATGGCAGCGTCAGTGGCCCACTTGAAGTCAGCCACTATTGAAGAGATGTGCAAGGCTGCGACGTGGTCATCTGTCCACACATTCACATCACATTACTGCCTCCAGCAGGATACCCGACGCGACAGTCGGTTCGGGCAGTCGGTGCTGCAGAATCTGTTTGGGGTGTAAATCCAACTCCACCCTCCAGGACCCGCATTTATTCTGATCAGGCTGCACTCTCAGTTAGTTGTTCTTCGTAGGTCAATTTTCTGTTGTACCCTCGCCGTTGCGAGGTTCAATTGACCTGGGTTCTTGTTTTGAGTGAGCCTGAGAGCTAGGGATACCCCAGTCTTGAGAACAAGCAGCCTGCTTGTCCTCGGAGAAAGTGAATGATACATACCTGTAGCAGGTGTTCTTCGAGGACAGCAGGCTGATTGTTCTCACCTACCCTCCCTCCTCCCCTTTGGAGTTGCGTTCCATCATTTTTGCTTGTCATTCAACTGGCGGGAACGGTCGCGCACGGGCGGGAAGACGGCCGCGCATGCGCGGTGGGCGTGCCCTGCGTGCGGACCGCCCGCGAAGCTTCTTCCGGTTGGTGGGGGCTGCCGCGGACGTCACCCAGTCGTGAGAACAATCAGCCTGCTGTCCTCGGAGAACACCTGCTACAGGTATGTATCATTCACTGTACTTGAAGTACAGTGAAGCTGCCACTAGAGGTCGGAGCAGCCATTTTGGACTGCAGATTGGGACAAGCAGGAGCAAATGGGCATTGCTCCTGCCCGATTTCCCCCTAGACCCCCAGGGAGTACTCTGGATAGGCGCAGGAGGGCCTACAGAGGTGAATGGGGGCTGAGGCAGCCCTACATTTCCTTGTGGAGGGGGATGGCACCGGGGGGCTTGCCAGATGACATTTGAGTTTAACCAGGCACTGACCAATATTCAGATCGATGCCCGGTTGAACTCAACACATAAAGTTAGGCTAGCTTTTTTCTGCCCTTTCTTTATGCACTTACCTAGCCAGTTAGCGGTCTGAATATCGCTGCTAACCGGCTAGGGTCATGCTCTGTCCATCATTTGCCCCTGGCCTGCCCCTAACCCCACTGGTTAGGGGTTGGCCATTTACCCCTGGATTCTACATAGCGCACCTAGAGATTGGTTCCAAAATCAGCATGAATTCTATAACATTGCGCATAACTTAACAAGTTAATGAGCTCTGATAACAGCACTTAACAAGCAGTAATGAGCACTAATTGGCACTGATTAGAATTTATGCACTCAACTCACTAAGTGTAGTCTGAAACGATGTGCACCAAACTTCAAATGCATGCAGACAAAAAGGGGCATGGTTATGAGCAGGGAAATGGGCATTTCATGGGCATTCTGAAATTTACATGCTTAGTTATAGAATATGGCCCAGTGCGCCTAAATCTACACACTGGGATTTACTCCACGTTTTCATTGGTGTAAATGGATGTGCGTAGATTTAGGCGCTGAAATATCAAATAAGTGTATTCTGTAATTGGCCCCTAATTCTGTGCACCAATTATAGAATACGCTTATTCAGCACTGATTTCAGCACCGATTAATTTTTTAGACGCCATATAAAGAATCTCCCCCTTAGCGGCAATATTCAGTGGCACTGTCCAGTTACATGCCACTGAATATTGCCAGTTGGCTCCAACCAGGCAATTTAAGCGGCCAGTAGCCTCTCCTGGCCATTCATTTTGAATATCAGGCCCAATAGATCTAATCTGCAGAAAGAGAGATTTAGGATAGACTTTAGGAAACAATAAGGGATGGTTAAGCACTTGGAAGGAAGGAGGGAATGGAAACCTTGATGAGCAAGTTCTGCATACTACCATCTGAGATGGTTTAAGTACCTTGGATAATTCTTGGATTCGGGGGGGGGGGGGGGGCAGACTACATGATCTCTTGAGTTCCTTTCCAGTTTTGCCTTCTGTGAATCCATGATGGTTCCTCTAAATGAACATCCCTATCATGGGTGTGCTTACAAAATTGTGTTTTAGTTTTGAAAATATATCCCTTGCACTGGAATCCCTAACCTCTTAACAGAAAGTAAGTACTGCGTATGCTGACACAGTCTTTTCTTTGGCCATCAGCCATTTGCACAGTAAGAAAGTTCCATTCTTTTATGGGCTGTCACTGTGTACCAGTGAGTCCTTCAGGTTCCTGTGCAGCCTCATCTCCTCTGCCCTTTTTAGCCAGTCCCACCATCTCTAGAGCCAGTTTCAAGTCCTGGGGGTTCCCAGTTATCATGTTTTCTAAGAATATGCACCAATACTGAGCAAGGCTGCTTTTTAAATAAAATGGTTCAGAAACTATTGAAATTCTCCAAACCTGTTTTTATTGGAGGTGATCTAGGGATTATTCATGTGGGTCAGACATCTATGGCATGTAGTGCAGAACTAGCTCTACTGGTTTGATTGGTCTCCAGATATAGAGTGATTGACATTTGGAGACTTCCAACACCTGAGGCTGTGAGACTATAGTTGTTTTTCACAATTACATAATTCATATGCTAAGATTTATTTATTTGTTCGTACTTATATCCCACATTATCTGAAAACAATTATCAGTTCAATGTGGCTTATATATGCTTAGTATAAGATTTAGAAGCATCACATTGTGCAAGATTGAGAGATTTGCAAGAGCTACTGAGTTATAGAAAAGCTTATTACACAAGAGAAGTACTTTAAGAACCATTAAGATTGCTTGACATCCAAAGATAGAAACTTTTTAAACAGGAATGCTTTTAAAGATTTGCAGAAGGATTTGATTTTGCTAACTCCATCCATCCCAGGGATAATCACATGGTCAGACCATGCCCTGCTATCACTTAGTGTAACCACAAAATCTCTTAATCCCTATAACAGGGTGCGGACAATGAATACTTAGTTGCTTATGGACAAAGCATACTGTTACGTTATCGAAGATGTGATTAAGGAATATCAATCAATGACACTGAGGAGATGCAGATCATGACTATGTGGGAAGCCTTAAAAACAGGGGCAAATGATTGAGTTAGGAGCTAGAATTAAAAAGTTAAAATTTAATAAAATTGTAGTGGCCTTGTTGGAGCTTGATGAGCAAAGACATAAGAAACAACTGGATGAAACTAACGTGCTGCAGATTATTTCTTTCAGGAAGAGGTTGGTGCTTTATTGGTGAAGGAGGTGAAATTAAGATATGGAAAATGAGGCAGGTATTCTATGAGAAAGGTGATAAGATAGATTGCTAGGTCTGCAACTCAATTTTAAATCTGCCCAAATGGCTGTTGTACAGATCCAAAAAGAAAAAATAATAGCCATATTGGTACCTCTCAGGAGGAGATTGAGCAAGCCTTTATATCAATCATTTTCTAGCTATAATGACCAAATAGATGCCTTTTTAGACAAAGTGCAGATGCCCAAGGGTGAGAAGTATGGCATAAACAGATCAGATGCACCCGTTTCATTGCTAGAACTAAAGTGGGCTGTATCTACACTTCCATTTGATAAATCTGCTGGGCCCAATGGGGTTTTGGCCCCGTTGTTGTTGAGGGGCTTAAATCGAGCTATAGAGAAGGAGAACATCCATGCTTTGTTTAGACAGGCTAATGTTGTTGTTTTCCCTAAACCTTGGAAAGACTCAAAATTATGTAGTTCATATAGTTCAATGTCTTTTATAAACACCACTAGAAAGATTCTAGCAAAAGTATTGGCCAAACAATTAGAAGTGATTATGCAGTTTGCACATAGGGATCACACTGGATTACCGGTAGAAACGGGACAGATTATGTAAGAAGTGTGTTTAATATCATACACCACCTATTGCAGAGGCCGAACTTCCCTGCAGTTTTTCTAGGCATGTGATAAAGTAGAGCGGCCTGACCTGTTTCATCTCTTGCATTATTTAGACATTGGGAAGGGATTTATTAGGGTGGTTGTCATGTTGTATGATGACCCTTGTGCTAGATTGAAGATAAATGGTTCACTCACTAGGACTTGACAGGGAACAAGACAGGGGTGTCCCCTGTCTTCTTTCTGGCATTGGAACGTTTTGCACAAGTGCTTTGCCTTTCCTCTGATGTAGCAGGTTTGGCAGTGGGAAGGGGATGTTCTCATATGTACTGATGACACTTGGATCTTTATGGAGCATCCTTTTATCTCATTGCCAGTTTTTGTGAGGGAATGTGAGCATTACAGTACCATCTTAGGGTACAAATTGAACTAGATGAAGGAGAAATTAGCTCTTACCTGCTAATTTTCTTTCCTTTAGGCCATCCAGACCAGTCAAGATGCTTGTACACAAAATCATTCACACAGACGCCCCAATCTACATGCTAAACCTTGTGGACCTACCTCCTAGAAATGCCACAAAATCGTCCCGCAAATTTCTCAATCTGCACTTCCCCAGCTGTAAAGGTCTAAAATACAAGCTGATGTATGCCAGTACCTTCTCTTACATGAGCACGCAGTTATGGAATGCATTACCCACAGACCTGAAAACAATTGAGGAAAGAACTAACTTTCGCAAATATCTGAAGACATACTTTTTCAACAAGGCCTACAAAGAGAACCTGTAGCCCAACAATCCACCCCACCAATCCATCCAGTTATGAAAGTCCACCTTCTAAACTTACCCGCCCAATCACTTCCTTCTTCTTCCCCTTACTTAATATCTACATACTACTAATTGTATCTGATATCCTGGAATGACAATATCATTACTAAACTATGTAAGCCACATTGAGCCTGCAAATAGGTGGGAAAATGTGGGATACAAATGCAATAAATAATAATAATAAATAATAATTTTCTTTCCTTTAGGCCATCCAGACCAGTCAAGACGCTTGAGTTATGCACACCTATCAGCAGATGGAGACTGAATATTGTGGGATATAAATGTTATAAATAATAATAATAACCCTGTGCAGCTCCCAACCAACCAGTATTTTTCTCAGTCTCACAGAAGTTGGTAGACATTCAGTCTGAGCCAGTCTGGTAGGCCCAGGAAGGGTCCCTGAGGGTGAGATCAGGGCTATGGTTTTGGGGAGGTTTCTTATCCTAACCTGTTGGGAAAGGTTTGTTATGTTTTTTTTAATAAATAAATAAATATTAGACTTGGGGGTGCTGGTCCATGGGGGCCACTTTTCCTCTGAGGGTGTTACACCCAGAAGGCCTGCTTTACCTGGTCCTGAGAGAGTTTTTCAGTGATCTGAACAGAATTACCACAAATTTCATCTAGAAATGAAGTGGAACACTTAATTGTTTTTAGGGATGGTGAAGTGGGAAGGATGTTGATAGGCAATATTCCCTCTAATTTTTGATGGACAACTATTTATAAGCTATGTTCAGATTAGTGTGCTACGAGCCAAGGGTTCTTTGGCACCTGTAATGCAAAAATATTGGAATCTCAAAAGTGTTATTTAAGTAATTGTTTTAATGAAAGTAATTCTACATTAAGCTGTTTTAACATACTGTAGAATATTATTTGTTTTAAATAATTAGCAAACTTCAAATAAATTTGATTTCATAGTTTTGGAGATAAACATAAGCATAATTATTGATCATAACTAGTGCGAACCTTCAATCTTGCTTCCTTCCCCCTCCCCTCCATTACAACCTACTTACAGGTGGAAACTCTTGCATAAACACCACCAGTGTTTATACAAGTGATGTTCAACCTGGTGATCTTGTGGATCATCCAGCAAGACTGACATCATGCCACAGAGGAAACTGACACACTTTTAAGCACCCCTCCTCCTGCTGACCACAGGGTGGGATCTGAACTGCTTGGATAATGTGTTGTCGCTGCTACTGCTGCCCTTTTCCTCCCCCCCCCCCTCCCCCACATGAATAGTATTATATTTTCTTGTGTGCAATTTATTTTGCTGTGTGTGCAGGGTTCAAGGCTTAGAGGGAACAGTGTTAATTGGGGGGGGGGGGGTATGAATGGCTGTTTTTGTACTATGTCTGTACCTGCAGCTAATGATAGGTTGTTTTATGGTTGTTTTCTATACTAAACCCAATATGGACTTGTGCACAATTGGGCTTAGTTTGGTATTGGATATTGCTTTTAGTTAAAATACAAATAAAAATGCATTTTGAAAAAAGATAAGGGTATAGGGGAAACAGCAATCTGAACTGAATGTTTCATCTTTGGTAGATTCTGTAGAATCGGAAGACGAGGTGTTAGATGCAGATACCATGGTGTGGACTCAGCCGGAGATCAGCCCAGTAGAAGATATGGCTGAGAAATTGGTAAGGAGAGTGACAGAGACCAGCCAAGGCCTTAGGAGCAGAATATACTGTTCTACTCAGTCTCCAGGGATGACAAGGGTAACTATGTGTGAGGAGAAGAGAACAAATCTCCAACACAGACCTGAAGCAACTCTTCATTTTTTGTATATCTGAAGAGATTTTCCTTATTTTTTTACAGCCTTTTTTTATTATGCCTCTCCCTTCCCTGCCATTTTTAAAATTCTTTTTCCTTAGACTGCTGTTCAGCTGTCTGTGCTGTATTCATGCTTCAGACCTGATGAAGGTCTGTTCTTCAGCTGTCTGTGTTGTATTTCTGTTTTACGTGGATCAGTGCAATGCCTGTATGTATGGGTACTTTGATGAGGATCTTCTCCTCTGCTGTTCATGCTGTATTCTGCTTTGTGATCAGTGAAATACATGAATATGACTCTGACGTAGATCCACTTTTCAGCTGGCTGCGCTGTATTCATTCTTTATGGAATTATCTCCTCCATGACCATACGTGCATTCAGGAAAATGTGTAACAGCTGATTATTTTAGGTTGCTTTTAGTTAAAAGATGCTCATTCATTCTTCTTGATTCACTTTATTGTTGTTCGGCAGGGTTGGTTTGGTGGATTGATTTTTGTTCAGGTAGGGGCCCTTTTACAACGCATACTATCCTGAAAGTACTGCTAGCCCAACGCGGCTGCCAGCTGTAGTTCCGGCACAAGCATGCGCCATTTCCAGTGCACTGGGAGATATTTTTAAATTTAATAGCACGGCACTAACCCGGCTGTAATCGGGCATCACCAAGTGCTCCCCCTCCCCCCCCCCCCCTCATGGCCATGCGGAAAGAGCAGGGGATAGCCAGGCCTTGAAGTGGGAGATTGGCCAGAGCCCAAGGTGGGGCGGGCACACTTTGGTCTCCACCCAGCTGCCGCCCCCCCCCCTACCACCCCCCCTCCACTGCCTTTCCACCCCCCTCCTCCGTACACTGCCACCGCCGTACATCTTGGCTGGCGGGGCTCCCCCAATCCCTGCCAGCTGAAGGACCGCCGCTGCAAATACCTTCGCTGGTGGGGGTCCCCAACCCCCGCCGGCTGAAGACTTCATCCAGCGCTGGTCTCTGGCGCCGCCACATTGCCTGCCTTGCTCTCTCTTTCCTGCTCAATTTCACTAAAAGGAGTGTGCCTGACATGAGGGAAGAGAGAGCAGGGCAGGCAATGTGGCAGCACCGCCGCAGACCAGTGCTGGACGAAGTCTTCAGCTGGTGGGAATTGGGGACCTCCGCCAGTCAACCAGGGGCCCAGAGCAAATTGGGTGGGGCCCAGGCTCCTGTGGCCCCACCTAGCTATGCCACTGGGTAAGAGTACTCTTACCGCATGGCCATTTTTTTTAGGGGCTTTTTACCCACTGCGGTAAAAAGGGCCCTGGTGCACAGGAAAAACAGCCCCCACCGTTACTGCAGCTTAGTAAAAGGAACCCTTGGTACTGTATATGTCCCTCTACATTATTACTTATTTTTTATTTATTTATTTAAATTTATTATGTATCACCTAGAGCTTTCTAAATAGACTCTTTATAAATCTAAATAAGTAAAATGACATCCATGGTGCCCTGATGAAGATTCACTCAACTGTCCATGCTGTAGTCGTGTTTTACCTGTATCAGTGTGACACCTTCACTGAGCCCCCATTTTATTTGTTGGGGGGGGGGAGTGGAGTTTCATGCAGTAAGGACTTATTTTTCTTTGGAAAATAGAGATGAGTCAGAACAAAATAGCAATTTGTTCTTTTTCCTTATTTGTTTTGAAGTGTTTTACATAAGGACCTGCTTCTTTAAGCCTTGTACTCTCCATGTGGGGGCAGCAGCACAAAGGCAGCAATGGACAAGCCTGTGGAAGCCCTCCTCTGTACAGAAATTCTAGAGTGAACAGAAATGCTTTTTACTCAGATCTGCTGCTTTCCATAGCCTACTAGTTCAGGTCAGCTTCCAGTGGTGAGAGGTGCAGGACTGGTGAAAGGAGTGCCAAGCCAAGCAGCAGGGGCACCCAAAGCAAGGTGCCAAGCAGGAAAATTATAACACTACCCTTTTGCTTCTTAACAAGGTTGATTGAATAAATCTAAGCCAATAGCATACATATAATAAACGATAGTTACAATCATGGGATCAACTTTTTCCCCTTTTTCAATTCAGAACCTGAATCTTCCTTCCCCCCTTCACCCAACTCTCCTCCTGCATTAATATAACCAATAACATTAACCTTAACAGTCATGCCAGTACTCTTATAACTGCAGTCTCTAACCACCTCCTTTGTACTTTTATTCAGCCTGTCCATATACACCCTTTCATTCTTTCTCCATAGCCATGAATCTAGCTAGTGAAAACACTCCGCACAATATTCAAAGTGTTTAAGGGGGCAGGAGAGGCTCCAACCCACTTAAACTTCTCCTGGCTGCCCAACCGCCAATATTCATCGGCACTTAACTGGGCACAATATCCAGTGCGGCTGGATATTGGCTCTGACCAGCCACAGAAAAAATGGGCAAGTCAAGGGCAGTATCAGAGAGGAGCTGGCGGTTATGCGGGTGCCGGCAATATTCAGTGCAGCTCAAAAGCTGTCCTAAATAGGCTGGGTTAGCTATTCTAGTATGATCTGGGACCTGCCTAACTTTGACCAACCTTTTTTAACCCCTACCATAGTACCACGAAGCTGCCACAAGAGGTTGCGGCAGCCACTTTGAAGATGCTGCTGCTAGGGGCAGGAGTGAGTAGGGTTCACTCCTGCCCCACTGGACCATGAGGGATCTAAGGTAGGCCCAGAGAGGCCTATTGAGACCGAGGGGCTTGTGGGGGCATTTCAGGCGGGGGGGGGGGGTGAGTAGAAGGGGGATTCTTCATGGGCTGGAGGAGGAGTGCTCTTTCAGGGGAATTGGAGAGGGGCTCGGAGAAGTTTAAAAAGAAAAGGTTGGTCAAAGTATACGGGACCCGCATGAGCTCCACTGGCTAGCTATCCAAAGCCTTGGATATTCAGTGCCTGCACCCGCACATGGCCTGGCACCGAATATCAGGAGCTAATTTAGGCAGCAATAGTCAATGTATGCTAATCACCACCAGCTCAATATCGGCCGGACTGAGTCTTAAGCATCTTACTAGGGTCTCCTGGTCAGGGATCACAGTGCCTTCTGGGAGATGCTAATATATTGATGACCACCACATATGATCTTCCAGACAATCCTCCGAGAGGAGTGACAGCAAATATACTTTGGGTGTTCAATAAAATATCCACTCCTGTAATTGAACTAATTACCTCCTAATGCTCAAAAGGGAAGGGAAATGGGACTTGATATACCGCCTTTCTGTGGTATTTTGCAACTACATTCAAAGTGGTTTACATATATATAGGTACTTATTTTGTACCTGGGGCAATGGAGGGTTAAGTGACTTGCCTACAGTCACAAGGAGCTGCAGTGGGAATCAAACCCAGTTCCCTAGGACATAGGAGCCGACTCTGTGGGTGCTGTGGTGCTTGAGCACCCCCAATATTGAGAAAATTCCTTGCATGTGTCCAGGGAGGGGTTATTTCCATTAGGCTTAGTACCCCCAATAATTTTGAAAAGTTGGCTCCTATGCCCCAGGATCAGAGTCCGCTGCACTAACCACTAGGCTACTCCTCAATTTGGCTACATTCCTGCCACAGATTAATTAAAGTACCGTGCTTCCCACACCCCTTCCAACATCACCCTCCTTCCCATATATTTTCTTTATTCTGTAGGGTGTCGGGTACCATTGAGAGAGTAACTAATATCCATTTTTCACTATGTTAGTGGAGATAGACAACTTAGATATTGCTAGATAGATCTCCATCCACTCGCTGTCTTCTAAATCTGTACCCACATCCCTTTCCCATGCCATCTATGCTTGGGCTTAGGCAACACCTTAGTACAATACTACCTATTCAATCTGTGAATCTGCATGCACCCAATCCTGAAAGGAAAGGGGAACCGAAAACAACCCTTGCTTAGGTCAGTGTTGTGTCCAGCAGGTGCCCTACAAGAGACCCAGGGAGAGAATGCTACAGAGAGATACTTTTCAAAGAAATGTGGCATTCACACAAGTGAAGGGTAGAGATACAGAAATTGTATCCATTTTCCAGGTCAACTGAAGGAGAATTTCTTATCCTGATGCACAGGAAGTAGAGTTGTCTCATTCCTGATTATTTTTCATGTACACAATGGAAAGCATTAATGGTCTTTTGCAATGCCATAGCAAGGGCTGCAAAATTCAATCCTTGCTGCAGAATTGAGGTTTAATTTATTTTATTTTTTAAAATGTGTAGCCCATGCTACAATATACATACATCACATGAAAGCAACACTTAAAATATATGAATTGCCTTATCTAACAAAACTTGAGGGAAGTTACAATACCTCATAAAGCCAAAAACATACTAATAAAAATATATCAGTGCATACAAGGTACATTCATTTCAAAAGTCCTACATACATCAGAAAACTCTATTATAGTGTCTTACAGTTTTGCTAAATGTTGGACTCATGGGATAACATGGGTGGATCTAGGGGCCAGTCATTGGCTGGGCACATCGGCACACACATGATTACGCACTTTATCCTTGCACTCCTCTTCCCTTTCTCCCTTTTGCTTAGCTGGCAGTAGAAAGAGAGGGACTGCAGTGCCTCGGGCTGTATGCTCTTCTGTTACCCCTTATCCCACTCTGGATTTGACGCATACAGCACTATAGTGCCCCACATTGTTCAAGCACTGAGTCCCTTGAGACAGAGCAGAAGATTGTGGCTCACAGCCCTGCTGCTGTGCTCCTCCTATGCCAGCTGATCAGCACAGGAATAAAAGAGGGTGAGAGGACATTGAGCATCAACTGGTGGAAGAGGAGAGTGAGAACTGATGAGCAAGGAAGAAACAGTATGTGGGGGAAGAAAGAGGAGAGAAAGGGTAGGGTAACAAGTGGAGTGTATCTGAGAAAAAAATGATATAGGTGTGTGAGAAGAAATTGGCACTGGGTTTGTGCAAAAGAAGGGATCAGCACCTAGGCATAATTTGGGGTGGGCATGGGAGTTTGGTTCTCCCCCAAACGTTTCAGGTTCTAAGGCTGAATTGCTCCCTCTCCCCAATATTACTTCCTTACCCTTTACTCTCTAAAGGAAGTAGGCAAACTACATTGATGGATAAGCACCTGGTGGGGAAGTGGAGTGAGAGAGAGAGGATCAGCACTGGGTGAGGAGGAAGAGTGAGATAAGGAATGAGATAAGGAATTATCTCTTCTCTCAGTCCTGGGTCCCCACCCCCCTCATCCCCATCCCCCTTCCCTCTTCCTATGCTGCCCAATCCTGGATCCTCCTGCTCTCTCCAAGATAAAAGCAACCCCATGGAGATCCCCCTTTCCCTCTTCTGCATGCCAACCACTAAAGTCCCTTTTTTTCTTGCCCCCCAAAATACTAAAAAATAATGAATGCACCAAACTATGAAAGGTTGGAAAATGACAGTTTGCACAAAGTAAATTAAAATGTGTATTCTTTAATATGCAAATGTTGCAATTCTGCCAAAGAATTTTTTTAACCCCTGAACTGCTGCAGGAAGTTGGGAGCTGCGAGTAACCTACTCATGCTATAACCCACTATAGTATATTCTCATGTTTTATTCCTTTCCATCATAGATGGAGCCCTGGTTTTTTGAGAGCTGGTTTGGGTCATCGGAAGAAGAACCAGAAGTCCTCGATGTTGAAGCTGAAGAAATTCTACAAGCTCCAGTAGTCAACACAGTCTTGAAAGAGACAAAAGAAAAGGCCAAGTCTCCCGGGAATAGGACAGAAGAAGATAAAGAGATTATTGCCAAGCTAAAGCAAACCCACAAATTAGAGAAATCAAAGCTGCAAAGAGCGCCTAAGAGGCACTTACATGCACAAGAAGAAGAGCTAAAGAGCAGTAAAATCTGGAAGCCTTCCAAGGAGAACGTTCCAAAAAAAGAGGACAAACATTTTTCAAAAACCCATGGGGAAGGGAAGGCCAAGCTCACTTCCAGGGAGGTGAAAGGGAAGCCATTCTTCAGAGAAGGTAAACCTCACTATCCCAAAAACTCAGGGAGCGATTTCAAACATGAGCACAGGAGATTACACAAGGCTCGAGAGAACAGCAGCCATGATTACAGAACCCACAAAGAGCATAAGGACTACAAACGGCGAGAGCACAAGAGTGACAAGTCATTTTCACATGATAGGTTCTTCTCCCGAAAGGACAAGAAAGAAGGATTCTATACCAAACACAAACATGAAGAGAGCAAAACGCATGACTAAAAAGGAGCTGGAGAGCACACCGGATCCCAAACTTAGTCCTCACAATCCTCAACCAAATCAGATTTGCAGAACAGCCCGAGTGAAGATTTATTGCTTTTATTTGCACATGACTATATGTGATGCACATTTAGGCACATTTTGATCTAGAAACAGGTTGATTGGCATATATCGGTTATTCTAAAAACTGAACCTGCTTGAGGCTCCTGAAGACACAGTTTGGAAACTGCTAGTTCAGCAAATGTTTTCCTTGGTTTTAATGCCATTATGTCAGACAGTGAAACAGCTGGTGTGATAAACAAGTGCAATATTAATGTTCCCTTTGCGTAAACCACACCATCACCTTTTCCTCTTCCCTCCACTTCATTTTCTTAAGAACATAAGTGGTCTTAAGTCCCGTTTTCAGTGTTTTCTGTTCAGACAAGACAACAGCCCAGAATGCTTTGTGCTGGGGTTTAGAAACAGCATTACTAGCTGGTTCTATGGTTGGGTTTTTAGGCTTCACATCCACAGGGGAGCTCCATTGTTTAGGAGGAAAGTAGCATGTCAGGCCCAGGCACATGAGGGGTTACAATCAGGCCTTGGCTACCTGGTCTGAAAGCACAGAGCTAGTAAATTACCTTCTTTATAAATCAGCTGTGTTCAGCCAGTGTGGCATAGCACATCTGAAGGCACCCTTAGCACTAGAACTGCAGCTACCATAACCATGTGTTCCTTTTGGGTGTTACACTGAAATAGAGGTTTGAACTTCTTTGTTTGCAATTTTTAAAAAAAGAAAAGTTGGGATAATCAGAGTATCGTACATGAGGGCAGTGTGTGATACAGCCTCTTGTATAGAGTATTTGGGGAATTGTGGAGGGTTTTTTATTTTGGGACATAACCTTCTGTTCAGGAGTGGATGCCAGGGA